>NW_024581126.1:4174495-4178534 GCF_017639235.1 Corvus kubaryi | reverse complement strand
GGTATGGTGGACGATGGTCAAAGTACAGGTATGGTGAAGCCTGGCAAATTGACTACATCACCCTTCCCCAAACCCGCCAAGGCAAGCACTACGTGTTGACCATGGTTGAAGCAACCACTGGATGGCTGGAGACCTACCCTGTGCCTCATGCTACAGCCCGGAACACCATCCTGGGCCTGGAAAAGCAAGTCCTGTGGAGACATGGCACCCCTGATAGGATCGAGTCAGACAACGGGACTCATTTTAAGAACAGCCTCATCAACACCTGGGCCAGAGAACACGGTATCGAATGGATATATCATATTCCTTATCATGCACCAGCTGCTGGAAAAGTTGAACGCTGCAATGGACTACTTAAAACCACCCTAAAGGCACTTGGTGGGGGGACCTTCAAAAATTGGGAAGTGAACTTAGCAAAGGCCACTTGGATAGTCAATACCCGAGGGTCCATCAATCGAGCTGGTCCTGCCGAGTCTGAACCCTTGCACACAGTGGATGGAGATAGAGTCCCTGCGGTACACCTGAGAGGTATTTTAGGAAAGACTGTTTGGATTAATCCCACCTCAGGCAAAGACAAACCCATCCGTGGGATTGTCTTTGCTCAAGGACCTGGTTGCACTTGGTGGGTAATGCAGAAAGATGGGGAAACCCGTTGTGTACCACAAGGAGACCTAATCTTAGGTGAGAACGGTGTGTAGGTTTCACTGTGTATATACATATATATATATATGTATGTGTGTTTTAGAGTTTAAGAAGGTATTGATTTGGGATAATGTAGATGGTAATAGAATAAGGGGTGGATAATGTCCTGGGTTGCAGTGTATTCTATTACCATCCCCATCAGCTGTTAAAATCAGGTGGGGCAGTGTTTCCTCACCTCCTCCCCCCAGACTATCTTTCTGTTAATGGCCCATCATTGTCCTGCCGCATGACTCAGAGATAACTCCCTCCGGACTATCTTCTGTTAATGAGCCTAATCAACACTCTGCCTCATGACTCGTTACCCCATTGTGAGATGCTCCACCCAGAGGGAGGAACCAAGCATCCCATCGTGGATATAAGCTGAGGCTGAACACCAGAGACACGGGCTTCCCACTGGATTTCCAGAGGACAGGAGCTACACAGCCACCACTGGACTTCCAGAGGAAGAGCAGACTGTTTCACTACAGGATCACTGCTTCAGAGGACTGCAGCCACCATTCTACCAGACTGCTACCACCACCCTGCCTAACAGGGTGTCAGGTTGTACCTTGACTCTGTCAGTTTGACAGTGTTTTCTTTTACCTTTTTTTCCTCCTTTTCTTTAATTTCCATTAAATTGTTATTCTGACTTGGTGCCTCCCACTGGTTTGTTTTCAAACTAGCACACCAGAATATGCCTACTTGTGTACCATTTATGTCTCACAGAAAGGCAGACATTTAGAGGGGATCTTACAGATTGGCTACTCTCTCTTTTGCAACACATTTTAGACATATATATATATATATATAACTAGACTAATGGTCACACACAAGATGAAAACAAAGCTTACACAACTTTTTCTGTGGAAGTTTTTGTTTATTGTTTAGTAAAAATGAACAGTATTACTGAGTTAGAATAAAGATCTAAGCCAATTAACACATCACACTAGAGTTCTTTACCTTGACTGTTTAAAATAGAACCACACCCATTTCTCTTTTTGGGCCTTCTTGATGGAAATGTTCTCTGCATTTACTGGGATGGACAGACAACCTGTAGCCTGCAGATAACTCTGTAACCTGTAACTGGGCCACCTACAAACTGTGAGAACAGAAACCAGAACAAAAATTCCTAAAAAACCAAAAGCACTCTAAATAGTCAGCTACTGGTTCATTTCTGCAAACTTATAGCCTCATTTTAATCAGATTTTGCATTATAGATGCTTTCAAAATTATCACATGTTGTGCAAGGGTCATCTCAAATCAAAAAGAATAAAATATTGGAAGTAATGACAGATAGGAGAGTCAAAGCTTTTTGAGTGTGTCTTGCAAAACAGTTCTCAGCAAAAGGACAACACAAGATCAGCAACATGTAGTTGCAGTGTTGAAGGAAATCAGGTTTTTAGGCCAGTTTGCCACAAGGCTCAGCATGGAAACTAGTAGGGAATACCTGATTAATATGATATATGAATGAAGAGAGAAGAAGAGAGAGGATATTCAAGTAACTATGGTACAAAGCTGATCTGTGCCACAGAGAAATGAAGACCATCTTGTTGTCCAGTGCTGTGTGATAACTGAATACAAAGGATTCAGAAAGAGATAAAACTAACTCTCCTACTCAAAAAAAGTGAAGAAAAATACATATTTTGTGTATGTGTAGCAGAGTCTTTAGTCAATTAATATATTCCACCAGGTTTTCTACTGACATTCTTGAGATGTGCAGAAAGATAAATGTTGGAGCTAGACACAAGCTGCTTCTGAGGTATCAAAACTGCCTGACATGGCATCAGAGAAAAAAATATAAGCAATAATTTGCAAAATTCAGATCTTAGTATTTATAATTTTAATTCTTGTGTACAATGCCTGATGTAAGTGGACATCTCTGTTCATTTTCATCACCTGGAGTTTTTATATTTCCCATTCTCCTGCAAAATTAATGCTACTCTTCCATAGCACACATTATATTTTGCCATTTCTACAGGTGGCCATCTTCAATACAGCTCAGACATATCCTCCTTGCTATTTGAAGCTCATACATTCACAGCTCCTTAGCATCTGTTGGGGTTTCAGTTTAGTCTTAGGTTTTTTTCTGTTAAAGGAATTTTCTCCCATATGCATGTTGCTAGGGGACAAATAGCTGTACTTAAGAAAGACAAAAAGGGGAGTAGGGCGGGCCTGGCTACTCCTTTGTCTACACCTGGGTGTGGGGTCAGTTCGCTCTGAGCGTCTGGAGAGAGAAGCTGCAGAGAAAGGAGCTGCTGCTTCTTTCTTTTTGGCCGTTCTTTCTTCCTGCTGGAAGCAACGCCGGGACCTCAAAAGCCGCTTTCCCTGCCCTGCTGGAGACCGGGCTGTGGCTGCCCTGCTCCGCTGCTGCTTTGAGCTTTCGCTACGCTGTAGCCCTGCTCGTCCTGCCTGCCTGGGCCTCCGTGGGGTTGTCCCATCTGGATACATCTCGTCTGCCACCCAGGATTTGCGTTCGTCCCTGCCGATCCAGCCTGCTGTTCCAGCCTGCCGTTCCAGCCTGCTGTTCCTGAGAGTCCGGGATCGGCTGCCCAGGGGTTTGTGAAGCCTTTGTCCCATCCCTTCCCAGGATGCCAGGGCACCAGTGCCGCGTGCTCCCCGAGCTCGCTCCGGAGCGCCCCCTGCAGCCGCGGGGGAACCATCGCACCTGCCCTGCTCACCGGGAGCCGCCAGCGCCCCTGCCGGCTGCGAGCGGAACTGCACCCGAGGGGAAAGGGCCTGACAGCCGAGAAGGCTGGAACTGGGTTTGTGATTGCTTGCTGTTACTGACATAGTTACTGTTGTTTGTTTGACTGGTTATATATATATATATATAGTAAAGAACTGTTATTCCTATTTCCCACATCTTCGCCTAAAGGCCCTTGATTTCAAAATATAATAACTTAGAAGGAAAAGGGGTTATATCTGCCACTTCAAGGGGGGGCTTCTGCCTTCCATAGCAGACACCTGTCTTTCAAAACCGAGACAGCATCTTATCACACTTCTCATTTTCCAGTCTTAATCACTGTAATGTGACTTTACTAGTGCTGAAGGACCGACAAACTGGTCTCATTAACCACTTTTATTTTCCTTTTTTCCCAAAGACAGGCACGCTTTAATTAACTACTTGTCTTAGCTATTCCCAAAACAATAGACTGGTCCAGGCAGCCTGAGTGAAATTAAAGAGTGAAATCTGAGCAAAATGGCAACATCAGTCATTGCTGCCATCCTATGCCAGGTGCCCAGACAGCAAGCGTAAAGCTTTTCAGGTCCTATCAGGTATCTTTAGTGTCATATATTTATACTGTGCCTTCTGCTTCTCATTATGGCCACCAGAAAGTTCAGAAGGATCTTTGTCCCA
>NW_024581126.1:4171315-4174485 GCF_017639235.1 Corvus kubaryi | reverse complement strand
AGTCCTCATCCCTGGGGATGTTCAAGACCAGGCTGGATGGACATGTGAGCAACACGATCTCATGTAAGGTTCCCTGCCCATGTCAGGAGGGTTGGAACAAGATGACCTTTGAGGTCCTTTCCAACACAAACCATTCTGTGGTTCTGTGGTTCTGTGGTTCTGTGATTCTGTGATTCTATGACTTGTGCTGCTTTGAGAAGGTTTCTGAGGATTGGTTCTTCTCAAGTAGGATGATCATTACTGGAATTATATTGCATCCAATGCCAACACTTTCTAGCCTTTCTGCACAGGAGTGTGGAACTGATGATGGGCATGTGGTAGGAGGTGTTTATTACCAAGAAAGTCTCGAAGAGTCCTTTAACTTCCATGCAGGCCCACTTGGTCATTAGAATAAGAGACAAATGGATTTGTATGAAGTGAAGCTCTCTCTGAATGGAGATCCAATATTCTCACTGAATTCAAGTACTGCCAGAGGTTAACAATTATCCTTGCCTAGAGCAAAGCAGTTTTGGTTAAAGAGTCAATACCAAGTGATATGAAAGAAGGGCAAATTTCTACAAATGACTGTTCTAAACCAAACTGGTTTTCCTCCTGAAAGTTATGTTGCAGCTGAAGTCAGAATACTCATGCCACGGAGGTACTGTGTGGAAATATGAATCAGGAAATACAAGTACACACTTTAAGACTTATTTCCTAGATCAAAAAACAAGATGCCAAATCTGACAGATATGCGTTTTTCCATCCACAAAGAACACAATTATGTCAGGTGAAGCCAGAATCCTAAAAGATATCCCCAAATAAGAGGATTATGGTCTCTGTAACTGCTATTTTGTGTGGCTTGGAGCAAGAGTTATCTGTCAATGACCTGGGCCCCTTTGATTTATGTGCTAGCAGTGAACCAGCTGGTGCTATGTTTTTATTTGGTTTATAATTGTTTCTATTTTTTGTTTTAATTATATACATATTATTATTTATTTATTATGTCTCATTATATATTGTGCTATTTTCCAGAGGAAAAATGCAGGAAGGAGTGACAAGAGAAAGAGAAAAAAGAAGCAAATCAGTGTATTAGTTTTCTTAATTTTCATAATAAAATATTTAAACTCTTTTGCCAGAAGAAAGGTGCTTTAATATTTCAGCTTCAAACTTCCAAGAGAGACATATAAATTGTTGCAAGAAGGTAAAATAATCCCATATACACCTACCAAAGTTTCATTACACCTTTTGCTGAAATCACTTGTGAATAATACAACACAAAGTGTCTTAATCTGGTGAAGAATGGTATTCTTAGAAGCGTTTTCATGGTTATAAAACACTCCTAAGATTGGCAGATAATATAGACTGGAAAGCATTAAACATTTTTTCTCATTTTTCTTATGAAAATGGAACCAGTAAGAAAAAAAGGGAAAACTGTCAAGAACTGTCTAAACATGACAGCAATATTTATTTGGTCCGTCGTAGTAGCTCTTCTGTCAGTCATGAATGTTTCATACAGAAGGTTTACTTTAAGTAAGACTGTTGTAGGTCTTGCTAAGAGTCATGTTTACCATAACACTGTTTCTTGTCATTCTCTGTATAGGTATCCAGATCCCCCAGACTTGCTCATCTCCTGAAAGAAAAAAAAAAAATCAAAAAATGTTTTTTAATGATAATTTCTGCTCAGAACTCAGGACATTTGAAGTTTTTTGTTCTGGAGCTCATAATCTTATCAAATATACAGCACACTTTTTGCCAACTCTAATACAGTTTCTGAAATGTCTCTCCTACTTCCTTTTCTCTTCATTCACTAACAGCAAAGATCTCTTGGACAGTTCTAAGAGGTTCAGTAGGGAAGTGTTCTACCAAAACAAACATTTGCATTAAATTTTTCCCACAAGATTTCCCTGATTAAGTTCTCAAGTGTTTGTCACTCACAAAGATATTAGTAAAGTGTTACTTTCAGTAACCAGTAGGCAAAGCAAGTTCTGTAGCACGACAGCTATTTTGACATTTTATTATTGTCTTCTCTTATGCAAAGGAGTTAGGAGTCAGCAGGATTGATTATACCACCACATAAATGTTTTCAGAAAAAATGGAGGAAAAAATTTTTGATTAAAGCTGTTATGAGATAGCAAACATGCAAAGGAACCTGTGATTTTTATTTTCCTTGCAATTGCTCCTTGGGGAAAATATCAAATTTGAATTATTGGATATTCAATTACGCACAGTCTTTCAGTGTCAGTCTGACCGTAAATTTGTGATTTTAAGTGTCCAAAGTCTACCATACAGATTAATAAAATAAATAAGTGTTATGTAGGAGTTTTTTTGGGACCATTCACACTGAGTAATCTAATAGCTATCCCCCTCAATCAAAAATGCCTATGGACTTCAGTGATAGGGAAAAATTTTCTTTGCATTTTAATACAGTGTCTTGGTTTGAAAGACAGGTGTCTGCTAAGGAAGGCAGAAGCCTCCCTTGGAATGGCAGATGCAACCCCCTTCCCTCTGAGTTATTATAATTTTGAAATCAAGGGGCTTTTAGGCAAAGATGTGGGAAATAGGAATAACAGTTCTTTACTATATATATATATATATATATATATAACCAGTCAAACAAAACAACAGTAACTATGTCAGTAACAGCAAACAATCACAAACCCAGTCCCAGCCTTCTCAGCTGTTGGGCCCTTTCCCCTCGGGTGCAGTTCCGCTCGCAGCCGGCAGGGGCGCTGGCGGCTCCCGGTGAGCAGGGCAGGTGCGATGGTTCCCCCGCGGCTGCAGGGGGCGCTCCGGAGCGAGCTTGGGGAGCACGCGGCACTGGTGGCCTGGGATCCCGGGAGGGATGGAACAAAGGCTTCACAAACCCCTGGGCAGCCGATCCCGGTGTCCGGCCGGACCCTTGGCAACAGCAGGCTGGAACGGCAGGGACGAGCACAAATCCCGGGTGGCAGACGAGATGTATCCAAGCGGGGAACCACGCGGAGGTTTGGGCAGGCAGGGAGAGCAGGGCTACAACGCAGAGAAGGCTTGAATCAGCGGCGGCAGGGTGGCCACGGCCCGGCTTCCAGCGGGGCAGGGAAGGCGGGCTGGGGATCCTGGGGCTTTTCTCCAGCAGAAGGAAAAGCAGCTGATGAAACAGCCTCTCTGCCCACACACCCAGGTGAAACAAAAGAGCAGCCAGATGCGGGGGG
>NW_024581126.1:4029404-4171215 GCF_017639235.1 Corvus kubaryi | reverse complement strand
GCAGAAGGAAAAGCAGCCAAAGAAAGCAGCCTCTCTCTCTGTCCAAATGCTGAGACCGACTGCCCACACACCCACGTGAAACAAGAGTAGCCAGATGCGCCCCACCTCATGGCCAGCTCTTTTGTTTTTCTGAAGTACCCAGCCATTTGCTCCCCTAGCAACACGAATGGGGAAAATTCCTTTAACAGAAAAAAAACCCCAAGAGAGCTCCTAAAACCCCAACATACAGTTAAACATCTGCTCATTCCTTCAAGTATGTTATTGTATAATAAATGATTTAGTATCAAATGTCAGTAGTCCTTTAACTTTTTACTGTGTAATATAATGGTTTCTTGATTCATCTACTAAATGCAAAAAAGACCCCATTTTTATGTATTTCATGTATCAAAGCAGCTGTAAACAAGAGGGATACTGTACAAACCTGCAATCTATTAAAGCTCATTTAAATACTTTCTTTTAACAGTTTTATCCTTAGATAACCTTGCCAGAAGACATGAGTAATGTTTGCATGAATTGCCATGAAATTGCCGTTCAGTCCAGTGGAGTGTCCATGTACTGGTGTGTCCCAGTCACTATAAAATAACACATGTCATTCAGCAGAGATCTGCCTTGATTATGGTTACTTTATTTCACTGAATGACAATTTTCACTCCTGGGGACTTATTTCTGTATATATTTCGCAGCAAAAAGTCATGGCTGCTTGTTTCACAACAATCAGACAGCTCTAGTAGCCTCCATCTCTTATTTGCCTTTGTTTATTTAATATGTACTGCTTAGGTATTTCAGGTCATTAAGAGGTCTTGAAAACGAGATGCTCCCAAAAAGCCTTCAGGGGAAGCACTTCTTTTTACTATCATTTCTAGATACTTGGGCAGAGACAGCCAGACAACCAAAAGGATATTTTTAAGAGCAGACTTTTTTTCTTTTGCATTAGCTACAGTGTAAAACCACCAGCTTTAAGGCCCTGAGGAAGGCCAGGGGAATTGAGTAGCGAGACAGCTGACAAGAATATATATAGTGAGGCTGGATATCTTTAGAGAGAGGCAAGAAAACCCTCCTAAAGGAAGTCTGATTAGTCTTTGCTTTTATCCTCTGTTTGTTCTAGCAAGACATTATACATAAATTTGTTTGTTTGGCTTTTAAAATTCCTGCTTACTCCCAGCTATTGATTGCCCCACTTGCTCATTTTATCTTCTTTTTAAGATAATTGTAGAGAATTGAAATCAGAATCATTCCTATTTGAGTATTCGTACAGAATTTACCATAAGTGACACAGTTGCTGTACTAGGATTTTTACTAATATACTTTAGATGCTCTATAGCAACCTTACTCTCAGTAGAAATTACACAAAGGAACAGATGTATCACACAGTTTGTAAGCAACATATTTTCTGAAATATATATACCTAAGTTCCAAAGAGAAAATGCACAATACTGTATACATACCAGGGAGAGTGGAGAACTGAAAGAAATCTCTTTCCTGACAAGATTTGAAGAACACCTGGTTCAGCACAGATGAAATTTAAATGCAACTCTAAAAGAACTACAGTTCCATGAAACAATTCCAAAAGAAAATTGGTACTGTATCTGTCAAAACAATTTCAGGACATGTATTAGATTTCACTCTCACTGGTTTTCACTATTTATTGCTTCCCTTTGCAGTGTCTTATTAATTTATAAATGTGTGGGATACCAATGTTTGTATCTATTAATACAATTTAAAAATTCATGAGGTTAAATGCTTTCTATTTAAGCAATAAAGACATAAAGCCATCATAGCCAATATCAACACACTTTCTAAAGCTTGGTCTCTTGTACAAGAGGGAAAATACTAAGATATCCAGAAAGAGGAAGGTCAAAGTCAAATCTGTCAATGAGTCCCATGAGCAGGTTATAGACAGAGTTTATGAGCTAACATATTGATTGTACATCTTGCCTCTAACAAGGTTATAAAGTTTGCAAGCACACCAATTTCTGACATTTGTATTACTTAGAACAGCTAGCATTACACTTCTTTATTTGCTCAGAGTTAACTTAATCTCAACAAGGTTGATCACATTAGGTTATATCTCATACTCAAATTTAATTGGTGGCATTGAGTGAGTAAAAGAACCTGGCTGCAGAGCTGGAGTCCTGAGTGTCCACGCCAAAATAAGCACCTATATTTGCCTGTGCTCATGTGAAATACCTGAGGCAACATAAGATTACCTTTTTGCTTTGTTTCATTTATTTCTATATAGCTTTTAAACAACTCATGCCTTTCTTGCTTCTCAGAATAGCTGTGATTTCATCAAACATCTATAAAATCAGGTGCTTTTGCATTACTTCTTTCTGCTTTACATTTGTACTTCTACAAATATAAGCATGTGTGTGTCTGTGTATACATACATATGCTTACTTTTTTCCTTTGTAATGCTTGAAAGATAGACATTTTTATATTCATATATTCCTAAAGAACCTCAGATCTACTTTAATAAGCCTTTTGTTCCCTGTTTTTCAGTTGCCAGTTCTTTCTGTTCAAAATATCTAACATTTGTTGTTACTTACTTGGAAGAACTGAGGTTTCTAAATAACATGGAGCTCACCTTCAAACAGCTTAAATTGGACTACGTGAACTGGAGTCTGCAGAACCAGACTTTCTTAATTGGATTGCTCTTAAAATTGTTAAAATATATTTTGCAAATATGTACACATACATTAAATATTTGTTACCACAGAGGCTTTAGGTTCCTAATCGGTGGCTTCATAATCTTTGGATGAGCAGGTGTGCCAATTGTGTTACTCAGCAAATGAAACTACATTTTGGAGCCTGTGTAACTAGACATTTGCCATTTCGTAATTCAAAATGCAGTTAGCAAAGGTCAAAGATGGGTGAAGCAGCTCTTTGCACTTCAGAGAACCATTAGTTTCTGACTTGTAAAAGATATAACATCTAAATGCATTTTTACCACAATCTACACTAGTGAAGATTACGTTCCTTTCATGTCTGAGTTTATTTGAAAATTATATTGAAGTTCACTATTAGGTATCATATACTGTTATAAAGTGTTTAAATTATTATTAAAATTATGTAATACTAATTATGTAATTATGAAATACTTCTGTTCATAGCCTATTTCTAAAGAACTTGTGGAAATACCACAACATGAGAACTTCCACATAAGTTTGAATTAGGGGGGAAAATCAGGTCCTTTGGAGTGCCTCAAAGGAAGGTAAATGTTATTTTATGTAAGCAAAGTAGGACCAGATTTCCGACTTCAATAGGTGTTTGCTTGCCTATCAAAAGGTACAAGTATGAGTAAATTTGCTGCTGATGATGATTGCAAACTTTGCTGAGCTTTGGTGTGCACAGGGATTTCCTTACAGTGCAGCAATCTAAGGCTCCATGCCCTTGCAGTACAGCTGTCTGCTCCATTAAGAAGGCATCCGGCTGCGTGCCAGGAAGGACACGGCAGATGGAGTGAGCCTCATACACTGAGGGTTCAAGTGAGGGCACAAACAGATGACTGCACGTGATTCAACCAGCAGGTTTGATGCCATCCTTGTGTTTCAGAAAGAGCTAATGCTGCACAGCCATGGTCATGACCGACTAAAACAGCTGCTAAAAACACATTTAAATCATTCACTAACCATTTGGAGTTGTCTTCCACTCTCTTAGTTGGCCACTGCTAAAGATATAGTTCAAAGCCTGAAGCAGAAGTGTCAACCAAAAGCCCACCCTCCCCACATGCGAGCACCTTTCTAACACCAGACTCCTTCCAGTCAGAGTGGATGACTTCGAGTTAAAGTGCCTGGCTTCAGCTCTCCACTGCTCTGACCCTGTGTCAGCCGTAAGGGGTGCTGAGGTTCAGGAAAGTGGCATATGAAAGCTCCCAAAGTAAGAGCAAAACACATGAAAAAGATGTATTTCAATGAGAGGAAGAGTCAAGACATAACTAAGGCAAACCTCAGCAACCAGCCCAACCTAAGCTTTATGTTTGTAAAGCAAAACTTATTTAAAGTAATTGTTAATGTTTCTGAAATATCTGAAGATATTTCATAAATGAAAACAAATCTAAAGGATATTTTTATTCTACTCAGGTACAATTTTTTTCCCCACTGAATTAAAACCTGAAACTTTCCCTCCACAGCAACAGATCTAGGGAATCACGTGGAAGTTTCCCCTCTTCTGTTTTACCTTCCGTCCCATCCTGTCTTGCTCTTACAGGGTTTTGCAAACCCACTGGATATCCCTGGTGGAAAAGCAGCAGGTGGAAAAACTACTTCCCTCCTGGGGCTTTCCTTTTAGCTCATCTTACCTTCATTCAAAGAAATTTTCATCCAGCAGGTGGGACATGACATCTCTGTCATTGTCATTGCTGGCTGTACAACACCGAAAGGCCATCTTTGTCTACTGTAGGCTTTTTATACATCTGCATCCCAATGTTTCTAAGTATTGTGGACACACCATAAACTGTGTGTTCTAGTAGTTTTGGAGACCTTCTGGCAGATGTTTGTAGACAAGCAAGTAACACAATTTGGCTTTAAAGTGAGCTAAATGTGGCTTCCCAAGCACAGGGCTTAGACTGGAAAAACAAGCAATGTCTCAGCAGAACAGCAGAGGGAAACAGAGACACAGGTCTAAGTGTAGTACTAAACACTAGTAATTGGTAGTGACAAGGAGGTTTGGTGGGTCATGGTAACTGATAAGTTCAAACTCATCATATTTAGACTGTAAACAGTTGAAAGGTTGAGTAAAGAGACTGACAGGCAGAAAGGGAGTCATGCACATGAGAACTAGAATTTATTAGAATAAAGAAACTATTAGCTTACAGCGTGCCTTTGCGTGATTCTTCTTCATGACTCAACATCAATGTTCTAAGAATATGAATGTGGGACATTTCCTTGCACTATTAGATATTGAAAGTGTGGAAGAAGTTGTCTACTACAATACTTGGCTTTCTGGAGCTCATACATTTTTAAAAACAAGTTTCAAAGCCATGTGATTCACTTAAGCTCTGAAAGAAGACAAAACACAGAAAATATTTCCTAAAATTTTGTCAGAGCAAGTTAGCTGAAGGTTATTTTTACTTCGTTTTCCCCCTAAATATCTTTCCCAAGACAGTATTATCCATCTTATGGCCACATGTATGAGAGTCAGTTGAGAATACACAACAGGGCAAGAGGTCTTCTGTACAAAAGGTTTCAATAAGAAGAAGAGTAATTTTGGAACTTGAAACCTTTTCCCACTACTATTTTCTATTGATTTTAATTTGCTCATTTAATGAAATTTAGGGATTACATAATTCCAGTAATTTCTTCTTTTCCTAAAAAGTTTTAGGAAATTCCTTGATTGGTTTGGGTTTTTTTTGTGCCAGAGAAGATTAATGCCATTTTTATTTCTAAAGACAAAAGTGTTTTCTAAGCCATGCTCATGTCCAAGTCTTTTATTAATAGAACTTGACATCTTTACAACTGGCATAAAGGGCTCTTCAGGTCTTAGTATGATATAACAAGGTAATGAAAAATTCCCTTGCAAAAAATATGAAGGTATTAAGTGTATCTGGGTATATTTGTATGTGTGTATATGTGTATATGTGTGTGCCCATGGGCATAGAAGATCATATATTTATACATTTGTAAAAGATAGTGTATATTTTCCACAATAAAGAGAGGGTGCTGGCAAGCCTAAATAGAATGATAATAATACACTGGTGTGAAAGAAAAGAGAAATTATTTCCAAATAACTGTTGTGAACTAGATATAAATATGGTAATTAGTACTGCTGGGTTTGTGAAATTATTGAATCCCTCTTGTAAATTAAAAGAAATTTTATTTTCAGTGAAGATTATATAGCTCTCAGACTTTACTCAGCTAATTTTTATGGTTTTGGTACTTGCAAATCTTACTGTGCAGAATATTTCACTCAATAGTCCTTGATCTCTGCATTTCTCACTCCACTGTCAATTCAGAGTGGGTTTCAACACTGATCCCATTCTCAATTTGGGTCACTCTCCTGTAGTCTATTCTGTCATACTCCAGTCACAATGACTGAGAACATACTAACTGATACAACATAGATGCCATAGAAGTGTCCTAACCAAATTTAGGACAGTTGTATTCCAAGTTCCTTAAATCAATACTCAATTAACTAAATCCATCCTAAACTCTACAGAGTGCCCAGTCTTTTTGAATAGGTTAAGTGCTCTGTGTGTGCATTTGTGCATGTGTGCGTGTAACATTCCAGTCAGAATCCATTATAATAAAATCTGCTAGGATGGAGAATGATGAACAATCTCCATTTCAAATGTTATCCACATAAATTCATACATGGCATATTAATGGTACATATTCTTTTTCTGTATTTGAAATGTTTCTCTAGACTTCATGACCTAAAACTGTCTTTCTAAATTTAGCTGAAAGAACTGCACAAGTAAATGATAATGTATGTGTCATAATATAAAACACAGGCATCCTTTTAAGTGCAAATTTTTGGTTGGTGTGCATTCAAACATTAAAAAATATGAAAATAAATAACCATGCTCTGATAGATTCTATCTTCCTATCAGAAGATTGTATGAGAGTTTTCTACAGTGTACAAGTCCTGGCTGCAATTAGAGGAGACTAACTGGCACAGGGCAATTGCAAGCACATCTGACAGCTTGTGCTGACCTCTAGGAATTGCTCTGTTGTTGAACAGCCATGCAGTAATCGTTTCTAAAATGCTCTGGAGAGCTGCAAATCATTTACTTTCCCTCGCAGCCTCAGACTGCCTTTGTGGTGAAAGACAAACTTCTTACGCTGAATTAATTCATATTTTTCCAAAGGTACCTTAAATCTACCACTTAGGTGTCACTTAGATTCTAAAAAATCACCCCTTGAAAACCACCTTAAAGGAATTTTCTACAATGTGTAAAAGTCACGATGGCCTCATGCCACAGCATTGGAAGTAAGATACAGCCCCAGAAAAGGTGTCTCAAGCAGAGGATACAACCACTGCAGGATCCCTGTCCTGTGGGTGTTATTGAGATGTGTCAGGCACAGGAGGCCTCTAGAGAAAAGTGGGCAGAAATGGAATGTATTCTGGCACTTATATTCATCATCCAAATCTCACCAAATCAGCAAGGAGCTCAGATTCTGACTGAAGGATTACAGTCTGTTTTGAAAACATAGGATATTTGCAGGTTCTTTTATACTTTTTCCAAAATTTGGAATAGATAACTAGATTCCATAAACAAATGCCTGGTACTTATTTTGAGCAGATGAAACTACTTTTTGAAGATACCCAGTGCTGATGTGTTAGAATATTACCAAGAACCAAAGTTTGAATCTGAAACATGGGAGAGCTACAGATGTTTTCAGCCTCACTTCTAGGGGTGCAGGATCCTCCAGCACCTGGCAGCATAACCCTCCCAGGAGTATTATGTTTTACCAAAACATTGGTAAAAATTAATATTGTTCTCAAATCCCTGAGGGAAGAATAATCACTTGAGAAGACAGAGCTACTCACTCACATCAACTCGTAAGAACTCCAAACTGAGACACTTAGAAAACCAGAATCAGCAGTAGAAGAAGAATTTTGTTACCAGCCTTCATCAGTGGTTCTTTGTGTGTTCAGACCTGAGAACTGGCCCAAATACTCGGGTCTTCCTAAGAGCCCAGAGCACTAAGAATTCAATCAGGATGGCTAAATTCTTGGCAGATTAAATAAAGACTCTTCTGAAAAAGAAAGCATAATTTCAGATCATGATGGGAGATAAAGACTTGCAAAACATTGTAATTGGAAAGATTTGCATGTGGTCAGGAGTTCTGCAGAATTCTAACTGTTTATATTTGTGTCAGTACATCTTCTAAAGAGCCCAGCTCACTGAAGCACAGCGTGAAATGGTAAACTGACAGCATCATATGGCATTGGAAAGTAAAGCCATGACACTGATACAGCCAAGAATCATGTTTACTATCAGAATTTGAACTCCAGAAGAACTTGAATTTTAAATACCTCTTGATCATGTAAGTCACTCCAGGTTCAAACTGTGAATTCTAAAGGCTCCATTCACGTCTCCATGTCAAGCTAACACTTGAATTTGAAGCAAGTTTTCAAATATTTGAATACTTTATTTTGACTAAACTCCAGTTAGAAATATCAAAACTTCCTAGGCATCAATATTTTTGATTGTGGAGAATTCCCTGTGTACCCAGCTTGGTAGGACCAAAGGACATGGACACTTTCCCCCATGAAAATTTACTTTGGGATTCAAAAAATAAGCTTTCATCTACCTGTCTCACCTGCAAGGCTCTTCACAAGGCTTTGATGTTCTCAGAGTTTATCCATGGAATCAGGCTCCACAGAAGAAAACAAAACAAAAGCCAGCTGCACTAATACACGTTTTATGCCAAAGGGTGAGTTGCCAGAACATTCATTGGGGAAAATGCCTAAAATAAAACCTTGGCTACTAACCTAAGTGGTCATGGAAACCCATACCTGGAATGCATTGAATTTAACCAGACTGAAGTTTGCCAACCACTAAAATGCAATTTTACCAAAAATCCTATTGTTTATGCTCCTTTCTATACAGGCAGAGAAGATACTTAATTGTATTTCACTCACATATACAGTCAGAAAAAAATGAAAATATTTTTATTTTTGCTTTCCTTTTCACTTCTATTGCCAAGCAAATTATATTTCATTTACTTTTATTCATAATTGTTCCTGTGAGCAGTCTCACCACTTTTGTCTTGATTGTAGAAAAAGCGATGTTGTCTCAAAGTACCAAAATAAAGCAAGCATTTGCCAGCACATTGAACTTGCATCTGCTTACGTAAGTATATCTGTCCCTTCTCATCTCAGCACTCCATAGTGAGCCTAATGCTAACATAAACATCCCTGTTCAATTAATTTGTAATGCATGCCTCTGCATAGAGAAATGAAGAAATATTTCAAAATGAGGATATCTCCATCTGGGCCAACAGCTTTTGGTGACAGTGGCTAGTACTGGATGCCTTGGAGGAACGTGCTGGGTCTCCTGAGAGTGCAAAATTACTGTACTGCCAGGGACACGTTTTCAAACCTCTTGCTTTCATTCTCTGTAAACATATGAAGATCTTAGACCACCTAATTCAGGTACATTTCCAAAATATTTAATTTTTCTTCATTCTTGTCCCAGGAAAAATGGCATCTCTCTCACACACACTTATAAACACAAAAAAGAGAAATAATGAATTCAAAAAGGTTATGTCTGATTTATCTTCTGTTTGGAACAGAGTTAGAAGTAAATTCATGGCTATAACCTCTTTATCTCTTCCTAAACATCTTCCTTATCTACCATATTTTGTTACTGAAGCTGGGTAGTGTAGGTGAACACTACAGTCATGAAAAATCACTGAGTATCAAATGACTAACAGTCTGGTCTGAAACACTGTATGGTCTTCACAAAAACATTACGAATGTTTTCATTGAAAATATGGACTGAATACTTATGCATAATGTCATCTATTTGAAGCAGGCGGTAAGAGAAGCAAGCTTACAGGAAATTGATGGGGTTTTTTCCACCTCAAGGCATTTAGCAGGTGACTTCTTTGACCTGTGCCATGTGACCCTTTCCTCAAAATGTTTTAGTAAACTTTAATTTTTTAGCAAAGGACAAATACATTCTATAACATGGCATTCAGAAAACAAACAATGAAAAGAGAGGTGTTTTAAACATTCCAAGACCACATTGTCCAAATCAAGAGTTTCATAAAGAAGAGAACAACTTGAGTAATCAAGACTACCCTGAATAAGAAGTCAATGAAAAAAGCAAAGGGCCTTAAACTCGGCTCTGATCAATTTGAGATCTATTCTATATCAATTGCAAACAAAACTACTAACTAGGACTGCACAAAAAATATTTCTTTCAGACAAGTTTATCAATTACAAATGACATTATGTAGCTACAGAAGAAACCTGCTAAAAAAAAGTCAGAATAGGCCTTCAGATGGAGACTTGCAAGGATTCTTTAGCAAAGAGAAGACAGGAAGAGTTAATACATTTAGAAAAGGTAAAAGCACAATACTAACAATATTCTTGAAACTAAAAATATGTTAGAAGCTGAAAGAGAATTTCAGGAGACTAAAACTCATCCTTAAACCAAATCAGCTTCCCTCACACGTGAATATTCAGAGGGACCTCTCTGAAAACATTCAGAACATCTGCTTTCCTGCTTGTAACTATGCCACTAACACAGAGCTCTTAAGAGGTTGTGGTGGCAGTGGGTAACTCTATCAGAGCTCTCCAGTCCTCTTTCTGCAGCCTCTTCCTTCACAGGCAGGAGTCTTAAGACAGTGCTCTTATGTCAGCAAGGATTGTCACTGGCTTTCAATACCTTCGTGGTGCAAGTAGACTGCAGCTAAGCTGAGATTCAAATGAAATGTTGAAATTAAGGAGGTGAACTGAAGAAAAAATACCAACCTCTTCAGAAGTTGAAGTCTTTAGTTTTAACTACACCATCCATAAAATGGCAGAATTCCATAAGCAAAAGAAGGTCTGTCTAACCATGATGACTTAGTAGACAAAGTATAAGTTGATTTTTGATCATTTGGTTTTGGATCATTTTATTTTGATAATTACTTTGATTTTCAGATAGCTTGGCATGGTTCTTACAGCTTCCAAAGTGAGAGGCATTAAGGTTCTGCAGTTTTATATTTCAGAAGGCAAATGAGATATATTTCAATGTCTTTAAAAGTCATCCTAAAAAGGAGACATAGTGAGTGAAGCAGCCCATGGAACACCTTGGTCAAAAGTTAAAATCCTAGAAAATTCACTTGTAGTAAGAAATGTACTTTATGGAAATAAGAAATAAATAATTGGTAAAAAAAAAAAAGAAGAATCATGTTGGTAGCTTAAAACTGGGCCATCTGGAGTTGAGTGCTGCGTTGTCCTCCCAACCGTTCGCTCGAGGCTTATAAACATCATAATCACAAAAGCATGCTTCTAGAGGGAATAGAAACTGCCCCAGGTAACCATGCCTCTGCTAAACCAAGATGATTTAGACCTCAAAAGTAAATAGGCCACAGCTATTACAAGCTAAGGAAATTAGGATAAGATAAGGTAATACCAGAATGATAACAACTTTAACAATTTGCAAATGGAAAGCAATGCTTGCACTCCTGTGAAGATTTTCAAGGACACAGAAAGAAATTTGCAACCTGTAACAAAATTCTGGTTCTGTTTGTGTTGTAGCAGGTACCATATTTCAGGACTGCCAGCACCATGATATTTCTCTTTCCTTATCCATGAAAATACAACCATCAGCTTTTTTTCCTCCCCTAGAATTAGGCCTCCATTAAGCAGTTTCTCACTGCCAACAGTGAAAATAATCTTAGAGAATCTTAAGTATAGCAAACAAGCAGAAGAGATATTCCAGTTACAGCAAGGCAGGTGGGTAACCTATTTCCCTACAGGCTAGTACATTTTGTCAGCTTCTCCTCTCAAAATCTCACCCCAGGTATCATCTGCTACTCACTAATTTATCTTGCTTAGTCCCATGTGTTCCCCTTCTCAAAGTCTGAGTTTACTGCTTCACTTTTTTGCTATTTTAGAATAGTCTGTTGCCTGTGTTCTGAGTGATCAGGATTCTTTTGTGCACTGCAAGATGGCAAGATTCAGGCAAGAAATTGAAAAAAAATCCAGCAGCAAAAATAGTGAAGCACTGATATAAAAACAAGGCAAAACCAGTGTCTACTTAAAGCATGAGAGGTTTTTTCTCCTGTTAAGACACAATAAACTTCAAATGGAAATCAAGCATCATTTTATCGACCTCAGCTAGCTTAGAAATGTTCTATATCCATAAGGATAATTCTACACTAATTTGGATAAGACGTCGTCATAATATGCATTTAAGGCACCATGAGAGTATTACTATTGCCACAATTACTCCAGCCATCAGCACTAAGGGAAAAGCCACCTATTATATTCAGCATATGGTCCAGGTAATTGACAGAATTCAATTATCCCCAAGGACACACTTGCTACTGATGTCAGAGCTGCCTTTTGAGGCTGCAGTCCTAGAGCAAGGAGCAGAGTCATCTGACAGGTCTGGGTACCAACAGCTATGAGATTGAAAGGAAATACTTTCAGATAAGGAAATAACCCAGAAAATCCTACAGATCTTCTGTGTAATATCTCATCTATTTTAAGCTATAAACAGTGGGAAAAACAAGGAAGGGGAGGGGGGAGAGTGTTTCTGGGAAGCCAGAAATATTTTCTGATTGTTATTGATAGTATTGCCTTCTAAAGAGAAAATTTCTGTGTTATGATCATATCAACTTTAGGGGACAAAACCCTCTATTTGCTTCAAAAATAGAATAAAACCTCAATACATATATATATTCTTCCAGATTTATGCTTGTGTATCTCCTTTATTTTATGTGCATTTTTCTATAAACAGATTACTGGTCAGCTTATTCCCGACCAACATAGGCAAACACAGCAGATTATTTATGTTTTAACCTAGTTACAGAAGAGCCTTGTTTGGTAGCAAGTGGTTACTTAGAGGTCCATAGCTATTTAAGCCTTGTCATCACTCCTTATTGCTAAACTAAACAGGTAATTTATTTTTACTTAAACCATCCGATTGGTTTGATATTTATCATCATGGAGCATATTTGAACTGATAACACAACCTTTTAGGAGGAGTATGAATCTGTTCTGCAAAATAGGATGGAAAGATAAATAAAGAAAATGAGCATTTGACATGTTTTAATACTAAAATAAATGTAATGTTTCCAGGTATTGGAATAGTGCCAGCAGAACTTAGTACATCATCTGAAGGCAGACAATTCCAGTGCAGTTATTGCTCTGCTGAATGGAAAGTAAGACCATGAACATGGATTTATTACATCCCAAACATGCATTGGTATTACTGATAGCAAGGCCTGAATTCTTGAGGTCAAAAAAATTTATGTGAACAAGTTCTCCAGCAGCCTAAAAAAATACTGTATATTCTTCAGCCACACAGGCTTCTTCCTATTTCCTTGGGTTCTTCTCCTAATTAATGTTATAAATACTTTTTTTCCAACTAAGTCACTCCAGATGTTCTGTCTTGCCCATTTTTAACATATGTGTCACAGCTCCAGCCCTTCTACTGACCCAAACAAACTTCAGAAAGCATTTGGTAACTAGACAAGTGGACTATAGGGAAATCTGTTATTAAAAAATTACTCTACAAGCAGGAAGAATAAAAGTTTGTTCTTGGAAAAGACTTTTACCATGTACACCAATATGGGCAAAGCATGATTAATAACAATCTTCCCATACAAACACATAAACAGAGTAATACTCATTTACTGCCATCACTGGAAAGGAGAAACAAATTTAATAAATGTTAAATAAAAAAGGAAACAGCCAAAATGCCTGTTTCCCCACACCTGTGTGCAGCAATTAGCCAACTTGCCTTTCCTTATAGAACCTTTGAGAAGCAGAATGCATTTAGAAATACTGCTCAAATATGACTATCTAAATTTATGGGCATGGATAACACCAGAATTGATCTTTGCATGCCCTCTCTCACTACAAATCTTTACTTAATGCAGTTACTGGGACGGAGGCTGGTACAATTAAAGAACCTGTATCCCTTACTGTCCAGGGACAGCTTTGTCCTAAACTGCATCACTTCTCACTGGGGGTGCACTCAGATTGTTACATGGAGTTCGGATTCCATTAAACCTTGAGGTCTGTTTGTAACTGTAACACTGACTTCTAAACTCATGTCTTAATATCTCTTCTTTAAGGTTTGCCTGTCATATTGCTTTTGGGCTTTGGTTTGGATATTTTTTTGTGGTGGAGGGGGATATTTATGCATCCTAGTAGCAGAGTGTTAATTACTTGATCTTTTAAACACCTAGATTCTTGTGCTCAGACTGAATTGCTAGAAAATGTCAAAGAATGCAAAGGGGAATATTTAATATCACGATAGAAAATGACTATGCCTTGGGTAGAGCAAAGGAGACATAAGCGAAGTTGGTTTTCTCCATACAAAGGTTAGGGTGCTTTTCACTGTGCTCATGGAAACACCGGAGATGCTTCCGACACCTGTTACTACAGAATAAAGGTAAGCAAAGGCAGAAACTTGAAAAGCTCAGATCAGCTTCTCAGCTGGGTAAATTAGCCAAGGTACCTTGCACTCAGGTAACTACTGTTTGCAAGGCCTGAGATAGTTCTGATACTACAGATAATTCTACATTCTGCTGCATTGCAATACCATATTTGTTGTCATATCTGAAAAATCAGAACAGGGTTGCTGACATGCCTGACTTTAGACACACTTGTTAAATCGTCATAAGCCATATATAATTATCTTTATCAGTGACCTGTTTAATAGAACATTTGCTATAACTAAAAATGAATATACACTGTTGTGTTCGCATTCTGGCTACATTAGTAGCTACCTGAAATTTAGTGCGCACAGAAGAAAAAAATAGAAATGTCTGGGAACAGAAACTATTTGCAGAGAAAGCCTCCGTTCCAAGGAGTGCTGCTTCACTTCTTGCATTCTGTTGTATGGTTTAAATTTCCTCATACAGAATTATATACCAAAAGTAAACACAGAAGGCAGTGGAATAATACTAGAGGAAAATCAAAGCAAGTGAAAGGAGAATTCATGCTCCTCAGTCTGACCTTTACAGCACTTCTTTTAATATCTCAGGGAAAAAAATAGTGGAGGCCATTAGGGATTCAGCCGTGTTCCAATACAAACTGAACTCTAGCACACAAATAGAGAGAGCAAAAGGAGAGTTAGGAAATAAGAATCCAAGAAATATTATTTTTCTTCTTTTGCTTCTATAAAAATATTTAAGAAAATAAGGTTTCCATTACACCTATATACTTATTTTGATGTGCACACAATGAACAAGTAATAGTAAAATTTTAATTTTGAATGTATTTTATTACAATTTTTCGGGAGTATGGTGGGAGTCTCTTTTTCCTATTGATTCCTCAACATCTACTTATGACTTTTCTACCTAGCCAAAGGAAGCAACAGCTTCTGATCATGCACAGAAAGATCACAAGCTACATAGAACTATCTGCCCAGTCAGAGTTTCCTGTTTGTGTATTCTGGCATTTTTTTGCAGCAGAAGTTCCCTGAATAAGGCTGCCTATGCATCAGCAGCTGCTGTTAATGTTGTAGTTTGCAGGCAGGCAAGGTCTAAGCCTGAGTCAGGTAGGAAAAAAATCTCATGATGGAGATCAAAGGAATCTAAAATGCTCCTTCCTGGTTTTGACCAAACATATATTGTTCAATATGTTGACATGTAGGCAGAAATTCAGCCTTTCATATTAGGGATAAGAGTCTAAGACAGTAATCATACTTTTTTCTGTCAAATTTCTCATTGCTATGTAAGAACAAAACACAATTTTCCAAAGACATGACCAGTATTTCATTTAGCATTATTTCACTCTAGCATGAAGAATGACTATCCTATTATTCTATTGATCCTATAGTAATTGGTTGTATGCTATTTTCTTTTAACAGTAAGGTTTGTCTCTTACTCAGTCTTTTCAAAATTAATTCATCTCCATTAACATGTTTTAGTTGCATCTAGCTTTACTTACCCCAGAGGTCTACACTCATACTGCAGATTCTCACTTCAGTTCAGGAAAACCTCTATCATTATGTCTTTGCTTCACTGACTACCAAGGATGCATCTTAGAAATCATATAAATTCTGTCCTTAGCTACGGACACCACAAAAGTACTCTAAAAGTAATTGAATTTTTTTATAAAATGATGTTTTATGAAGATAAAGGTGCTGTCTAATTACATTTTAAATTGATTAAATCTCAATCACTTAAACACATTTGAGGAATGCATTGCTGTAAAATACAGGTATTTTTAAGTGGTGAAAGGATGCCTTATTTTATTCAGTTAGCAGACAGGGATTATTTTTAAGAGCAGAGTACACAGTCCACATGAGATAGAGAACACATTCGTTCATCTGGAGTACAAGTACAACTTGTAGTCATGCTTCAAAATCTCCAAAATCTCTCTGCACTATTTAAATGAAATATTAATGTGCTTAACATGAACCAGCTGGCACACTATGTCTCATTGAGAGGATGCCGTTCCCTATGTTTGAAGAGTGTGTTTCTACACAATTTTTGAGGGTGGCAGTGGTGCATATAACAGTTGCCTAGACTTTTGCTGAATTTTTACATTATCATTTCCCAGGTTAACGCCTCTCAGGCTTGGTATCTCCTTTTGGGGAAGTTTAAAAAAAAAAAAAATTCAGGGACAACTCTTCCACCTTTTATGAGAATGATGTTAGGGAAAAATTGGTAACTGCAAGAATATTCTATATATGAACTGGAAGTGGTCTCAGATTTTGCGTGCTGAGAAAAAACCAAAACAACCTACCAATACAAAACCCCAAAAGAATCCTAGCACCAGCCGAGTGAAATTGCACCAAAATTTGATCCAAACTGAACTCTCCAGAAATCACCAGCAAATCTGACAGTATGACACACATCATGACCCATACTCTGACCCAGGAAGTTTGCATTATTCATTAACTATGCCTCACAATGCTGATAAGGAATTTGCTGATTGACTTTTATTAAAAGTTTTATTAGCAAAGTTACTGTCAAAACCTAAAGGTGACAGGGTCGCCGGTTTCAGTGTACAGTCAAGAGAAAGACTTGTAGATGCAGCCTGGGATAGCTCACCTCAATGCAAGAAAGGCCACAACTGACTCCCTACTTTTCTCACAGAGCAGTCAGTCAGCGTCAAAATGGCTGCTAAGCAAATTCATAGTGGAAAAAACCCTACTATAAAACCATGGCCACCCTCATGTGCTGTCCCATTAATACTGAGTACCAGTGGAGAAAACCTCCATGATATTTTGTAGGGTGTGCACAGTTTGAGAACAGATTATGTCAATCCGCATCCAGAGCATGCACCAGCCCCTGTACTCCAGTAGCCACGCAGTTGTGCTGCTCAGGAAATTCACTCTGGTGCTTAGGGAGCCAGGTCAACCCCTCAGCTATTTACAACAGAAGGGAATTCCACAGTTTGGTCCTCATCTGGATCTGCTTCCTGATGGAGTCCTGACTGAGTGGACTCCAGTTGCTTGTGGGAAGGGTGAAAGTGGGAATCCAGATCTCTCTTGTCTAGAGTTATATGGGCTTAATTTTCATGTCTTTTTCAAACAAGGTTAAGTACCTGAGAAATTGGACAGACACATTTGACAGAACCAGATATAGAGGTCAGATATAGAGGTCAAATACTGCACCCATATTTATAGAATCCCTTCTAAACAGTCAGGTTATTGCATCTGAGTTCTAGACTGAGATCTGTGTTACAGGAAAGTGCAGCACCTTCTAACTTGACTTCAAGTTGCAAAATGCAACATACAAGTTGCAAAATGCAACTTCAGCAGTCACATGATAAAAACCAACCTGAAGTACTCTGCACAGTTTAAAATTAAAGATAATATTCCATTTGCGGAGTCCAACATAAATCCTGTGTAGCTCTGTACACTTCTTTTGTTTTGATGGAATTCAAGATCTTGTCTGAGAGTATGTGAGATTCACTGACTACAAAGTGAGAATGACAATATTGTATGGTGTAGGCAAAGGGAAAACAGAATCCCAGGAGAGCCTGCAATTTGGTGCTGGGGGGCTGAACTATGAAGACCTTCATGCTGTGACTGGTAGGGCCTGTTGCAAGAATGTGCACTTATTAAAATTGACAAAACTTGGTAGAGCTGCATTGGCCCACTCTGCATGTGTGAAAGTCATAAAAAATATCATTAAAAATGAATTGCTTCATATCCCAAGAAGCTTTTCCAATATAGTAATATTTGATTGACTGATATAGCTGAAAAGCACACAGACAGCCTGAGGAGATCAGGCTGGCAATGGCATA
Organism: Corvus kubaryi; assembly: GCF_017639235.1. NCBI lineage: Eukaryota > Metazoa > Chordata > Aves > Passeriformes > Corvidae > Corvus > Corvus kubaryi. The sequence continues at coordinate 4,153,338 of NW_024581126.1, read as the reverse complement.
TGCATGATTACACCACCCATTTCTTCCATTTAGTTTTCCTCAGTGTTTATTGCAGTTGTTTCTCATTGCTAAATAAATGGAAATATATTCCATCATTTTAAATTAAATTGGGTGAATTTTAGTAGCCATGAATCTCAAAGACAAGTTGCAGCAGCTGGAGCTACAGACTAAGAAAAATTATGTTAATGGTCTTAAATTATCCTGTAAAAGAACCTCAGAAATGAAACCCTGTGAGAATAGCTCCTGTGGAAACTGTCAGAAAGAGAACGGGAGGAAGAAAGAAACACTGTTATTTTGAGGAATTGAAATTGAGTCTCAGTAGTTCTTCCCCAATGCAAAAGTATGAATTTAAATTTTTGTTACTGCTCTGATCTGAACATCTAAACAACACAAACCTGACCTTATGGCTTCCTTGCTCTTGTGTGCATTTCTAATCATTTCCCTGGAAAGCACTAATAACAGCATTAACTTTACGTTCAAATAAAAAAAAAGGAACTACTGTAAATATATGAGAGCCAGTTTTAGCGAATTTAATTTTCTCATTTCTTCTACTGTTATGGACACCCAGAACTTTTCCTTTTCATAATATGTAAAGCTAAGCAAGGTTTTTGTTTATCAATAAAGTATATCTGATAATGTATTTTTTTAAAAAATTAGTTATAATAATGACTACATTTCTTCTGGAACTCCAGGGTAGCAATAACCTGAGCAAGCAAATAGTACAAGCTAAAGAAAATTTGGGGTTTTTTCTAATTGGCCAGTAAAGTGAAATAAACATTCCAGCTAATGAAATCTAAATTTCACCTAGACCTAAACACTGTAGAGATAAGAAACTTGTCTGTAGGAAGGTGTCATTTTTGCCAGCTGAAATGTCTAGAACATTTCACAGCTTTTCTATAATCTGCTTCTGGCCAAGATGTTCCAGGTGTCACTGATTTGGCAGACAGACAAAATCCACTTTTGAAAAGCAGACTGGGAAACCAGCAGCAGGCAGAATGCCAGGGGCTTCTCTGAAGAGAGATGGGCCCCACCAGGCTACAGGACATGGGTAGTGCTCTATTCCAAACTCCAGACCCTACGGATTTGCAGGAATCAAAGCCCTTCTTGGGACTTATTTTCCTGGCAATTTATAATGTGTAGTTTGTAAATATTCTGCACTAATTCTTTTTGTGGACAAACATTAAATTAATCTGGATCTTAATAGCTGTTCAACCTGAATCACCCTAAGACTTTTGCCAGTGACCTTGCTGCCTGCTGGATCTCTCAGATGTGCTCACCACCTCATCAAGTCATGTTGTATAAATCATCCTTGGCATGCCGAGCCTCACATCTGTCCCCAAGTTAAAGGACTCTCTGAAATGAAGACTAGTTTGCATGTGCAGAAATAGCCCCTTGTTCCTAATAACAGCTAGGAAATAGTAAATAACTGGAAGCAACAGAAAACTGTTGGTTTTATACTATTGCTGCTTACACAAGATAAGCAACGATAAAATTAAATAGAGATTAAATACTATAGAAACTTGGGATACATTGAATTTTAGAATCTTTCCAAACCCTGATTTATCACCATTTTGATGAGCATTATACATTTTTTAGATGTTCATAGGATCACTTTTGTTTTTCTAGATTACATGGAATTGTGGTAGAATGCTGAAATGGAGCTCCATGTTCAGGGATGAGATATAAAAATAATTAAAATCTATGTATCTATTGACAAGAAAAACCCCACAGTGTCTATCTAAAAAAGGTAGTTAATACACAGATTATGTATCAAAATTTTGAATATCAATAAACATATTTAATGTGTTCTGGTAGTCCTGAGATGTGAAAGAGCACTCCAGTTTTCAGCATAGACACAGCAGTTGCTGTTGCTGCTGTTTTCCTCCCCTTGCTTCTGCCAAAGACATAATTCTCTGGGTGTGCTTACCATTCACTTGGAATGCAGCTGCATTTATCTACTAAATTCACACCTTTCTGTTATCAAATTCACACCTTTCTGTCCAAATTCTTCACCATTTTCTCTGAATCTGGAAACATTCATGTTTATGATAGTAAACTTCATTTTATTTAATCTAAAGCAGCAAATTCACCATGCAGATAGACATCATGAAAGCATAAGGAAACATAAAAAAGCTTCTTTCTCTGTGACAGAGGAAAAAATAGACATAATTTAACAGAAACCAAATCAGATGCTTTGCCTAGCAAGATCATTTAAACTGAAAACTTTCCACTGGGTGTTCCATTATTTTTAATTTTATATATCTTAGTTTTTCTTTTTTATTTCCTTAGAACTAAGCAGAAATCTTCTGAGTTTAAATTCTTTAAAACTTAAGATTTATGCATTCATATATCTTTTGAGACCTACTATTTAGAATCCAGTAGCCCACAGTGAAGATATCCTTCTTCCTCCAAATAAACTCAGTTCATTATTTATACTTTCAAGCCACAGTCATTAATTGTCCGAGTGAATGAAGCAGGGTTTAGGGCAAAAGATACTCAGCATGTGTTTTGTGCAATTTTTTTCCCTAAAAAGAAGTAGACCTACATTTGTATAATTTCTATCTTGCTTTTGGGTAGCTTCAGCACTACTATCTGGGGGGAAACAAGCTGTTTTATCAACAAACATTGAGCTATATTCTCAGGGGAAAAAAAGGAAAAAGGAACAAATTTCAATGAAGGGTTTTATGAACACGCTGTCTGAATTAACCGTTATACAAGCATCTTCTTTTTCCTGGAAAAACACATGAAAAAATGCTTGTTTGTAATTCTAAACAATGTTCTAGTTCTCTCTCTCTCTCTCTCTCACCAAAAGTTTGATTCTGAAAGATAAGAAACAAATGTGTTTGTTTACTTTCACATTTACTAATGCTTGTTTATTCTAGAGCATGCATTCTAGGTTTTTCATATCATACTGAAAATAATAATTTGATAGAGGAATTAATTCTTGAAAGATTAATTTCTTTTTGAAATGCTCATGGGTTTTTCGTTAGCTTTTAATGAAAGATAATGACATTTTTCTTTATAAAAATAATGATTTTATGATTTTTTTTTTCTTTTTAATTCTATGTATCTGAACAAATTGATCCATGACATTTGAACTTAGGAGAAAAAAAAATCAACATACTGTGGCCAAAAAAAAATCCCCAAAATGTTTTCCAAACAAATGAGTGCATATTTTCATTTGAAGTTTTTAGTGAAAATTTCAGTGCTGAAGAAAAAAACTGAGAAAGTTTTTATGAAGAGATTTGGTGAATCAAAAATCCCTTTCAAGCACTCTAAATAAGAGGAAAAAAAAAGAACTAGAAAGATCTTGCCAGTTGCAAAAGAAAGCTGGGGAAAGTGAAGGTCTGTTCCTGGATGGAGGAGTCAATATGGTTACAAATGACACAGGACACAGTGAGTTAGTTGATCTTCAAAGGAAAATGGAGCCTCTACATCCACCTCCAGATGGATCAGCACATTTTGCAAAGGAGGACAGTTTACAGTGAAGGAGCAGCAGATTAGAAACTCCATGAAAAATCCACAGGGCTGGATGAGATTCACACCAGGGTGTTGAAATGGTTGGCTGAACTGAAAAATCACTCTTAGTTTACCAAAGGTCGCATTCCAATCAGACATGGCCTCAGGAAATAGAAATCTACTAGTAAGTCAAAAGACATGGATAGAAATGAACCTGAGATGAAGATTCCCAGTTTGCCTTTCAGAAATTATCGCAAAAGACGGGTTCAGAACATGATGAGATGTACCTGTTCCTAAGTAAACAGCACGGCAGGCTGGAAATAGGATAGCTGGTGCGAAGGTAGCAGCCGCAGTAGTGATGCGCAGATCAGACCTGATGCAGCAGATGACTCATTTCTTTGGCCTTCTATGGTGTCTGACATGAATGGGTAATTCATTCTTCAACACCCACCTGCTAAAAATGTCAAATTTAGTGTGACTCCCCAGGAACAGATAGCATTTAGGACATTTTCCACTAATTTCTTTGGCCTTAAGGCAGAGAATGTTACTTTAATTTTGGATAAAAAAGTATTAAAGAATATTACTTGAAGGAATAACTATTAAATCAGTACTGAAGGTTGGTAACTCAGAGTCAGTGCATCACTTTCCATCCAGTTATTCTGGACACCACATAAATACCATTCATCCATCCACACTGAGCCTTTTTAAAGATTATTTTAATAAAACACACTATACACATCAGTTTAAAAACAGTTTAACACTAATTTCTTTCACTTTCTTTTAAGCATAACAGCTTGATTTTTAACAGGTGACATTTTATAGAAGCTTCCTGTGAGTGAGGCAGCCTGTGAGCAATCACCATCACTTGACTATATGTTAGTGTGCAAGACATCTTAGGCTTCTGCTAAATAAACACTTACAAACTGTGCACTTGATGTTTTTTAAGCATTTTTTCTCCAAAACATTCTGAAATGCTAAATGTAGCAACGTGAACATATGAGCTAGTGTTAACAGCCAGATTCAGCTGCCTTTAGGGAACCTTGCATCTGGATCCATCATGGAGTACAGCAATTGACCAAGAGCAGTAGCTCACCAGTCTAAAAATAGAGCACCTTCTGTTTTGCTTCAGGAGCTACCACCACACAGAGCACACTTTGATAATGTCTACAGAGCATTGACAAGCACACACTGACCTCCCTCCTCAAGGTGGAGAAAGAACAAGAGCTGAGGTGCAATAGAGTGTCCTGTAAAACCAGCAGAGATGAGAAACACTCACTAGCAAACAGGGTCTCAGCTGCTCCCTTTTCTGTGGAAAAAACAAATGTGTCTATTTGAGTGTCTGCAGTAAGTGGTAAGTCAAATTAAAGAACTTAGTGACACCAGTATCACCAAGAGAATTGAACATTTCAGTATCATGTAGGCAAGAATCCAGGGGAACCACTTAGCAAGTATTCTTTAGATTCAGGAAAATGGTTTCACCCTGTGGCTGCAGATGAGGCACCATTTCTTGGGGACACAAGAGGTGGTGCATCATAACAATATCATCACTGCTACTCCTGCGATAATGCCCAGTGAGCTTTGCCTAGCTGGACATCCTCTCTGCTAGTCTGGGATATCAGGTTCCTTATAAGGACAGACTCCTCTAGGGGGTGTTCAGATTAGGTGGGATCATTTGCTCTTTGGAAGTGCCCATTTCTCTCCAATAAATTCAAAAGGAATAGGGCAATGAATTGAGATTGTGCCTGTTTCTTTAAGACAGGCAAAATTTAGAGCTATTAACATCTACCCCAAACAATCGTCCTTGTCCTAGGATAAAGAATAAACCAAAATCCTGAGGGTTTCAAACAAAGGAAGGGATAGGGTCAAGCATAGAAACAATCAAGAGGTCTAGTTACACGAAATGTTATAGTCATGATGGATTGTTTTAAGACAGCACACATGGAATAAGATCAGATCCTCCTCACTTCATTCTACTCTACAGAAACTTTCAATAAATTTTAAAGATTTTTTTTCTAAAAAGAGAAGGAAAGATTTTCCCCCAAAATCCTTTCTTCCTTTCCCATGAAGAACAGTGAATATGATCACTCAGGAACTAGTTCCACTGATGCTGGTGATTTGTACGCTCCTATAAATTTCTTAAGAAGCTTATAACCCTAGATCATCAAATTTTAAAGTACTTATTCCCAGAAGGATCAATACACCTTCAGGAAATGGGTAACCAATAGGATCTTTTCACAGAAATGATCAACACTGTTGATCCTTTATCCTGCATAAGCCATGATTTCAGAGTAGAGCAATCTGCATCCACACTAAAGTGTCAAAAGTATTGCCTCTTCTATCAAAGTCCTTTAGTGAAACGCCAGAGATACTGCTCAGACTACTCAAAACCAAGTAGTATATCAAAGTCTACATATTAGCCCAGGAATTAAAACAGGTCAAAATATGGGAAAAAAGAATCACTATATATTGCTATGATTTTAGGAGCGAAAAACCGGAATAACAGAAGTCCTATTAACTAATTCTATTCTGGTGACAACAACAACATATAAAGGCAAAAAAGAGAACAAGAAACAAGCCATAAACTATGCATGCATTCTATAACAGGGGGGAGTTGTAATTACTTTTTTTTGTTCATTTAGCAGCAAGCCTTCCAAAAGCAGATGAGATTTTTAACTTATCTGTGACAAAATCTCTGTCTCTCTGTAACTTATAGTTCCAATAGAGAACACTCAACATCCACCTAATTAAGAACAGGGAATGTTATGACTAATGACTTATGTTGAAAGTGACAGAACTTAATATTATCTAGGGGTCCCAGAGCTTCAGGAAAGCTAGATATATCCTATTTTTTCTCAGAATAGAAATGTGTCTAAAAGTTACAGTTTTATTTCAAAGAACACAAGTCTAGCTTGCACTTACCATTTCACCATAGTTCTGCTACTTATCATCGTGTTTCATTACAAAAAGCAGCACATCATTCAGTGGACTCTTGCAGGACATGAGGACACACCATGAAGAGCATCAATGTCCTGGCTGAGAGCAGATGTAAACTGGAGGCTACCTGCACAGTTTTTCCAGCCCTGATTACTTTATCTTTTCTGGATAAATCATTTCACCATATGCTACAAGCACATCCCTGCTAAAGAAAAAAGTTTGGAGCTCGCAGTGCAGTTGACATTTTTTCAGAAAATGACCTGGAACCTGTTTCCATGGTTATATAATGTCATGCAGATCACATCAAGAAGTTAATGAAATGGAGGATAAGACTTTAGATTTGCTGTTTCACATATAAGATGACAGAATTAATGTAGCACCCTGGAATATTCTGGTAAGCAGACATTAGAAACCCAGATGTCAACAGGTATTTAGTAATTACAGGCAAGGAAAATTCAACTAAAATCATGTAACAGGTTAAAATCACCTTTTAGTAGATTTGGGGAAAAGTAGTACTAAGGAAATTAAAGATAATTTTTTTCCTTGCCAGCAAGCCTCATGTATGTCTCCCAAAACTGATGCACATCTGTTTTCTCAAGCAGTTAAAGAATGATCTTGGGATCCTCCTTCTACTTATTCTTATATCTTTAAAAAGAGATCGGAGCACATTCAAGAGAGCATGATCAATATTTATTCAAGAAACACATAGAATCAAATAGTTATGGCAGTAGATGTGCTCCAGGAGAGACATCCACAAAATACGATCAATACCAGTGAGACGACAGCCTAGTTGTACACGCAGACTATTAATCACCACTTCATGTCCTTTCCTGACAGCTAACCCCATCTCAGATTCCTGTGGGAGAACACACAGTGACACTGGTGGGTGATACTATTAAAAAAGAAAATTAAATGTTGATTGGAGTAAAAACTGGAGTGAAGGGCAAGGAGTTAAAGATGAAATAATAAATCACAACATGCAATAAAATACACATTGTATTTTTATTGCAAGAGTCCCTTGACGATCAGCTGCTTTCATTATTATCTCAGCTTTACTAGTCTGTCCTTGAACTTTCTTGAAATCACTCTAAAAGAACACAAAGAGATGAGCTTATTTATGAAAGTTAGCACTCATATTTGTATTAAAGCTCCTACACTTCCAGTATTTTGAGAGCACTGATTTAATCAGCGGCTGGTTCACAGTCTAGGTCATAAGCTTTGATCTTTGGTCTCTATCTATTTCCATCCACTCTTTATTTATCTGAGGTTGGGGTGATCACAGCAATGTGGCTTCACTTAGGATTTATAAAACACTTTGACTAGTCAGCTATTACTGTTACACTACAGAACCACAGCATTCCAGAACCACAACCCCCACCATGAAGTGGTTGGGGTTGAAAGGAACCTCTGGAAATCACCTGGTCTAACCCCCTGCTAAAGCAGGCTTACCTAGAGCAGGTTGCACAGGATCATGTCCAGGCTCTGAATTTCTCCAGAGAAGGAGACTCCACAACCTTTCTGAGCAGCCTGTTCCACTACTTCATTGCAAAGCAAAGAAATTATTCTTCATATTCAGATGGAACTTTCTGTGCTTTATTTTGTGACTATTGCCCCTTGTCCTGTCACTGGGCACCACTGGAAAGAGTTTGGCTCCACCATCCTGACATCTGCCCTTAAGATATTTGTATTCATTGATAAGATCTCCTCAATTATCTCTTCCTACTAAGAAACGTGGGGTGGGGGCAGAAAAGAAAGTATAAGTCTTCCCTTGGGCTATTAACCATTGTCTCACTCACCAAGTATCACAGTATTTCACAAAAAATGCTGCATTATATGGAACTATACTGTTCAGCCAGTGGTTCTTCAGGTTCTGGGAGAAGCCTACCACTGTATCAAACACATATCTCTCGTTCCTGCTGCCCATTTCTCAAAGCTCCCACTTAGCCAGTACTCCTATAGTGCTGGACCACTGAAATATCAATGCCTTCCCTCTTTTTGCTATCCAGGTGCCAATACAAATACGTTGTTTCAAGTGCATGATTTGATCTGGAGTATAGGATTCATTCTACCTAACAAAGCATTCAAAACAGATGCTTATGGACAGCTTGGAAGAGTAAGATATCTAGGTTGTGAGAGATGGCTACTGCAGTCTTTAAAAAAAATTTGTAGTGTTTATTGACTGATTTAGAGTACTTTTATAAGTTCTGATAACAAGTTGGCATGAAATTGAAGTAATAGGAAAAAAAAATTCTTGGCTAAGATAAAGCAGGTCAGTGGAGTTCCTAATAAACTTGAAGACAAAAATAAAGCTGGAAGAGCCTGCTAGCTCTTCTAAGGCCATGGTGAGAACTCAAAATCATCTTGATTAAATAAGTGCCCTGAGGAAACATGAGCAGAGCAAAGTATCACACATGGAATAAACGTATCAACTGCACAAGTGTAAGACAAAAAACTCACTACTGAGACTTGTGAGGTCCTCAGAAGAGAATCTGGGTTTCAATCAATTAATCTGAACACACATCAACCAAATCAGACTGCTAGAAAAAAAGCAAACCACGTAATGAAAAGAGAAAGAGAATCTCTCTGTATAAGGCCCAGAAAGGGATTTGTGTCTTCTGGTTGATTCTGGAAGGGTACTAGCTAAAATTCTGTAACTGGCTATGGGAAATGACTTACAGGTGTCTTAATCAATAAGAGAAAATCCAATCCAAAGGAGGATAAAAAGGATAAAATTATTAAAAGTGCAGGAGTCACAAATTGTGAGTAAAGACTGAAAAGATTGTGATGGTTTGATAAAGGGAAGAGAAAACCAAAGTACAAGACCCAATAGCAATTTTACAAATATGAAAGATTGCTAGAAAAAGAAAGCTAAAAAACTGTTTTGTAAATATAGTTATGGAAAGAAGAAAAATCAAGGACCTAAATTGCAGCAAGTAATAATAGATTAAACTTACATTTTCTGTGTAAAACTTTTCACATTAGAAAGATAAAAAACATAAATGAATTGTTATTAGGACTTGTAATATGTATTGGAAAGCTTTAAGTATTGAAGAGCTTTAAGAAGACATTACCCAAAAATCTGTAAAACACAAACGTGTATGGTTATTGTTGCCCTGGGAGAGCAGGAATCTACACACGAACCCTTTGTCCATTCCAACTTTACATATGTATAATTCAATCAGTAATTTACATTTAATTATTACTATATTATTAGTAATTTTTCAGATTATCACTAAGAATTTACAGAGGAAAAATCCCATTTCAAGGATGACTCACAGCTTTCCTACTTTTTATTCTGCATCTTCTGGGACAGAGATGAGGCCATATTGTCATGTTTTGTTTGTTTTAAGTTGTCTTGAGGACAAGGCAGAAATGTAAAACATTCAAATTTAATAATAAAAATGCCCTTTTTCCCATTTTGAGGCATTAAATCATGCTAAAACATCTTTTGATAGTTCATCCAAGGTGAGCAAAAGAAGGAAAAACAAAAATGGAAAGGATAGGAGACGTAGGAAAAATGTAGTCCACATATTCTACCTGACAGTAGGTCACAGTTCAGTATCTAAAGAAAGCCTGAATTCACTATCAGTCTTTAAAGGAATGTTAAATTGGTATGCTGGATTGCCAACAGAGAGTAAAAGCAAGCTGACGTCATATTTTCTGATCTATTTTGAGTCTTTATTATAACTTGAGTATAAAAATGGCCTCTAGACAAAAATTTTACATGTAGACCTAGAACTATTTATACTTTCTCCTAAAATAAACCAAGGGCATGTGTCTCTAATGGCAAGTCTTCTGCTTGAATGAGTTTTCATGACAATGTGAAATGCTGCAGAATGTAATGGTCATGTCAAGGGTGTAGCAAAACCAATCATATGGGGGAAGAAAACCTCAGTGAAAGCTGCCTGTGCTTCATTCCCTTAAGAGGCTGTTGTGATATCTAATATCAACTGCTGTTCAGGGACCACCTCAGAACACAGGGAGAACAGGTAACAATCTATTTTTAGTCTTGATTTCATTTTTTAATTTCTCTTCATGAAGGAATTAGTGTGCTGAATCATGGGAAATAGAAGGTCACATGTCATTTCACCGATTTCAGTGAGCCTCATCTTTATGAATTTCACAGAATCATGGACTTCTGTGGATACACACATTAAATGGCATTAATGTTGGGAATACTATGGAACAAATGAAGCATCCTCACTGTTTCTAGAAATGACTGGTGAATTTTAACACTTGGTATTTTTAGTTTAATAAAGGGAAATATTATGTCAAGAAAAGAATATTCATCAGCAGCATATAATTCTGAAACTCCTGGATATACAGGAAATGAGTAGTGATGAACAACCAGTAACTTCAATTTCAACTTCTTTTATGAAGCCTAGTTCTTTTCTCACTAGTTACCCATAAAAATAGGTTCAAAATGTGACATCTCTGTACCATGTGATAAACATACTAAAGACTAATGTTTAAAAAATCTCCTGAATATATTTCCAAAACTGTGAAATATGTCTGTGTACATTTGCTTAGAAATACTTGTCTTTCCTGTTACTTGCTCTCACAAAATAGCAAGTTATACATGAGAAAAGGATAGTCTTGCATTATGTGAAGTAATAAAAAAAGTTTCAGCACTGTAGTTTCTTATTCTCTGCAAGTCACTTTCAAAGTCACTTTTATGCTTGGCTTGACACTTAAGAATCAGTTTAAGTATTTTCTCCTAATACAAAAATAGACTTCTATTTGTTATCTCACAGAGGTCTCATGAATGTGCTAAATAGGACTAACGTAGGATTTGCCTTGCTGGATGGGTGCAGACAGCTATATGTGCACTCTACCCAAGCTGAGATGTGCCAGAACATGAGCCAGCCCCAGAACAAAAACAACAGAGCCACATCATCACAGCTCTGAGCTGGAATTAATATATCTACCTCTCAACAGGGCTTAAAGTTGAAAGAACCTTTCTGGAGTTTTGATTTCTAAATATGATTTGTATTTGTAAGCATGACCTAGAAGATCGCAGTAGTTTCATTTCGTTGAACAGTGAAAGCATAAAAATGTGATTACGATGAATTTTCAGAAAATTCAGGCTGGCAACTAACACAATCTTTTGCAATCAAAACAAAAGAACAGTAGGGTCTTGCACCAGTTTATTTAGTTAGAAAACATTCTCTTAACTGCAATTCTATGGCATCACTGCTAGTCCAGTGAGACATATAAAGTCATATGGTTATCTCCTGTAATATGTTTAAGACAATATAGATGTAGGGTGGACTAAATCTGGCTCCATTCTGTCTTCTGCTGGTTGAAGATTGTTTTCTCAGGCTGGAATTTCAATGGAACCAGTGGATGTTGGGGAATCAATTCAATTTTAATAAGCCCAAGTGTATAAATCCACCAACCTTCTCTTTAAAGTGTAAAATGACAAATGCCCATGAAGAATAGGCTAATTTTTCAGAAACAGCAATTGTATCTCTCACTAATTTTATCAAAAGTAATAGAATCTGTAAAATGTTCTTTTACTTGTCATATGACTTGAAAAGCTCTCTCAAGCACCATATCAAGTTTTCTAGTTCTGTGTTAAAACCAGTTAATTCCAGTAACACTGCGCTCTGATATATGTATTTGTTCCATAGGGATACAGATACTTCTCAGCTCCTGCAATGCGTTCAGATGAAATGTACATGAGCCTCAATTTTACTCAAGAGTAGAGAAATCAAGTCCTATTTCTAGAATGATTCAGAAAATTCAGAAAAAAATAGGAAAAAACCATTATTCTAATAAAGAAGATGAGCATACTTATTTCAGCAAAAAGAAACCAATTTTTCAACAGTAAGCAAACAGACAGTTCTGAAATACACTAAAAGAACAGGGAACTATCTACAAAACTATCTAGAAAGTGTTGCAATATACTGTCCTCATTGTATTAAATGCCTCCAATTTACTGTTTGTCAGGTGACTAATTGAGAATTAACAGTAATTTGTCCCTAACATCTTACTCCTGACAGTGTATATTACTTAATCTTTAACGCTGCTCTTGAGGAATACAACTGGAGAATTATTGTAGTGTAGATAACCTTGTACAACAAAAGACAGTAAGAAGATCCAAAGAACTAACAATGACAAAAAATAAACTGGACATGAAAAAAAGGGGGACAAGTAACAGATCAAGTAGAATCAACACTGTAAAGGCAGTATCATCATTGTGTTAATTACTACCATCTTACTTTTTCACTAGGGAGGGTGGACAGTGTTAACCTGGGGAGAATTACAGAAAGCAAGGCTAGAAGATGTTTCTAGAAGAAATGGAATGAGGAAATAGGCAGGAAAGAGAAAAAAAATAAAAGAAAAAGAAAAAGGAAAAGAAAAAGAAAAAGAAAAAGAAAAAAAGAAAAAGAAAAAAGAAAAAGAAAAAAGAAAAAGAAAAAGAAAAAGAAAAAAGAAAAAGAAAAAGAAAAAGAAAAAGAAAAAAGAAAAAGAAAAAAAAAGAAAAAGAAGAGGCAATTTTGGGATGAAATAAAGGAAAATAATTTGTAACAAGATTTGGACAAATATGACTTTGCTGGACTACTCTGAGTCCAATTTCAGTTCTACATAAAGAAGAAAAATCATTCAGATACTTTCTTGTGTCCTGCAAACCCAACTGCTGCAGTGAGAGCACAGTGATCATTAAAACCAGCAAAATATCACACATAGCTCAGTAATATCTTTTCTTCAAGAGAAAAATGGCTGATCAGTGTGCATGGTGATTGGCTTTCCTTTTATTAGTTAACAAGCGCCTCAGCCTACAAATGATAGAAAGTTTCCTACATCCTGTAAAAATAAGTAAATAGGCAAAAAATCTAGCTTGACAATGATATGCTGGAATAAAGGTGAATATGGTTGCCAGTGTAATCCTGTAGGAAAGACTTCACTTTCCAGTGTTCTGTACTTTTCTTAGACTGTTTTCCAGCACTCTGACTCAACTGTCTGCAAACATTCTATTATACCCTGCAGCCATTTCCAGAGAACTAAACAAGGCCAGCCTCTGTTGGCAGAAACCTGAAATCATACAAAATGCTTTTGGCATTTGTTACTTGCAATCAACTGTTTGAGTACAAATAACAATTCAGCCCAGCATGAACAGCAAGATGTGGATTGTTACCGTGTCCAAACCAGACAGCAAATACAGAAATCTAGTAATTTAAAGGGTTAACTGTAACAGACACTATTTCTCTACAGAATGTGCACACAGAGAGCATTTCTTAAGGGATAGGAATGGACTATAATGAATTAGATATATTCTAATGGCTTCATGCTCCAAACAGTAAATTGTCTTGAATGTAAGCATGAAATATGTTGCTAAGATATGACCTTCCCTCTTCATTGACAACACATAGTGAATATCATTACTACGTTAAACACACTGCTTCTTATAGACTGTCAATTAGCTCTCAATGAATTATAAACAACCTGATGTCTATTTTAAAAGCATTCCCAATACAATGATCATTTTCTCTAACTCTTATTTATAATTATTCATAGAATAAAGCAGGTCAATAGTTCTTAGTGAAACACAGATTTTAAAAGACATATTAAGATTTTAGTTAAAGGTTAGCTTTGTTGAAATTAGTTAAAATAGACAGATAAGTAAGCCCATATGGAATCAATTAAAAGTTAATAATTAGTTAAGAAGGGCTGGACCTGAAATGAGCTTTTAAGATGTAAGTAACTGATTGCTAAGTAACTGATTGCTTGTCACTTTTATATTTGTTTAGCTGTGCTTAGAAACACTGGTAAATAGATCTAAAGAAATGTAGACAATTACTAATTTCCCCCATCTGAGAACCTATTCAGAAGTCACGAAGAGAGGAACTGGAAGTTCACCAAGAGTAATTTGTATTGTCAAAACCCAGAAATGTAGAAAGGTCAGAGCGAGGGAGAGCAGTTTTACTTCATCTTCCAGGACCCCTCCCCAAATAAGGAGACCACCGACCCAATTCAGAGAACATACCACACATGCTTAATGACTTTTAAGCTGATTACCATACGAAGTGGAGAATGGGAAGTGTCGATGTTAAAAATATGCATTTGTATTTTGAATATTCAGAACCTTTGTAGATAAATAGACTCTGTATTGGCTTGTAATTTTGCACTGCGTATTGGGGAGCTATCCTGCTCAGCTGCCCGGCGCTGGAATAAACATACACTTTCTAACTCTAAACTGTTAGAGTCCGTCTTAGTTGGGTGTTGATATTAGATCAATGCCCATCTTTTGGTAAATTATTAGTTCATAACTTGTCCGTGACTTTTACAGTAAATTTTCACTGGCTTAAATTCAGTCTGTTTGCTACAGACAGAGCATAAAATCTCACTGCTGTGCTATTACCAGATTGGTAGTACAACTATTTATAAATACAAATATGACCATATAAACATGACACTTACTCCCTGTTAACAGACCACATATTGAAAATATTGATATGAAACATAGCATCTAATATGTGGTTTCCCAGAAGACAGTTGACCACTACCCTATTAGTACACATTTGCTAGCAAACCAGCTAATAAAATAAACCTGTAGTTTTTCTAAACTTATAAACCAAATTAATTTTCTTTGCTTTCCCTCCCCCCTTTTTTTTTTTTTGCATAGTCTTCCAGCTGCTCTAAATAATCATTAAGACCAAGACATTTTAATGCTCGAACTGTAATGTCTCTGCTCATCAAAAATCTCTGCTTTGAGGTCTCACATGAGACAGACCATGATGTTCACATGATTTTCATGTGGAACAATCTCATCGAAGCAATAAAGATAAGAGTATCTCACATTTGAACCATCAAAGCAGGACATTGTAGTAGCTGAAATAACCTCTGCAATGCCCAAAGGCAAGGCTTTTTAAATGTGACATTGCACAAAGGCAAGTGAAAGACTGACTTCCTGAACTTCAGTGTTCAGAAGCAGTGGTGATATCGAGTGCTATCCCATCCATGAAGAAGGCACAAACCAAGCTTCTTCTACCACAGATCATGTTTTGTAAGTTTGGGAATTCTTAAATACAGAAAAGGCTTGTACTTTCTTTTTTTTGTTTGTTTTTCAACCTACACTAGGCCACAGTTTCAAGTTTCACTGAAGTCCATGAAAATGGAACCTACTTTAAAAAAATTTGGCTGGTATCCTACAAATCATGAGACAGCAGGCTATAGGTCTTACAATATTTTCAATATGGCAAGAGTTTCAATATAGCCAATTTAAGTACTGTCAATCCAGATTCCACACAAGAGACTTACTTATTTTCTCTTTTTAGGCTACATAATTCAGAATGAGATTTGAAGAAGGTACAGTTATCCTCAGAAATCTTAATTCAGAACTGTCAGAGGGGTTTCCTTTTAAGGATTTACATAAAATACAGGAAACAGTGCTTAGAAGAACACACCACTGAAAGCTAGTGGATATATTTGTGTGCTCTATAATTGATAAAAGACTGCTGAAATGAGATGCTTTAATTATTGCTAGATTTCATAGACAAAATTTTGTATTTCTGACATCAGTAAGGAGAGCTTTATGTTTCTCATTGAGGGCATTAAATATACATTATTCTTTTGTGCATTTAATTTATACTCAAATATTGTCAAATCTCATTAATCCCCTCCATTATTCAGATTGAACTGAGCAGTGTTACCCTTAAATGTGGGGAACAGTTACAAGCTTGACTTACTTTGGTTATTACAAGGTAATAGCCAAAATGGAAGGAGCTGTCTAAATGCCTTGGGCGGACTGAAGCAGTAGCAAGAGTGGTCTAACACTGAGGAAAATCAGCCTGACTGATATCTTCAAAAGATTCCAGTTTGCATTAGCTGGTACATTGCATTTTATAGTACACATTTTACAGCATATCAAAGAACTTTAAAGCAAAGAAACAAGAATGTAGGGACCTAAAAGAAAGAAATACATACAGGTACACTCCAGAAAAAATTGCTTCCCTAAGATCAGGTCAAGCACAGCATGTTGCACATTTTGAACACAGGCACAATGGAATGATGGGTGCATGGGCTTGGTTTTATATAAAAGACAAGCAGATCACATGTTAAAACAACACTGGAGACTGAGACCTTAAAAGAACCATGTCATAGTGAAACAAAGTTCAAGAATCCACAGACTCGAGGCAGTTTCCACTACATATCTTTATAATTCAGATGCATTTATTTAGCAAGAGATTTTCTGTTCCACTTTTTAAACTAAAAAAATTGAAGTAGGACACAAAAACAGTCTTAGAAAAAAATTAGAATCATCATAACTCTACTATTGAATTTCCAGAATCAAAATATGTCCTATGATCCAAGAAATTCTGGACCTTTATCAGAACTACATTCCAAGAATAGTTTTAATGTTTTAGATAATACAAAGTCATGACAAATAACTGTTGAACAAGGGTGCAAAGATTACTTCTGCTCATAACTCAAGAGGAGAGAGGTTAGTATTTGCTTGGGGTTATCCTGCTGTTTGGTCTTAAATACTGTAATATTTTCCTTAGGCTTCTAACCAAAAAGAACAAAAGATTCTCTTTGTGAATTGAAATAGACCCAGCTACAACCTTGTAATATGACATTTTGCTTTGCACATTATGAGAATTTTGATTTTGCTTTGCAAAAATGACAGAAGTTGCAAAAACATGAACAGCAGTCAGGCAAAATTAGTGTTGGTTTATCTAAAGAGCTAACCTGAGCAACTCTTCAGTGCTCTAAGCATCAAATGATATAACCTTTTTTTTAACATAAGAGGCTTCAAGTAAGAAAGGTCTTCAGACTTCTTACTACAGCTTATCACATAATTGATCAAGGGAGGTGGGGTGCAGAAATTGCTATTCACATCTTCTATCAATATTATCCTTCTATGTTTAATCTGGACCAAAAAGGCAATAAAGCTGATGGGACCACACTGCACATGATCTAATGGCTGTCAAATGAAAGAAGACAGTTGCATCTGTATGCCCACTAAACAGCTGAAAAAAAGGGAAAAAAAGAAATCAGAGTGGCAGTGAAGGACTTCAACTACACATATCTAGTGAGACAGAAAAAATTGCACAAGACACTTCAGGACAAAGAAATTTAGAAACTCAAAAAATGCTGTTCATCAGTTTAAGTAATTTGCATCTCCAAATCCTCACTTCTTGTAGAACTACATAAAAGTTATTCAGAAGTTAATGTTCAGATGTTCAGAAATTACTTCAAAAAGTAGAAATATTTGCATTGTGGAATAATAATGATTGCATTTAGTTCAAATCTGGAATCCATGAATATGCATATACAATTTCCTTCCTAGTATTTTGCAGACCAATAGAAGAATTGTCCTAAACCCCACACAATAACCATGAACCCCTCACAGCACGTATCTCTGGTTTTGCATGCCTCTCCTTCTGGTTATATCAGAGTATTACCTTGAAAGAATTCCCCTTTTTTTGGTAAAATTTAAGTAGTCCTCATGGGTCTTAGTGTTTGCAAGCTGTTAGATGGAAATAGAAGATGTATAAAATAGGCATTGTATTAAACTTACTGCTCCTACCATCTTCAGTCTTAATGCTAAACCTAACTTCTGAGTCATACCTGCTTTATTTGAGTGACACAGTGCAAACAGCACAAGGCATCGACAAATACAAATATTTTTGTCTGCTTTTATTAATTGCAGAACATAGGCATTAATTGCTTTTCTTAGATGAGCTTAGCAAATGCATTATATTTAAAAGCATTAAAGACCTTTATGACAAATGAAGAGTATGATCTGTGATGAGAAAAAACAAACAAATAAAAGGGAGGCATTTCAATTTTTTACCAAGAAATAATGGAATATTTCTTCATCAGCATGATTGGCAAAACAACAGTTTGTCAGTCTGACTGTGCCCTCAGCTAAATGTACAGGATCTTGTACTCCTATAATGCTCTATAGGTAAGAAATAACAGTTCAAGGTGCATTTCAGGAAAGATTTACAGGCTCCTAAAACACTATCCTATATCAAACAATTTTATGAATGGTAAATTGTCTTCACATTCTCTGTTGGCCTTTTTTCCAGCAGTCTCACTACAGCTTGCCAGATTCACCATAAACAGATAAGCAATTATTGAATCCAAAGTACTTTCGACTTAAGGAGTGAGACAGAATTCAAGGAGCAGACATCCGACCTATTTTTGTGAAGCTGTGTTGCAGAGCCTTTTAAAAATGTGCTCTCTTCTGTCTCCCTTCCTTTGAAAAAATTGCAGATTGAGTATACATTCAAAAAAATCTTTTTTTTTTTTTTGTCAATGAATCAAACTAAATGCACTGTCAGAGGATTTCTAAAATTGTACATTATGGCATGCCATTTTCACTGGCTGTATTCGCAACACTGTGTTTCACATTTAATTAGCTGGAAATCTAAGATCACGCAGAGCCCATTAACTTTAAATTGCTTGCAGGGGTAATTAGAAAGTGTGGCAGGTCCCTTTTCAATATTTTAAAATAATATTTTAATCAATTTCTGCAAAGGAGCAACAAAAGAACCAAGGAATGAACTTTTTGGTAACATTTAGAAAAGTGCAAAAAGTCCTCTAGACAGAAAATTAAAATGCTTCAGTCCCTCTAAGGCTTCCATACGTTACTGAAAATATATTTGTTCACAGCAGCTAAGAAGTAAAAAATTGCTCTTCATTGTCATTTTACATTAGGTTCTGGTGATCTGCAAACTACCATCAGACTACATCTATACGGTGAATTTCATATTGGCATATCACAGGCTTGCTGTAGCATATCAATTTCCAACTCACAAAATTGAAAGGAAAACATGCACAATTATTCAAGGAAAAGTTGGTTTTGACTTAGATACTCACCAGCCCTGGTACAAAAGAATTGACTGATTAAACTTCTACATGAAGCTAAACTGATGCTGTGACACTCATCATTTAGAACCAGAGGCTTTTATTGCCATTGTTCTTAAATAGTAGCAGGACTTCTAATGTCAGTCTTATTAACTGCAAAATTTATTTACATTTCAACTCTGATATATTCTGCATCTTACCTCAAACTGACTGTGAAGCTGATGAGTGGCTTTGAGATGAGTGATATTAAAAATGACGTCTCTTCCGTGGCTGAGAAGAAAATACAAGTTTTCAACAAGGAGTGACTAGACAAGTGTTGCCTTCCATATTTTTCCTGTTTAAATACACACAGCCTGTGTAGACTAAGGAGGGTGAAGGCATTTCTTTTATGTCGTTCCTTTCTCCCTTTTCCCTCCCATCCCATACACAGCAGGGAGAGAAAGGCTTTCAAGAAGGAGCTGTGTTCCCAGAGAGTGTAACAAACTCCATTCTACTGCTTCTGAGTCACGGTTTGTAGTGGTTTAGTTCAAAATCTATTACTTACTTATTTACCCTCTGTGAGATAAGAATTAGGAGAAAGCAAAGCAGGCACAAAATTTTAAAGAATATAAAGAAGTTTATTAACTGAACTAAAAGGAAAAAAGAGTCAGACTAAACCTTCAGAACACTTCTCTTCCCCCCATCTTTCTCCCTTCTCCCACTGACAACGTAAAAAGACAACCCTTGAGATTTTCAGTCAGTTTACCACCTCTATACTAGTCTTTCTTCAGTTCACTTAGGGAGAGGAGTCTCTCTTGCTCAGGCTATGGAGACATCTCCACAAGAAACAGTTCTCTCATGGCTTCAATGTCACAGCAAGACAGCCACCCGGGTTGGTTCTCTGCTCACATGTGAAAGTCCCTTCCATTGACTTACAGCTTTCCCCACAACCGCTTTTGAGGGTCCAATCTTGAGCTAATGGGGTACCATTTCAAGGATGAGCTGTTCAGAAGCAAAGGTTCTCTTCATCTATCTCTGGGATCATCTTCATCTCTGAGAGCAGAGATCTTCTTCTTCCCTGGGAGCAAGGGTCTTCATCACTTTCATCACTTTCATCTCTCTCTGTTCAAGCTTCTCACAAAATCACAGCTACTTCAACATTTGCTTGTTTCAGCACAGGTACCTTTGCTCATCATTGCAGTTTGAATGCTCCACCCCCCATGCTTTTCATGAATTACAGGGGTACTCTGTGTCCATCACCATAGCCTTCAGCTTCTAGGTTTGAAGCATCTCCTCTTTCTCCTCTCTCAGGGTTTCAGCTCTTCCTTCTTCATAGAGACATTGGTGTCTCTATGGTGTTTTCTTCACATACCTTCATCTTTCCTTTTCCTGTGACTCAGGAGAGGATTGATGTCTGCAGGCTTCATCTGTTCTGAGGAATCTTACAGCACTAAAAGAATTAATCTCACCCAGGCCTTGCAGCTGGAATTTGCCTCTCGCTGTTGGTCACATGATCTCTGCCGGGCAGCGGCTTCAGACGAATTTTGGCCACACTGGGGGGGGCCGGCCTGGCCCCCTGATCATAAAGTCACCCCAGGACAGTTTCATGCTGAACAGATTCCTGGTTCTACTGCTTCAAGGAAGTCATTATTTTGAAATCTGCTTTGCTCAGGCACTTTGCCTTGTGCCTGAGCACTTGTGCAAGATCAGACAAAAACCAGGTTTGTCTGATCCACACAATAATAGCTGGTCACCAGCTGTGGTCAGGACAGGAAATGTGGCAGGGCTCATAAAACAATATGCCAGATACTTTTCCTCATTTCCTCTTTTCTTCCATTTAGAGGTGCGATCAACAGGCAAGATTTCAGTCATTTAGTTTGAGTCTGCAGTAAAACAAAAGGTATTTCCTCTTACCTACTCCTAAGTTAGTACCAGCTCAGGGTCACTGGAGCTGGAAAAAAGTTCCAATGAGGACTGTGGTCCCAATGGTTAATAACGAAATTCCACACTCATGTCCTTGTTTCTATAACTGCATCACAGAGTATCAGGTTGGCAGAATTTATTAAATTGTCCCAGCATCCTTCCCAGACAAGTATTTTGTGCATGCTACTACACAGATGAAAAACCCACATTCTTTTACAATGCCCCCATCCTATCTTGCATAAAGATAACTTTAAAACATTCACACTTCAAATATATACATATCCAGAAAGGTTAGTAGCACCCAAGGGTTTAAGTGAGGACAATGATTGCCAAAAAAATTGACTGTCTAAAGCATGAGCACATTTGCTTTCGGTTACTTCATTACTGCTAATGACTCAGATAAGCAACTCTTCTTACTTATCTCACTTTTTCAATTTTATCCATGTCTGTATAACTACATTTAGGCAATTCTCAACAGCATTTCACAATATGTAATTATGCAAACAATTCCTCCACTCCAAAATATTTTTCTGAAAATGCTTTAGTGAGATGCCATCATAAGAGTGAGACAAAGCGTTACCTGGTTTTCATCCTTAGAGTCCAAGGAGGAGTATGGGCCATTACATGCCATTAGCTATGTTCCAATCCACGCATACACACATATAAGTAATTTATCAGAAAAAATTAACATTTTCAACTTTTCATTCAGTATCACTTTTTCCTACTCTAATAAAATGTACTGTTATTAAAGTCTAAGAAATGGGGAGTGCTGAATGATTTGTGAAATGTATGTGCACCTACCATTGTGTATCCTTGTAACATGCATTTTTAAGTATTCTTAGACCAACTGAACTGTTTTTAGCGCTTAGCAACTTTATTCTCCCATGAAATGGATGACATGAATAAACAACAGGTAAGAAGATTTATCTCTCTTTAGAGTGAAAAATGGGGGGATTCCAGTGGTGGAAGCATCTTATTTCATTCTCCTCTTCTGTAAAACAATACCTTCTTACAGCTGAAGGGTGCAACACATCTACATTTGTAAAATATCTTTGGATTACCACGTGAAAGGGACAGTACACTGCAGAACATTATCGATACCATTTTCTACTTTCTGTTTTTAAAAAAAAGCCATTTTAAATACAAAGGATAAACAGAAAGCAACAAATATTGTTAATAAAGGAAGACCAGCACTACATAATTGATAGACATTTCTTTTCCTTAAAAATCAGAATGAAAAGATTGAAAAATCATGAAAAATATTGCCCATTTTAGCAATATGCTAAGTGCTGCAGTTAGAGAAACAAACCTTGAACTTACTGAATTTACATTCTGGGAAACACAAACTTTCTCAGTTTTTATGAATGCTGTATTCACAGAATCACAGAATCAATCAGGTTGGAAAAGACCTCTGAGATCTATGGACCAAACACCACCTTGTCAACCAGACCATGGCACTGAGTGCCACATCCAGTCTTAAACACCTGCAGAGACGGCGATTCCACCGCCTCCCTGGGCAGCCCATTCCAATGCTCAATCACCCCTTCTGTGAAGAAGTTCTTCCTGATGTCCAATCTGAACCTCCCCATGCACATCTTAAGACTGTGTCCTCTTGTTCTGTCACTGGTTGCCTGGGAGAAGAGACTGACACTCAGCTGGCTACAACCTCCTTTCAGGGAGTTGCCAAGAGCATTAAGGTCACCCCTGAGCCTCCTCCAGGCTAAACAACTGCAGCTCCCTCAGCCCCTCCTTGTAAGTCATGCACTCCAGACCCTTCAGGAGCTTTGTTGTCCCTCTCTAGACCTGCTCCAGCACCTCCATGTTCCTGAATTAAGGGGCCCAGAACTGGACACAGGACTCAAGGTACAGGGGAAGAACCACTGTCCCGGTCCTGCTGGCCACACTATTTCTGATAGACACCAAGATGCCATTGGCCTTCTTGGCCACCTGGGCCCATGCTGGCTCATGTTCAGTCGCTGTTGACCAGCACCCTCAGATCCTTTTCTGCTGGGCCACTTCCCAGTCACTCTGCCCCCAGCCTGTAGCGCTACAGGGGGTTATTGTGGCCAAAGTACAGGACCCAGCACTTTGGTCTTGTTGAACCTCATGCCATTGACCTTGGCCCATTGATCCAGCCTGTCCAGGTCCCTCTTCAGGGCCTTCCTGCCCTCCAGCAGATCCACACTGACCCAACGTGGTGTCATCTGTGAATTTGCTAATGGCAGACTCAATTCCATCACCCAGATCATCAATAAAGATATTAAACAGAACTGTCCCCAACACTGATCCCTGGGGGACACCACTGGTGTCTGGCTGCCAGCTGGATGTGGCACCATTCACCACCAGTTTCTGGGCCTGGCCATCCAGCCAGTTCTGAACCCAGCAAAGAGTGCACCTGCCCAAGCTGTGGGCTGCCATCTTTTCCAGGAGTTTACTGTAGGAAACAGTGTCAAAGGGTTTGCTAAAGTCAAGGTAAACGACATCCTCCCCTTGCCCCCTAGGCAGGTCATCTGGTCATAAAAGAAGATCAGGTTGGTCAGGCAGGACCTGCCCTTCCTACAGCCTTGCTGGCTGGGTCTGATCCCTTGGCTGTCCTGTAGGTGCCATGCGATCACTCACTCAGTCTGCTCCGGCTATTCAGTTACCAAAGAGACATAAAGAATTTCAAGAGTTTAAAGCTTAAATGTGAGAGGAATGTTAGGCAATAAAGCTCATGCCAGCTTTCTGAAACTAATTCAGGGGAAAGGTTATTCTGTCATGTAGCATAGCAGAAGTTGCTCTTGTCTGCTTTGCCTACACATGACAGCAAAATGGATTTTCACAGAATTGTTGTTTAGAAGCACAGTATAGTTCCAAACAACATTTTTAGTAAAATTAATTCACACTTTTGCCTGAATGAGCCATGGGAACCATATGTATTTTTGTTACAGCCAGCCTCCACTTCTAGTGAGTCATTCACAAAAAAAAATATAAAAAGGCACTTTCACTATAAATATGAAAGCTGACTACTTTTTTAATGTGCTGGGATGACCGCAGTTGCCCCACCATCGATGAGTAATTGAAAGTCTGCCTGCACCACTCAGTAAAACCTTTCAAATGGAAAGACAAAGTAAGTGAGAAAAGGACAGAGTGATACAACACTGCTGAAGACTCTCAGTACAACTTTGTGAGGAGAATCTTCCTCCACTGCTGTGGACTCTACTGGATCAAGCCAGTGAAAGTCCCTATGTCCCTAAACTGTCCAAGGTAAAACAGGCCCTTTGCACGTAAATCATGCCGTTCTTTTCCTGTAGTAAAAATGGCAAATGGAAGCTGACTGGCTGACAGTTGCTATAGAACTGAAAAACATGTGGGATTCAACCTTTGGCATTTGTGATCTCATAATAAACTTTTACTGAATGCCAGATTTTTTGGGGGAAAGGAAGCACCATGTGAGAAAACTTTTGCAATATCATCAATACAAACCTGCGTAGGCTGCTTCCAAAGTCACAGCAAATCTGTGTGAACACAACTCCTCAGAAGGCACATTGTTTTATCATCATGACAAAAAATGGAACACCAGAACAAGGCTGTGGGGTCTGTGGCACCATGTCACAATGTCTGAATGAGCCACGTTGCCACTGCTTTAACAGAAATGCTTTTTGTTAAGCATTTTATATGGTTTAGGTCTTGTCTTTCTGGGTTACCCAGCTTTTGTTTCAGTCATTAGTGGCTAGGTGTTAAACGAGTGAGTTTCTTGTTCCAGCGTTCTATTTTTCAAGGTGTTTCCAACTCATCTTTCACATTCTTCTTTCCTTCATGTCAGCCTTGTTTGTTGACGCTGAAGCCTGTAGAACCCAAAAGTATTTTGTGGTCATTCTATTCATACCCTTAAAACTGGGGGTCTGGGTACCTTGCTCACCTGCTTAGACTTACAATTTACATAACTAGCATGCATGTATCAGAGATTGACATTCCCTCAAGAGTTAGACAAATCCTCAGAAGATGTCAGATGGAAAGACTCACCACCTGGAAGAGGTTAAACTCTCAGTTTAGACTGTTTCAAATTTAGACCTTAAAGATAGGTGGGATTGACTTGGATTCTGAAGCCTAAATGGACAAGAAAGACAAGGTCTAACCAGTACTATTTTACAAATAAGTAACTGTGACAGATATGCCTCTTATTAACACAGTTATATGTCCCCTCTAAAGCTATCCGTTTGCAGTGCCTCAGAAGTAGTATTGGTTGTTTGATATTTTTGCAAATCTGCCTTTTAAAAAAAAATTTAAATTAAAAAAAATCTAATGAATATTCAATAACTTGTATATGTATAGCTGAAACAGTGCAGTCAACAATTAGTCTGTTTCTGTGGGATTATGTCTTAAATGAAACCAAATCTCTACCATAACAAATGTGTTATATCAGAAACCTGATTAAAATTAAAAAGAAAAACAAACCACAACAAGTTATTTAGCTACAGTATACTCAAAGAAAATTGTCAATTCATTATACAATCTTTTTTCCTCTAGAAGAAGAAAATTTATATTTAAATAGGCCAATATTATTTCTTTATTTTTTATCAAATAGGATCAGATTCTCTATTACCCAGGTTTCAGAACAGCATTGCCATATTGGAAGAATAATCACTGGGTGTCTGAATTAATTTTAATTGCCAGTCATGTGTTTCTTTTGGATAAAAGAACAACTGCAAATTAATTTAGCTTTTTTTATTGAAGAAACATGACAACCTCAGATTTGTGCAGCAGCCATTGGTACAAAATCTTGTTTGTTTTTCCTTAAAAATCCCAGGCCAAAGCACAAGTTCTAGCTCCAGCTAAACCCCAAAACAACACACCAATATATATTTTTACTTCTTCTCACAGGAGAAAATTTTGAAAAATGCTCCAGAATACTTCAGAACACTCCACACAGCAATCAGTAACTGCCTATGGATTATTATTACTTTGCTAAATGAACTGTGCATCACTTCAGTCCTTGAGATGGGGGGAGAATCTGAATTCTGTGCTCTGACAGTTGCTTGCATACTGCAATGTCCATAGGGGAAAAGTTTTCTACAGAACTCTTTGCCTTCCTTCAGGAAGAACTCAACAGAAATGGGGCTATCCACATTATTCGGGGAATAAATTCCCCAAACCCAGCTCTGCAACACTATGCAACACAAATAACCACACAAACTTTTGAAAGAACTTGGAAAGGTTTTTCCATCACGTTAGAAATTACAAAAAACAATAACAAAAGGAAAAGGACTAGAAACCTGCTACTAATAATAGGTCATCTCCTAATATTTCTTCACAGATGCAAAAGAACAGTGAAACCATTTCTTGAAGTCTTAGTTGCAAATATTGATTTGAAAACCTAGATTTTTTTTTTTTACATTTCAGTACAATCAGCAGTAGAGTAATGGTGAGTTATTTCTTAATATTATAATATATATATAATATTGTTTAATATTATTAACTATTTGGTGTCACGGCAAGTGCACGCTAATACTATTTACACTTTCTTTCATAGAACTTCTGAACAATTTACATTTATCACAATATTCCAGGCATACAAACAGTTTTCAAGAGACATTTTTTGGAGTAACACCAATCTGTATCTTGATTTTGATGTTTGTACTGTGCTTGTTTTCTCCAGGGTAGAGTTGGTTTTCTTTGCAGTGGCTGGTACGGGTCTGTGTTTTGGGTTTGTGCTTAACACAGGGTTGATAATATGGAGACATTTTTGTTATGGCTGAGCAGGGCTTCCACAGAGACAAAGCACGACAGTACACAGTCATGACATGGATTTATCGGAGGACAGCAAGAGCTCAAAAACTGTTAGTTGTAATTTTTTTGTGTAAGGAATATTTTAAATGTTATCTTCCACTGAAGATGAGACATTCTTATCTAAACCCCTGAGAGCAGTGACTATGGCACTGTAGAGAAGAATAAGGTCTAGAGTAGATCTCTAGTCATAAAGTTCTAACCTGCATTAAATAGATGCAAGGTAATGCTGCACCTTTACAACAGATTTTCCTTTGTCTTGAACATACTCATTTTTAGTTTAGGTGATTGACAGATAATTTAAAATATAAGGAATAAACATGAATAAATTAGACTGGATAGCATTGCATAGTACACATAACCATTATTTTTTGCACAATGCAGTCAAGATTTTTCTGGTAATTCACAGAGAATCTTTTCTAGAATGGGTAAATGAATTATCTTAGTTTTCTCATACAGATTTGGGAGTTGAAATTTAATTTTGATTCATCTTAAGTCCTGTTAAGTAACCAATACTTGATTCCAGCTTTGCGTTATTTTAATACCGTCTACATGGATGCATATTATACAATGCAACAAAAACCTGTCTCAGAGAGAAAAGTCTCATGTCTTCTCATGTTTTTCATTGCCTATATATTGATTTTTCAAGAATACTGTACAATTTATACTTAATAAGGCAGTAAGAATGATTTGGTTTAAAATAGGCTGAGAACTTGCAATTGCTTTTATAACAATCCATCTATTGATGTTCAGCACTTATAAACTCAAACCCCAGGCCTTTATTAGAGGCACTTAATTCCTTAAAGCAATGGGGTTTTATTGGAAGTGAATTTTCAAAAGGTGAAGTAATTCTGAAGCTTAGTTCTTGCCACTAGCCATGAACATACTTCTGAAAAATTGCAATTCCTTGCATCTAAAGTCTAAAAACTTTATAAATCAATATAGGTTTTGTATTTAAGTGTTAGGCATTGAACAAGGAGAAAAGTGCAACTTGAGGTAGAAACAAATACCTATGACAACCAGCATGTACAGTGCAGATGTCATTATGCAATCTGCCTCTCCCATAGGAGAAAATGAAAAAGAAATTGAAAACCAGCAACTGGTGAAAAGCAATTAAACTGCAACTAATGAATGCTGGAGTGACTAATGGCTGCTGACAAGTCCATCCAAAGAGAATTCCAACAACTCACAACCAGAGATCCCCACTGAACACAGAACTATCCAGAGCTATGACAGTTCTCTCTTGTTTCTGGTTTGTTGATTTTTTAATACTCTCGAGTATTATACTAGGACCAAGTCAGCAGCAACTCTTTATTAATTTCAGACGATTATGGACCTAGGCCACATAATACATTAAAATAGAATAAAAGGGCTGAGATGATAATAAAAAAATAAGATTATATTTATGTTTTCATGGATCCTTCACATTTAGAATTTGATCCTGCATTCCCCTGTAGAAAACACATTTTCAATGGAGAACTCCAAACTCAACACACACAACAGCAGATGTAAAAGAAGATCAAGTGTCCGCAAGAACTCAACATGCACAGCAGCCATCTGCCTCAGAAGTATAGATATATTTGCCAAAAATTGTCTTTTCTGTTTCTCATTCAGCTGAGGATCAGATCCCCAGCTTCACACTGATCAACTTTTAGCCTTTTTTCCATATTTAAAATTGTCCCTTTTGAACTGCTTACATCTAAATTAGCAAGCAATGGGGACTAATAAAAAGATATCTACACAGAGAAGCATTTGATGCTGTGGGGCCAGTTTCCACTCTATACATGTTTAAAAGGGTTTTACTTCAATAAGTTTTGTTCTGGTAACCTGGATGAACCTGCAGTTGGAATGTATTGATGGTATTCCTGTGTATTTCCTTCAGTTTAGCTTCATTTGAGACAATCTAGTTCATGCATACTGAAACCACTCCACAACATGAACCAAAGCATAGAAAGCAGGAAAAATTATGAGACTTAATTCAAAAGCATGCTTTTGATCCAAACTGAAATCCTAATAGAAAGAACTTTACAGAGGAATGTCCATTTTATAAGTTGTCAGGAATTGTACATAAATGGAAATAAATTCACTTGGAGGCTGTATAGGTGATGTCAAAGGGGGGGGGGCTTTGGCAGGGCAATCTTTTCGGAGAGAGGGTTAGAGAAGAGCAGTTAGATCACAGCCTTGGAGACATTATCAGATAATTTTTCAACTTGTCCTCACATATTACGATGTCACAAGCTCACCCTGTGCAAGTGACAACTACTCTATGTAGGGCCTAAGATACGTTGCGTGACATTAAAAAGACATTGCCAGCATTGAAATCATTGACACTCCACTTACTGAAAGGTTTCTGGAAAGGACAAATAGCTGTTCACTAATGCACTGGCAAAGACAAGATAAACATAGCATACATCTTTTCTCATGGAAAACTCTTCATAAGTTACTTGCTATTTTCCAGCCACAAAAGATTTACACACATGCTTTAATGGAAAAAGCAAACTCTAGGCAAGAATGACGTTGGAACAAATTAAATCCTGTTGAATACAAAACCAGAACTGCCATATCAGAACAAGAAAATAATATATCCAGATGGTTATTCTGCTTCCAAAAAAGGCTAATTGCAGCTTTTGAGGGTAGCTTAGGTTCCCCATAAACTGAACAGCTCTGTGCAAGTCTGAGGAATGAATTTTAGCCTGACTGCAGCCTGACCATAAAATCTAAATGAAGCAAGTATGTGATCACAAGAAGACAGCTCTGGTTTTTATTTTATTTAACACAAGTACTAATATTAGTTTTATCCTGAAGTGTAATCATGTCCCACAAACCTAAAGAGACAGTTTAAGTCAATATTTGCAACAGATACCTCTGAAGAAGCAGAGACACTGCAGAAATTTGTTTCACCATTCAAGATTTTTTTCATCTTCATGAGCCCCAAATCTGATTTCCTGCAGAATTTTGAAAATCCTAACACTTCTTTTTAGAGTTCCTTACGGTCCACTTCCTTGGGATATCCAAGGGATATTCCTTGATTCCTGGGGAACAGCACTGGCTTCTTATAGTAATAGCATTATTCTAACTACGCTCCCTCCTGTAAGTGCTATTGAATGCAAAATGTAATTATGCACCCACAGAATGCATGAAGTCTTTTACAATGGTGTAAATTATTATTGAAAATTAATATAACTGTTAAATCCTTGAAAATAACACTTATGTTTCACAATTACTTTGTAAGGTATTTTTTATCATGCATAGAAGTTTTGAATTTCTTTCTTATTAATGACAGAAGAAGTTTTGCTTGGAGTCTTTGTGTGTATGTGACCTCCTGTACTGATGCACATATGTAGCTCCAACTGAATAAATAAACCTACTGCATTCACTTAGGTTATCTGAAAAAAACTTCTTGATGCAATTTATTCTTCCTCTAATGTGCAGTAGCTCCATTTCCCAGCACCTTCCCAGTGCTAACATTTCCTCAATATTGGCATTTCTCCTGTTCACTACTGTTATTCACTACTGCAACCTTTAATAGTGGTTCTTGGGATATAAACAAGTCCAAATCCACCAGCCAATTTCACAGGCTTTGTACAGCAAACAGGTGGCCATAAGTTACCTGTCCTGTCCAACAAAAAGCTCTTGGTTCCATTTCCAGTACCATCAATTTACCATCTTCCCACTCTTCACTGTGCTACAGTATATTTTCCACAATCCTACATTCTGTCACAATATTATGCAGAATGAATGTTTCTTCTGAGTGCACTACTCTCAATAGGTAAAATGTTTGGGATTTCTAGATTTTAAAGAAAAACATTACATATACTTCATCTTTAACCTCAAATTAGAAAAAGTCCTAGGTTTTCCTGATAAATACCAGCACCATTCTTTACCTCTTTGCGTCCCCTTGGCCATGAGCATATTAACCTTTCTATATGTACTGTGTTACTTTTTCTTAGCCCTCTTGGTTTTGGTATTTTCTCCTCATTAACTCTTTTTTATATTTTTCTATTCCTTTTTCTATACTCTGCATCTTCTTCCTCCTTCTTCCTGTCCTGATGTATTTTGAGTTCTCCTCTTTTCTTTCAATCCTGAGTTTTCTCTCTGATTTCAGAAGGTTTCAGATCTTTTCCTCTCCTGTTTGTTCTACTGTTCTCATCTCTTTCTTCTTACTTCTTCTCTTTACATATCTTTCAGCAGTTTAGGAAGATGGCCAACAGTCATCACTGAACTGGAGACTGCATAAACTTAAGCAATCTTGACACTTTTTGCCTAAATCAAACCATGTACAGCAATGCATCTACTTATCCAAAAGAAGCATTCAGAAAAAAGGATCAATCCTGTCTAATCACATTCTTGTATTTATCTAACCTTAACACTCACAACTTTACATGTTGCACTGCTACTCTTTAAATCTCTTTTCTCCTTAATTTTTCAGTATCTTCATTCCCTTGCCTCAGCTGAAAATTTGAGCAAGTGATATAAACGGCTTAGGCAACCACCTGAATATTATGCAGGGAGACTGGAATGTAGTTTGTACCTTTCCTACAACATGCCAATCCCTAACATTCAGAGAAAGCAACACTTTAAAACAGTAAAAGCAATCTTCTCAAAGTACACTGAAGTCTAGTAGGAAACATAAGATCTATTGTCACCCAAAAACATGGTATTTTGCCTGAATTCGAGTTCATAATAGCTGTATTAATTCTCTTTGAGTGTATTCTCTTGAGGGCCCACAGGGACTAATGTTGCCCACTTTTAACTGTGTCCAAACACACATATTTGCTTAGTCAAACAGCTTCTACATTTATTGCCCCAAATGCATAAAATGGCTCTGGTACTGCAGTACACTGTGTGACCACTCCCTGTCTTGGGGTGCATTCATCAAATGATGAAGGCACTGCAATGAGACAGAAACCAAGCCAAGTCCCTCGAGGCATGGAAGTTTCAGGGAAAAGTGGACTTGACAGAAGATGTATTTTAATAGGCATTTAACAAACAAGACTGAATCTTATTTTGTGTTTTCAGAATTTAAAATATGTTTCTCTTAGGGATTTTTGGCTGTGTATGCTTATTATATTTTAGAGATGTTAGAACCTGATCCAAACAGAAATGCACAATTTCTTCTGCCAACAGATATCTCAAACCCTAGGGAGATAAAGGAATTTTTATACCTCTTGACCATAGCAGCTTTTACTTGCATACCCTTCAACCTGATTTGGTTATAGTATGAAGTGTAGAATATGCAATACAGAAAAAAATATTAAATTACCAGTTCAGAAATCTCCACATGAACCCAAAAAAAAATTTTAATAGCATTAGTAAGTGTATCCAACTCAAATATCCTGATTATACATTTCCAGTGAAAATAAATTATAGCAGTCCAAGAAAGTTGGTGGGATGGGACATTGTCTGAAGGAGACAAAAATCGCAGTATAAAACAAAAAGGCAATCACTGCTTGTGCTAGACAGAGCAGAGCAGATATGTTTTAGCCATAGTTCCTAGTTTATAACCATTAAATTAAGTGCCAAGCTTACAAATTACCCATTTACTCATTAACTCTGCTGCAATACTTAGAAAGAGAAAAATATTTTGCTAAAATTAGAGTGTATTGTACCCATATATGTAATCAACTCAGCCGCCATATCCACCATAGTACATCTCTCTGCTCTAGCCAGTCACTGGTTCAAGAGCAAATCTTCTTATTTCTTTTGAGATTATTTTCACTCTTGTAGCAAATTGTTGGAATCCTAAAATTCACACATATACTTCAATTAGCAGAAATGAACCAATTTTAAAGAGACTTACTTATTTAAGTAACATTAATCTGATTTACACCAGGTCAGGCTTTTGCTCTTGACAGCATTGTTTGGTTTTTTAATGTTTTACTTATAATATGACAGCTAAATTTGTTCACAGGCTTCATTAACTAATACTATTTTAGGCATGAGGAGACAAAGGAGGCCAGGAAAGGCTTGTTGTACATATAAGTGTTGGTGATATTCTCAATAGTAAGCTAGGTGGGATGAATGCTGCCATTACAGCATCCAATAGTATGATTGCTGTAAGACTCCAGCTGAGTAAGAGAAACAATGAGTGGGTTTCAATAGTGGAGGACAGTAGAGCAAAGAATTGCATCTCTATGTTATAATAAGACTGGATTACTAAATTATTGTTATTATTAAATGTTTACAAAGACTTGAATTCTTACCATTTTGTCAACTTCTCTGTTCATGGTTCTACAGTTCTGAAAAGGGAGGCAACTTAAATCAAAAGGACAAAGGCTGATACAGCTGAATTTAACAGAATCATGCTCCCAAAGAAAAATGCACTGTTGTCAGGAGAAGAAAAGGTTTATTACCTATCTAAAATCCATCTCTGCACACTGTGTTATGTGCTACAGCTTTAAGTAGGTGTTCCTTGGGCCAATTTTTAATGAAAATGTTCTATTGCATAATTCCCTTTATTTAGCAAAGAAATTACAGTGGTATCTAGTGCCCTTGTACCGCAGTGTATAACCATAATGTAACCACACATGTCCACAATACAGTATTAATCCCATCTGCCTTTCCTCTACTTGCTGCTAAATCACCCTGTTCTCACAGAGCATCTGACCACTGTGCGGTGTGCTGAGGGTATGATGAAGTGGAACACCCCATTATGAAAATTTTATGCAGAGCTCCCACATCCCACATCAGTGATTACTCATTTACTGAGCCCTAATCATTGTTTGAAAAATCACCATTCCAACCATTCAGAGGCAAGTCTAGAGTGCTGTGCTGTCTAGAATGGCTTTCATAGCCATTTTTACAAGGGGAATACATCTGAGGAATATCTTGGGGGAATATTTAAGAAGCAAGGGAAATTCTAACTAGATCATATTATAAATTTCTGAAATTAGACATGTTTAGTCTTTTCCCAAAGGCCTTGATAGATCCAGTAACATCTATTACTGGCACTTCAGATGCATGTGACTGGGGAGATGAAGAAATTTATTTCTACAACTTTGCAGAAAATGTAGTTCAGAATGCCAAATAATTTTTGTTCATAGTCATTCTTTTTCAAAGTAATCCCCGTGTTAAATCTTTGCTGGTGACATTTTCTAGATTTCCAATCATTCTTAAGGATTTAGAAAAGTGGTTCTGGATCAAAATTGGGTGACCAGAACTGTATTAGAATTTCTTGTATTAGAAACAAAAAGAACAAAAATCAGGAGGGGAAAAAAAATCCCAACAAACACAAAGACACAAAAAACCCACCAGCTAAACTTCGTGCTCAATACTTTGTATTCCATAGGCACACTATAGTGACAGCTTTGCATCTAAAACGGTAATTGAAAAGCAAATATACAAAAGCTAAAATATCCTGAAATACATAATGATAGAACTAGCAGAGTTAACAAGCCCATACAAAGCTGCCTAAAGTGAAGTCAGAAATAATTACTGCTTACAGAAATCTTGTTGGCAGCATTTAATGCTGGTCCCTTGAATTAAGAGAAGCATGCCTTTAGGGCAGAATGCATGTAATGCTTGAAAGTCAGGAGTATGCTTCCACTTGGCAGTTTTAATAACACACTTTCATGCTGTATGAGTTTTTATATTGTTAGTAAGCAACTTGAGGAAATCACATTGCAGTCAATGTGCTTATGTTGGATTTGTTCTTGTCCACATCAATTGGCAGAGCAACAATTGATAGAGTTGGCCATGTGGTTCAGCTTGATGCTGGTGAGGAGGGCTTTCCTGGTTTCAACTACACCTTTGGAAGGAATTCAGATACAAACCCCAAAACATGATTGATTTGCATAAAGCAGCAACTTAGATGCAGCCAAGGTTTGGCAACATATCTGAGAAACTGCAATGTTGGAACAAGGAACACACAAAGGAGACAAGAAATTCGGGTTAATCAGTTTGCAAGAAGGGATTCTGTCATGTTAGACAGAGTTCCTCCACAGCTCTGCTGGATGTCATGAACACCTAGAATATTGCAGAAGAATTGCACTACTGGTACTTATCCTGAATCATGTTGCTGAGAAAAAAAGTGATGTGACCCATCAGAAGAGCACACTTTCTCATAAGCCTTTTTCCCCCTCTACATTTGGTCTTGGGAAATGTGAGACAGTACTTGCAATTGTTACAACCCTTTTCTCATTGCACTTCTGCTTAACTTTTTGCCAATAGAAAAGATACAAATCTTCTCTGTGAACAGCTCTGTAGAAAACACTTTTCAAAATGAAATATCACTAATTGTATGTAAATTTCAGATTAAAAGATGTTTGCACCATACAATTGTACATCAAAGCAATCACTATTTGCAGAAATAGTAAAGTCTGATAACACAAACAAAACATTGTTAGGCACTAAATCCATTGGGGTTTTGCATGTAGATATACTAAACTGGTTGAGCAAAATATTCATACAACATCACCCTCATATTCTGATACATGTAAATACATCCTCTCTGCTCTTCATTCAAAGGTAGTATCTCAGTTTAAACAGCAAATCCATAGTACATCATACTGTGTTTTCAAAGAGTATCAGCAGCAGTACAATCTTTTGCAAACACAGAAGAGCATGAGTAGGAGAAACAGAGAGGTGCGAGACCCCTGGTCAGAAACTTCCAAGATACTTCAATCACAAGCTGCCTGCTGCCTCCCAGGTGTCATTCACCTGGGGCACAATAATGACATCATGCTACTTGACTTTGTTTAATGCATCTTTCCTCTATGCACATAGGATGTTCTGGTCTCACAGACAGCAAGTGCTCTTTAGCTGGACTGCATTTCACAGATGTTTTTACAGGCACTACATTCAGATCACACAGCATTAGGTTGAAAATTCTTCCTTCTTTAAAAATCTGACAATATTTTGTCACTTTAATGTGGACTATGCCTTCAGGGCAAAAAACAAGGGAAAGAAATAGTCAGTTTATGTATATTCCTGGATCTTTCTACCAGAGATGCACTGTTCTGCACTTAGCAGGTGTGCCAACACCACTGAAATCTGCATCTCCTCACGACTAAGTGACACTGCCCTAGAGGCTTCTCACGTTGAATTCCAGTTGACTAACAAATGCTGTCTTGTTTTTGAAGGAGCTGCCTGCAGCTCTGCAATTGTTTCTGGTTGCATTATATTCTAGGGAAAATCTCCCTCAGGAATTTTTACTAACTGTTGGAGCCACAGGGTTAAAAAGCCTAGTCTCAGAGCTTGGGGTGAAAAGAAAACAGAAAAAAACCCCCAAAATAAGACTCACATTTAAAAAGAACACATAGCTAGTACTGGTATTAAAGGTTTCTGTTCTGTATTTTCTTCTTGCGCTTTTTTCCCGCTGAAGATCAAATGTTCATATGTGACACGTCTTTGTCACATATGTCACACCGTGTTCCATGGTCTTCCACTGGGTTTGCTGCATGTAGAGTTCATCTCTGCACATCTATCTTTCAATCACGCCTGTCAAGACCCGTCTCCAGAGACTGGCAGAGTCAGCCCCCCTTATCATCACTTGGTCGATCACTGGATCACGTGACAGGGATCCCAAATGCCTCACTTCAGCACTGTCTGGCATCACATCATCACCTGCAGCATCCCAAATATGGACCATCCAGCTTAATATGGATTCATCAGACCTTCAAGTGTAGTCCTTTCTTAAGCTGTGAAGGTCCTTTATAGACAATGACTCAGTAATGGTTTCTGTGCCTGAGTCCGTTCGTGGTTTTAAGGTTCCTTCCCCTGCATCTTTTGAGGTTCCTTCCCCTGAATTATCCTCATCTTTCACTGGGTGAAAACTCATACGACTTGGGCCACAAGAATATGCTTCTGCTTTAGCAATAATGAAACCAGACTACGGTGCAAATGAGACTGTGCAGGATATGGCAATGAAGCTCCGAGCATATGCAGATGCTGTGCATGGCCCAACACATGCAAGAATCACAGCTGTGGAAACACGTATACAGAAATTGGAAGATGAAATAAAGAAGAATCACCAGGAACTCAAGAAGGAGATCAAAGAGGGCCTTCTCCAAATCTCGGCAGTACAGATCAGTGATTCTGATACCAAACGCAGACGTTCCTAAGAGAGAAAGTACACCCCATGAAGAGAGCTGTGGGATTTCCTGTGTGACAGTGGGGAAAATATGTGGAGGAGGGAAGGACAACCCACTTCTGCTCTGGCAGCACAAGTGAGTGAGTTGAAGGAGCGCAAGCCTCAGAAAGGAAGTTCTACCAAAAAGGAAGTAGCTCCAGTTGCCTGTAACCAAACTACCGGAAATGATGGAAAAGATGATGACATGTCCGATTCCCATGAAGGAACCTCTAAGATGCAGGCCCAGGGAAAAAGGATAACCAGGCATAGAGGGGCCCTGCCTCTAGCCAGGTAGAGGTCAGGGAAAACCGTGTTTTTTGGACTGTGTGGATCCGTTGGGCTGGTACATCAGAACCACAAAAATATGATGCCTTGGTTGACACTGGTGCGCAATGTACAATAATCCCATCGCAACATGTGGGGGTAGAATCTGTTTCTACTTCTGGTGTAACAGGTGGATCACAAGATTTGACCTTGGTGGAAGCTGAGGTGAGCCTGACTGGAAATGAGTGGAAGAAACATCTCATTGTGGCTGATCCAGAGGCCCCGTGCATTTTGGGCATAGACTTCTTCCAAAGCGGGTATTTCAGAGACCTGAAGGGACTCAAGCAGGCTTTTGGAATAGCTGCTGTGGAGACAGAGGGCATTAGGCAATTGAACACCTTGCTTGGACTATCAGAGAACCCATCTGCAGACGGCCTTCTGAAGATGGAAGAACAAAGAGTATCAATTGCTACCTCGACAGAGCATCGCCGACAGTACCGGACAACTTGAGATGCTGTGATTCCCATCCACAAGATGATCTGTGAGCTGGAGAGCCAAGGGGTGATCAGCAAGACTCACTCACCCTTCAATAGTCCCATTTGGCCTGTGCGCAAATCGGAAGGAGAATGGAGATTGACTGTGGACTATCGTGCCTTGAATGAAGTGACTCCACCATTGAGCACTGCTGTGCCAGACATGTTGGAGCTCCAGTACGAGCTGGAGTCCAACACAGCGAAGTGGTACGCCACTATTAACATTGCCAATGCATTTTTCGCCATTCCTCTGGCAGCGGAGTGCAGGCCTCAGTTTGCCTTCACCTGGAGGGGTGTGCAGTATACCTGGAATCGACTGCCCCAGGGGTGGAAGCATAGTCCCACCATCTGTCATGGACTGATCCAGACTGCACTGGAAAAGGGTGAGGCTCCAGAACATCTGCAGTACATTGATGACATCATTGTGTGGGGGAACATGGCAACGGAAGTATTTGAGAAAGGAGAGAAAATCATCCAAATTCTCCTGGAAGCCGGTTTTGCCATCAAGAAGAGCAAAGTCAAGGGACCTGCTCAAGAGAGCCAGTTCCTGGGAGTGAAATGGCAAGATGGACGGCGTCAGATTCCCACCGAAGTCATCAACAAGATCACAGCAATGTCTCCACCAACCAACAAGAAGGAAACACAAGCTTTCCTAGGTGCCATAGGCTTTTGGAGGATGCATATTCATGAGTACAGCCAGATTGTGAGTCCTCTTTACCTGGTTACCTGTAAGAAGAATGATTTCCATTGGGGCCCTGAACAGCAACAAGCTTTTGCCCAAATCAAGCAGGAAATCGCTCATGCTGTAGCCCTTGGCCCAGTCAGGACAGGACCAGAAGTGAAGAATGTGCTCTATTCTGCAGCCAGGAGCCATGGTCTTTCCTGGAGCCTCTGGCAGAAGGTGTCTGCTGAGACTCAGGGTCAACCACTAGGATTTTGGAGCCAAAGCTACAGAGGGTCTGAAGCCAACTACACCCCAACAGAGAAGGAAATCTTGGCAGCCTATGAAGGAATCCAAGCTGCCTCAGAGGTAATCGTCACTGAAGCACAGTTACTCCTGGCACCCCGACTACCAGTGCTAGGGTGGATGTTCAAAGCAGAGGTTCCCTCTACCCACCACGCCACCAATGCCACATGGAGCAAGTGGATTGCTCTCATCACACAGCGCGCCTGTTTTGGAAAACTGAATCGCCCTGGGATTTTGGAAATAATCACAAACTGGCCTGAAGGTGAAAACTTTGGTCTCAGTGATGAAGAAGAACAAGAAGAAGTGAAACGTGCTGAAAAAGCTCCGCCGTACAACCAACTGCCATCAGAAGACACGTGCTATGCTCTTTTCACCGACAGTTCTTGTCGCATTGTAGGGATGAAACGAAAGTGGAAAGCAGCCGTATGGAGTCCCACATGATGGGTTGCAGAAGCTACTGAAGGAGAAGGTGGATCAAGTGAACTCACTGAACTCAAAGCTGTTCAACTAGCCCTGGACATTGCTGAAAGAGAGAAGTGGGTAGAGCCTAAGCTCTACCTCTTACACTGATTCATGGATGGTAGCCAATGCTCTGTGGGGATGGCTGGAAAAGTGGGAAAAAGCTAATTGGCAGCGTAGGGGAAAACCAATCTGGGCTGCTGAAGAGTGGAAAAACATCGCTGCCCAAGTAAGAAAGCTGGTTGTGAAAGTCCACCATGTAGATGCCCATGTCCCCAAGAGTAGGGTTAATGAGGAACACCAAAACAACAAGCAGGTAGATCAGGCTGCAAAGACCGAGGTGTCCCAGATAGACTTGGATTGGAAACACAAGGGAGAGTTGTTCCTAGCTCGATGGGCCCGTGATACCTGAGGTCATCAAGGCAGAGATGCCACCTACAGGTGGGCATGAGATCAAGGGGTGGATCTAACCATGGATAGTATCTCCCAGGTTATCCATGATTGTGAGACATGCGCTGCGATCAAGCAGGCCAAGCGGGTGAAGCCCCTGTGGTATGGTGGGCGGTGGTCCAAATACAAGTATGGGGAAGCCTGGCAGATTGATTACATCACACTGCCTCAAACCCACCAAGGTAAGCGCTATATGCTCACAATGGTAGAAGCCACCACGGGATGGCCTGAGACCTACCCTGTGCCTCACGCTACTGCCCGGAACACCACCCTGGGCCTTGAAAAGCAAGTCCTTTGGAGGCATGGCACCCCTGAGAGAATTGAATCTGACAATGGGACTCATTTCAAGAATAGCCTTATCAACACCTGGGCTAGGCAACATGGCATTGTGTGGGTGTACCACATCCCTTACCATGCACCAGCTGCAGGCAAAGTGGAACGGTGCCATGGATTGTTAAAAAACACCTTGAAGGCACTGGGTGGGGGAACTTTTAAGAACTGGGAGCAGCATCTGGCAAAGGTAACCCGGTTAGTTAACACCTGAGGTTCCACCAATAGAGCTGGTCCAGCCCTATCTGAATCCCTGCATATAGTAGATGGAGATAAGGTCCCAGTAGTGCATGTCAGAGGTCTGTTAGGAAAGACTGTTTGGATTAATTGTGCCTTGAGTACAGACAAACCCATCCGTGGGGTTGTTTTTGCTCAGGGACCTGGTTGCACATGGTGGGTAATGCAGAAAGATGGAACAACACGTTGTGTACCGCAGGGAGATCTGATTGTTCAGTGAAAACCATCTATAATGTGGAATGCCTGTGTACCGCTGCTTGCTGAGAGTCACTGTCACTGTTTGTACATAGTTGTATATATATATATGAGTATGTATTAACGTGTGTGTGTAGAGTTAGAATATATTAGTTTGGGCATTGAGCCAACGATATGGAATAAGGGGTGGAATGTCTTGGGGTGACTTGAAGTTGTATTCCCAATCGCTGCACTATGCCCAGAAATTAGTATATACCTTTCTATGCTTTTAAACTGAGCCTGAGTGGAGAAAGATAAAAAAACCTCAAGGACACAGACAGAGATAACACACTCTCATTCTCTGCATTTTTTTTTTTTTTGGCTTCTGTGTTCTTCCGCTGGGGGAGAGGAGCGGAAAAGCACCCTGCTTGCTTGTTCAGCTTGTTCAGGTTCTTTTCCCCTTCGGAGAGTTGAACTTTGTTTTTTTCCTGCAATTTCGGATTTTTCGCTTTCTCTGCTGGACTGTTTTCAACATCAGAACACATGTTGGGACTGTTCTCCATCGAGGGCCCTGACCCCTGGGGGAGGGGCCCACCCCATCCCAGCTTGAAGGAGGAGGACCAAAGGGAGGACTCTAACATTTTCCCAGGTTTTTTCTCCACAGCGAGAGATTGTATTATTTAGCATTATTATCCTTTTCCTGTGTGTTCGTTAAATAAATAGTTTTTATCTCTTTCACTTTCCTTCGAGCAAAAAGATTTTTTTCCTGAACTTGGTGGGGGAGGGGTGGTTTGTAACCTGCCCTCTCTGAGAGGATTTATTTCTAAATTTGGCCAAACTGTCACATATGTTGCAGTCTGAAAAAAGGTTTATCCTTGACAACTTTTTATGAGACCACTAAAATTTCTCAGTGATAAAACACCTTGTTTTCTTTAACCCCTTTAATCTCTTCTTGCTTTCATCAACATGTCCTTAGCCAAAATGTTTCTCTTGCCATAAAGAAATAAACATGGACCCACAGAACCAGGGGAAGTAAATAATATGTATGGCCTTCATTATAATGTCTACAGACCCAGGTGGAAAAACTTGAAGTGGACAAATAGATGGGAAAACTCACAAGAACTCTGCTTTCCTGAACATTCCTTCCTCTGAAAGAATTTCCTTTCTCAAAGATTTATTCTTCCACAAATATTTCACTGATTTTCCTTTGAGTGCATCCTCCAATTAGTCATAGTAATGAATAATAAATGATTTATTGAAAATAAAGAAGTATAATCTCTATTCTTTTCATATAGAACATTTCTATTCTTCTTATTTTCATCTGAGTATCAAAATGTGTGGGTTTTACTTTTGATTTATGCGTCAAGTAAGGTGTAAGCATTTTGTTAAATAAATGCTATGGAAAAGAAGCAAAGCAACTAAAAACATCAATCTTAAAGTGACTCAGATGAATGATGAGGTAGATACAATTTATTCCAGCAGAAGTATTCAGAGAGTTTGGGAAGAAAATTAGTTCAGCATTTGGAGGCTAGAGTATAAAAATATATGTGTTAAACACTGAACTTTAATTTCTATTATTGTTGTTACTATTAACATGATATTTTTATTGTTGTTTTAAATAGAAAATTCTGTATTTTGCACATTCCCAAAGCATTCCTATTTTAATTTTTTAAAAATCTAATTTAGGACAAGCAAAAATGTCAAGACTCATTTTTTCCAGCAATCAATGTAAAACGCACTTGATATTACCTTATCTGCTTGTAAACAGCCTCAGGCTATTAAAAACTGAGAAAGCCTGTTTTATAAATACTCTAATAAAAAGTTCAAGTACAAGTAATTTTTTACTTTTAGAACATATTTTTTACTTTTAGAACATATACAAACAAAAAACCCACATATGTATGGATTAATGGCATATGGATTTAATGTGCTGTTCGCATCTTATTCAAAGGCATTTTGTTTAGCTAAACAAATTCTGATGAGTAGAATGATTACACCTGTGGGGAGTAATCTCCAAAAAATTTAAAGAAAAATAAACTAAAAAGGAGATACTCCCATCCTTCCCAACAGTAGTCTTATAACAAGATAACCTTTTTTCTTCAATTTGAATTGGGTCATAGAATCATAGAGTGGTTTGGGTTAGAATGGACCTTAAGGATCATGGGCAGGGACACCTTCCACCAGACCAGGTTGCTCAGGGCCCCATCCAACTTGGCCTTGAACATTTCCAGAGATGGGGCATCAACAGCTTCTTTGGGCAACCTGCGCCAGGGCCTCACGGTAAAGAATTTCTTTTGAATATCAAATCTAATGCTGCCCACTTGTCAGTTTAAAGCCACTGCCCCTTGTCCTATTTCTCCATGCCCTTATAAAAAGTCCCTCTCCAGCTCTCTTGTAGCCCCTTTAGGCACTTGAAAGCTGCTGGAAGCTCCCTGCAGAGCCTTCTTTTCTCCAGGCTGAACAACCCCAGCTCTCTCAACCTGTCTTCACAAAAGAGGTGCTCCAGCCCTCTGAGCATCTTTGTGGCCCCCTCTGGACTCGATCCAGCAGGGCTGTGCTCTTTTAATGCTGGGCTCCCAGAGCTCAATGCAGCGCTCCAGGTGGGGTCTCATCAGAGCAGAATAGAGAAGGGAGAAGAATAAGAATCCCCTCCTTTGACCTGCTGGCCGCACTGCTTTTCTTGCAGCCCAGGACATGCTTGGCTTTCTGGGCTGTCAGTGCACATTACCAGATCATACTGAGCTTCTTGTCAACCAGCAACCGTAAGTCTTTCTCCTCATGAATGCTCTTGGTCTTGATTTGCCCAGCCTGTATTTCGCTCGGGATTGCCCCAGCCCATCCACTCTGTGTCAGGGCAATCACCTACCTTGGTCATCTATCAGTAATGTACCAGTCATCATCTATCTTGAATCATGTCATAAGTGAATCCCTCCAAAATGAAAATATATATTTTTATAAGAACAACTCCTCTAACACTAATACTGGCCAGGCTTTGTAGCCTACAGACTTGTGTGTCATAGTGTTGACCTTAAATTTGTAAGTTGTGAGTGTTAACCTCCTTTAACAAAGTATTTACAGACTTCACTCACTGCCTCTCATATAGTCAGGGAAATAAAATTAGAAAGATTTTTAAAAGGAAATACAAAACCTACAAAAGGTCGTTTTGTCTTTTGGGACATGAATTCAATGTGACTCGTCACAACAACCACCTGTGTGCTTGCAGGTTGATGACCTCCAAGTCATTAAAATTGAAGAGGCCCGTTCAGAAGGCGGCATGTCTTACCTCTGTCTGTTGTAACTGTGGATTCTTTCACAATATAGGTGTTTATTAGGGAGAAATGCATACCTGAGAGAGATGATAATGAGCTGT
This sequence comes from Corvus kubaryi, assembly GCF_017639235.1. Lineage (NCBI taxonomy): Eukaryota > Metazoa > Chordata > Aves > Passeriformes > Corvidae > Corvus > Corvus kubaryi. The sequence continues at coordinate 4,109,602 of NW_024581126.1, read as the reverse complement.
ACTGCCACAGACCCACTTTTTATCCAATAATTATTTAGTGTATCCACGAGAGGACTAAATATCTAGACCTATTACGTACCCACTATGTGTATGAAAAGTGTAACAGTTACTTGCCAGCTGCATACCTTACTCTGGAAAATCATCCTCATTATAAAATATTTATTTCTTTGTATAGCCATAAATTAATAGAAATTGCAAGGCTTGCAAAAGGATCTAGTGGAGAGAATACCAAAATACCAAACACAATCCCACAATACAAAAATCTGCATAAAAGTTCCCAATGTACAGCACTGACACCACTTAAAAATATTTCTGCAGTAAGAAATAAAAGAAATAAAGTTAAGTACTTGGTTTCATAGCTTCCATGCAGACATTTTACACCTGTCATCTTGTTGCCCTGTTTGGCAAACTCACAAGGTGCCCGGAGCCCCTGTGGGATACTGCTGTGGGAAACACAGCCTCATCAGCAACAAAAACAGTTCAGCATGGTTGAAGAGAAATGAGAGCTAAGACATTGTCTGATGGCAGTCTTGGGTTACAATCATGAGAAATAAAAACTATTCATAGAGACAACATCAGAGGTAAGCCAAGCAAGCTGATACAAATAAGTGCATTCTACAGTTACACAGCAGATAAAGATAGGCTTTGTAAACATTGTAAGCGCATTTATGATTTACTAACCCCTTTGCATTAGTTAATTACTATCTCTATTTTCCAAAGTAAACAGCTTTTTTCCTAATGAATCATGATTCAAGTGAACAAAAATTATGACTAAAATTAAACTGACAAAATATCTATTTTTAGACCTTCTGCTGTTCTTGGTTTGAATTACAAGTTGCATGTACCTTTTAGGCAGGCTTTTCCTCTGAACAAAGTTCTTTCATGCAAATTCAGTAAGTATGATGAAAATTATGTATAATTTAAAAAACCTTCAAGTTTGGATACACATAGGTCAGTTTTCCAATTGCTATATAATTCAAAACCAAAGTGGACATCCTCACTGATTTTAAGGACCCTAAATGTGAACAGTATTTAATCAAATTTATGTGGGACATGGAAACCTAAAAAATCTTCCCTTACCAGTCACAGTTTTTCAAAATGCATTCAGAACTTGAAGAATAACACTTATGTGTCCTTACATATCTGTTGTCTGAAAAATAAAATTTTTTTTATAATAAATATATATTATTTCATAATAAATAAACAAGTTTTACATAGTGGAACAATATCAAAATACAATAATCTCTCAAGAAAGATGCTAGCACCAAAGATCCTGGGAGATTACACTGAACTTTTTAAAAAAATTATCATTTATTTAAAGTGCACACTGCAAAATACTCAGTGCTTCCGATCAAGTGCAGTACAGAAACACCTCCAAACCCATACTTGCAAAAGCAAAGTTCTCCGAGTACCTGAGCCATATTGGTATGAGAAACAAAGAGAATCATTTCTTCCTAAAATGGAAAGTAGGAACCACCACCAAGGTTTTCCTTTTCAAATCAAAATCTGATATTTATGAAATAAATAAACATATACAATAAAGTATGGTGAACATGTTTAAAGAGAGACGGGAACATGCATGTGTTTCTTCAGACATCTCTTGTTCGCTTTATTTTTCATCAAATCCCCATGGTAATATAAAGGAGTATCTGTCCCTTATTAAACTCCAAGAAATTAGTGACAGCTCTAATATCCTATGTTATGCTATCACCCAAAGACATTATTTGGGGTTTGGTTGCTCCGTATTGGTGCCTTACAAGCAGAGATGACTGAATTCTAGTTTATAGCTCTTTTTTTGTACCAAAAGGAAGGGTGGCTGCATTTAAGCATTCAGGAATGTGAGCATGGGTTGCTTTAATAAAGGCATGTTCTGTTGCTTTGTTACAGCCTTCAACTGACTCTGCCAGCAGTAGAGGAATAAGCCAGGAGGCAAACAGGCAAGAAGCACTGCTACAATTCCTATTTACCAATCATTCTAATAAATACTCTAAAATGCTATGTACTCATTAACTAATATGGTATATGCCTGTTGAGTTACTTATGTCATAGTTTTTGTGTAGTGAAAGCATATTTTCTAAATTTGAAGATATTTTCTATTAATTTTTTTCTATACCTCTGAAATTTGTGCGTGAAATCATGCTCTATTGCTCAATTCTAGGTAATTCATTTTTAGGCTTAGCATATTTCCTTATGATTTGGCTGGCAATGGCTGTTAGAAAGTGCTTGCACTATTGACTTTTCATGACAAGCTTTGTTTTGGTGTTCAAAGGGCCTGATGATCGCACAATGGTATGAAAAGGGAGTAAAATTGCAGTCAAATTTGAACAAGTGAATCTAGCTTTAAGCCCCAAATAAATTCATTCTCTCTTCCTCTATTTTATGATAAATCAGCACTTCAACATGTTAGTTATGAAACTCTGATCGATATTGGCATAAACTGAAGCGGTGTTTGCTTTTTTTCCAGATCAGTAAAGCCGATTAAAAAAAAGCTGATACAGTCATTTCAGATCCATTGCCCGTTTTGGTTCGTTGATCACAAAGGTGAGCAAATGCAATAGGCTGGCAGGAGAGAATAAGCTCTTACAAAGGCACATTTTTCCTGCACATAAAAGTAGAACAGTCTGCCACCTTACAAAGAAAGAAGAAACCCAACCCAATGCCAAAACAAAACAATGAAGGGTTCCACGTGCCAGTAACTGTCATTTCAGTGGGCAGACAGGCAGCTTCTAAGAATAACAGCTTTTAGGTTAACACTTTCACTTGATGTGGTCAAAATCTTGATCCAAATCAGAGCATAGTGGCTTGCAAAAGCCTCTTTCACATGTGCAATTTCTTTGATGTGAGACTTTTTATTATATTATATATGAGTTAGCTAGTTAAGTAGTAAATTATTCTATTTCAGGAATAATCTAATTTTCTAATCACATGACCATCTGCATTTTGAGCCCTAAATTGTCTCAGTGGATACATGGGATGTTAAGTGATAGCCTTCCAGATACCTAAAAGATCTATGAAACACGTTATGGACACAAATTTACAAGTATAACTACCAAAAATATAACTATCCAGAATATTTGTCTCATTTGCGAATTGTTACTTGCATATAAAGCATGGCTTATATCATGCTAGTGGCAAAATATAGCTTGCCACAAGCCAATTTTGATATTTTTGTCAGTAATTAGTTAATACTTCCTCAGAAAAGTGCCTTCCCTCAGAACTTGTATTAAAAAGTATAAGGGGTTTTCATAGTGATTTGTGAGTCATAAGGTGTCTCTTTCTTCATCAAGCCCTAGTGCTGACTTTTACAGACTGAGCTGTTCCTAAGAAATTCCTACCTCCTCCTGTCCCAGGGCTCTTTGTGCCTGTGCAGGGTAATACAGTCCATGATACCCAACCATGAGATAATACCAGAACTAACAGTACTGAACACTATGTCTTACATAGTCTCCAGTCAAGCTATGGTCTTTGACAAGGTTTTTTTGGTCTCTGTCTCTGTAACATGGTATGAGAGTTGAAAAATCAATGGAAAAAAGCATTAATTATTGATAATTGCTTCACAGAACTTTCTGTATTTCATTTCCTGCCTTGATGTATTCATGCTCCAATGTGCACGGGTCCCTCAATACCCTTAGTAAAACCATGGCCCATGCAAATCAAGAGATAGTTTCCATGGCTTTAATAGGATCATGGATTCATTTTCCTCAGAGTTTTCATAATCACACCCTAAAGCAGGAGATGTAAGGCTGTGCAAGCCTCTAGTGACTTCAGTTCTTGTGGTTTTCGCCCTCTTCTCCCCCGCCCCCCCTTTCTTTACTTTTTATTTCTGTACTTCTAAAAAGGGAATCTGGCATGTGACTTTACACAATCTGTCATGTAGGGCTTATAGCTTCCCTCGAGCTTTTTTTTTTAGCATGATATAGGTATATGCACTCACATACAATATGATATACCAGTGGTTTTTTTCTTCTGTTATTCTGTATAGCAGAAATAGAATGTGTCAGTTCTTTTGGTAACTTCAGCAAAGGATCTCTTTTTAATGAGCAATATCAACACATAAATCCCATTTTTTAGGTCCCTGAGAAACTCCTTTCTGAATTTTTTTTGCTGGTAGTTTTTTTAATCTTTTATCTTGTATGTGCATGTTCCTTGGGGAAGGGCCCAATTTTGTCTTGTTCTGAAGTTTTTTACAATTAGAGTGTATTAAGCACACTGATTAGTGCTTCAAATTCCTATGGACACACACAGAAGCAGCAATAACCCTACTTCATGACTTGTAAAGGGGATATGTTCTCAGAGTATGAATACTGCCCTGAAATGGAAGGTTATCCCATACTTTATTTCCTTTTTTTCCTGCCTACAAATACATCTTTTCCACACTTGAAATTCCTGTTACAGTCCATAAACCAGTGTAAAACATTGCAAATGCCAGCTTTTTCAGATGTCCCTAGCTCACCATTCCATAGATGCTCTGTATGTACCCTATATCTGATATAGGCTGCATCATTAAGAGAGAGTTCTGTTTAATCTTAAGGAATCCACAGAATCTTAGAGCTAAGTCTGCATTAAGCCACTGAATATACAAGCAAAACAATCTTAAAATTTTTCTTATTGGTAAGCAGGCAGACTGTGTGCTTCTAAAGCAGTCACAAGGGAACTAGCACTGTCTTGCGATATTCCAGAAAAAACTCAGCTGAAGGTTCCAAGCCCAGCATGACCCAAAAAAGATAAATTAATTGTTCTAACACTTAGGTATGACAAACCAGATGAACCAGAAACTACATTGTTTCAACAGGAATGACAAAAAAAAGTGTAAGAAAGTATCAAGTAAGAATTTCACTTAAGTGTTAATAAGGATTTCATATTCCACCTCAGAACATAGATGAATATTCTGCTCAGGTAGTACAACAACCCCACAAATCTGGGTGAGCAATGTAACAGTAAAAGCAATAGTTAAACTGCATTGGACATGGATCTACTTAAATTCAAAAGAACCTATAGAAGAAAACAATCACATTTAGAAGCCATGTGCTGACACAACGGAGTCACAGTAGGCTAGGATTTGAAATCAGGATGCTTTGTTCCCATCTCTGCTATCAATATGCAATCTTGAACAAGTCTACCTCTTTCAGGTGTTTATGTACCTGCTAACTTACACTATCCATGGTACAAGACAGACTGCTCTATGATTGTTCAGCACACACAGCCCTTGGCTTCACTAAGGCCTCCTCATTTTACTAACACAACGGGGAGAACCATTGATAAACACCATTCAGAAGTGATTTCAGAAGCCTTTGATCACTCAAAGTGAAGTACTGTGTTCAAGTAATCACTCATCTCAGTGGCTCTAGTACTTGATTTGATTTACATGAGTTTTGGATACAACTGTGCTTTCTCATGAGATTTAAAACAAAACAGAACACGAGAAAACCACATCAGCTCTGTGAAGGAGAAATTAAAAGAGCCACAACACTCCCTATGTTACAGAATTTGTTATTTTAAGGTCCTTGGAACCATTTTTTATAAAACTGTGGAAACAGAAGATATTATGCTAGTACTGAGTATTCCATGGTGAATTAGTTTATCTGGCAGCTGCCCACAAGAGTTAGAGTTATAAGGAATCCAGTTGGAAATAAACAACTGCTCATTAAAGAAATATGTCAGGGGATACAGGTGACAGAAGTTTGGAAACGCTAAACCTGTCACTCACACCCAACAAAAGGGCAGCACCTGAAGATACCAAATCAAGATTGAGTCAGTAAAAAGGTCATAGAAATTGCTAAACAGAGAGTTATACGTTTTGTGTGCTGGGCTGATACTTACCAGCAAAAAAGAAACGAAAACAACCCAAACAAATTTGAGTCTGAAGTACAATAAACTAAAAAAAAAGCCAAAGGTATAACACCGGTATACATGGATACAAAGAAAATTTGGCAGACAAAAGGCAGAATGTAGCCAAGAACTTGGAAGAGAAGCAGAGGTAAAGCAAAGGTACATTAGAAGAAGTTACATGAATGTTAAGTCAGTCAGCAGTTGTAGGTCTGGAAAGACCACGGGACATGTTGATACTCTCATGACATAGACTGAAAAACATGGCATATGTCTTCTCTAGACAATATTCTTCGCTTCTTTATATGCTTAAATAATTGAGAAAGATGGCCAGAAAGAAATTGGCACCTTTTGTAACTGTAGACTTCTAAATAAAGAACCAAGAATCTCTAGTTAAATTTCCAGATTTAAAGTATCAGTAGCAACCTCCAAGCTGTAATTATACCCTCACTTGCTACTTTGCTTCCTTTTCCATGTCTGGTCCTGGATCTGTGTAACAGATGGTGAAGAGTGTTTCAGTGCAACCCAGAAAGGTAGAATTTTTAGCTAATTTGCCCTTAGTGGATGATATTTTCCTTCTCCCCAAAAGCCAGCCAAAAACATAGAAAATAATTTATGTTGTGGGATAGGTGGTCTCAGTATTGCACAATAAAGTCAAGGCAATGAAGGTTAGAAAAAGAAGAGAATGCAGCTGGGAAAGATGAAGTAGAATTGCCTGTTCCACTGCAGCAAGAACACTGGAGTTTAAATATGAGAGCTAAATCAAGAGTCATGCAGGAGAGTAAGCAACTCATTATTACAGCTAGAGGTGATCTGTATTGCAGAATCAGCTATAACAAGGGAAAGGGACAGATCCAAGCTCTGATGGCTTAGGTAGTACCAGTACTTGAATTCTCAAGAGTTCTCCTTCAGTATTCAGATGTATGTGTGCACAGAATCAAGCTAACCTATTTTTCTGACCAAAACCACAAGTGAAATGTTTTGTTTTTCTCATTTGAGGCAACTAGATTAAATTCAACTGATTTGAATTCAACATTTTTGCTTTTGGGTGTGTCAGTAGAAATGTGTAGTGATACTGCAAGCATGGACCTGAAGTTAAGCAGCACATGATGAAATAGAGGCAAGGATGAAAAATGGAGCTACAACTAGGAAAAATCAGATGAGAAATCTGGTAGTTCCATCGTCTGTATTAGTGCCTTTAGAGACAAATATCCAGAATTGTCATAGGCCAAAGTAAACTGAAGTGATGCTAAGGAGGTCAGGAAGAGTTATGAGACAACAGCAACACACAGAGAGCATGGGTTCTCAGGCTGACAGGCAACTATGCTAAAGCTCAACTGAAAGAGACTGAAATTTCTGGATCACCTGGTTTCCCTTCTATCTGTGAGCCCATCACATTCCTAAAGAGGTATTCAAGATGTAGAAACAAACGCCGAGACAATCACCTGTGAGAAAGGAACAGTTTTTTTCTTGAGGTACATAATGGGACATCTAAGTGCAGAAAAAGCATAAAATGCAAAAGCTGCAGAATAGCTTTCCACATGCCTTAAATCAAAGCCTGGCAGTTTCATGTCATCACAGTTTTTAATTTCACAGTGAAACAAGTCCTAAAAATCACTATGCCAAGGAAAAGAAAGCAAGAAAATTTATCAAGTTATTTATTTTCATGGTAATAGAATTATTTTGACATGAGAAAAAGTCACGCATCTTCCCATTTCCTTTACATATAAGAGACTGTGTCCAAATGTTTTCTGCTTTCTTCAGCTGTGCTAATTACCACACATCTACTTGAAGTTTTTATGCTCTCCTGTAAATATCCAGTATTATCCAGAGACAGTCACACATCTGTGTCAGTAGGAGCCTTTACAATGAAAGTAATCCAAAGATTTCAAGGGCATTTGTTTAGCACTCCACCAACATCTTCCTTCCCACTTTAAAACCAATCCTGCATCATACCAAGGGTGATAAAAACAGGAAAACAGTAGTTCCAGAAAATATGTTTGTGTGAAAAAATAATACAAACATACAAGCAATGACCAGCTATGGTTCCACATAAGCCTGGTCTAAACTACTTTACTCATGAAAGCTAAAGTATTACATCAGGGATTCTTCGTTTCTTAAACAAACAGGTTATTTTAATCTGCATTCAGGGAAAGTTCATCAGTTTTTGGGTGTTGACTAACCACATGCTTTCCTGTCATTTATTGGAATAGATTTGACTCAGATTTTATTCTATAATGTTTGTTTATAAAAAAAATGTAAGCCTCTCTCGGATGCTTGTTTCAATGCTATTGTTAAAGCAGCTTCTCTCTCCAGAGATTCTGAGCATGAAAATTGCTCCTACAGGGCGTCATCCTTGAATTTTTGAATCAGGAGAAAACAGGCATGCAGAAACCTCCCCAGCAATCTGACTGCAGCTTTTGCCTCCCTCTTTCCTCACACAATTGTGCTTTCACCTCATCCAACAGACCTGCTGACATCACAGATACTGAGATGTCATGGAAGCCTGGAGAGCTGCAGACCATTAAGCCTACTTGCTCACCACTGAGATTAAAAATAAGGAAGGTGCAAATAAGTAGATAAATAGGAAAAGAAACGGAGTAATAAAAGTACTACTGCCATAATTTGTATTTTTCAAGCAATCTCATGTCTAAGATAATTTTAATAAAAGAAAGGAGCATATTCCATCTCAAGAAAAAAAAAAGGGGAGAAAAGACTGTTTACCTAGACTACCATTTTCTCTACTTTTTTAAATTAACATTATTCAAAGACCTTTACTTTTTTAAAACAAGTAAGGTTAATCCTATGTGAAGCATCCTTAGCATGCTCTTCGATTTTTCTTTTCTCTACAGCTGCAGACTATGCAGGTAACTACAGTGTAGCTGCTGCCTCAGCTGTGGTGTTATGACTGGTGGGAGAACCATAAGGGAGAACTTTTCAAGGATGACTAATAGCCACTGGTTTTAGGCCCCATCCTGTGGCAAAACCTTAGGATTCTGCATAACTTTTATGCTCTAGTTTTATATCGTGCACACAGTGGAGGATGAGGATATCTAAAACATAACGTCCATTTGTTTTACTGCAATAATTTTGTGCTGGAAGCTGCAAAAGGATCATTTCCAGGATCCCTGTCAGTCGCATGTGCAACTGTAGGTGCATGGACAAAAGTTGTGGGCATCAATCCAACGGGGAATAAGAATCACATTTTAATACAGTATTTTAGTGTGTATTTTTAGTATGCAGAGATAAGAAATGCCCACTACATTTATTAAATTAAAATTTTTATATCTAATTTAAAGTCTGTAGTCCTCTTACAGCTTAGCTGGTTCTTAAATCCTTTCTTGGTTATGAAGAAAGGATATACACATCCATAAATCACAGTTAGCTACATTTACATCAACAGACATTATTCACTTGCTTTTCAAGCAAAGCCTTTAAAAGAGACATTTATTTCATTCTTGATATGACCATCATGTCCATCTTCTCACAGTCCCCCTTAAAAGTAATCATCAGTGTAGCCACCAAAACACACATGTAGATAATTTTATTTACATGGGCTGAGTGCTACCCCAAATTCTTCTTGGAAGTGTTGTGCTGCAAAGTTCTGTATCATCTGTTGCAAATGCTACTGTAAGAGCACACAGTGACCCCATCCCTCTGATATCTTCTGTTACTTTCAACAAAAGATCATCTAAAAGCAGTGAAAATTAATATGAAAAATAACATGAATAGAAAAATCACATCAAATTGAAGTGTCTTATATAATAGCAAGTGTTCTGTGTTTCAAGCAGTGGGTTGGCATAAGTTGAAACTCTGAACATTATGCTGGGGGTGGAAAGAGAAGCAGACATAGCTTATAAAGGCTGTACTTTTTATCCTGAGAAATTCAATGCAAGAAGGTCAATCTATTTTATAAAGTCGGCATATTAAATCCTTAAAATATCACATAATCTATCAGTTCAGAAGAATCAGAGTATACAACCTCAAAAAGCACCAGATGGTAAACAAGAGTGTATAGAAGAAGATAAAATATTCTTAATTCTGTCATCCTGTGTTCATCAAATGAGAATGCTAATTTTGCCCTTATTTCTATATTTATGGCCCAGCCTGATAATTTCTGATCACATTTTCTATCCCTAAAATGTGGTCAATTAGCACCCTTCTTACTAAGAAGGCTTTGCTAAATACATAAGAAGAGAAAGGTATATCCTTAGTCACTTAATTAGTGACTTAATATTTTAAAGAAAGGTGGAAGTGAGGATTTTTTTCTCATTATCTCCTTTCAGAAAACTTGTTGGATTTTCCACCTTACTTCAGTTAATGGCAGGCAGATTCCTAGCACCAGAAGCATATGATAGGAACTCTTTTTTTCAGCTCCCAAATAACCCTCCCCTGCTTTCCATTGGTGGATTAGAATAAAATGAAGCTGAACACTATCATGATGGTGGAAAAATATGTGGGAAATAGCATAAATAGACAGCATTGTTTAGGCCAAAAATAAGAAACAGTGCATGAATTCTTTCCACAACTGTGTGAGATTTTCTGCATCTTTTTTCATTTATTCTGTAGTTTATGAGTGGGTTTCTTGCTTACTAAGTATCCAATTCGTTCATGTATATTCACAGACCCTGTCAACTACTGTTGATTGAAACAGACATAAGGAGTGTCTCTCTACATAGTTTATTATTGGCATAATCACAGAATCCTAGGACAATTCAAGCCGGAGAGGACCTCGAGATTCCAAAGTCTTGCTGAAATCAGGGTAAGCGAAGAGATCAGATTATTCAGGGCTTGATCCACTCAGGTCTTGAAAATGTCTAAGGGCAGAGACTACAAAGACAAAAATAATATGGCTAATGATGTGCATTACATGTTATTTTCTTACGTGACTTCTTGACCCCCAAATTGACAAAGAAAAATGTAAAAAATCATGTGCACACACACACAGAGAAAAATATGCTTTAATAAATTTATTCATAAAGCTTTCTGCTCCCATAATATATTTTTGGTTTATATAAGTTTTTTACTACGAGGTGAATAAATGGACAAAGGAAAATTTGACGTTTCTATGAATGAATATTAATTGATATCTTGACAATTACCATAAAGAAAGATTCCTGAGTGGCATTAGTGTATGTGTTAGCACTGGGTCAGTGTGAGAGGGAAAAATTATTTCTGCTCAAAGGCTGAGAAAAAATGTTTTGCATTTCCACAGCTCAGAAGCTATTTACATTTTAACAGCTAACTCAATCTCCTTAGACTTGTGACACAGCTCAAGCTACACACTGGTAAGCATGAACACCTGCTGTCCAACACTCACAAACTCATCTTAGATTTCACATAGGAAATCCAAGCAATTTTAAGTTAAATGAGTGTAATATAAAGTTCTAAAACTGATTCATAGTAGCTCTCAAGGGAAACATTCTAGTCAACTGAGAATGTCTTAGGTCAAGTATGTTTGTACTCAAAAAGGTACAGCAGCTTTAAGTTGATTGCTTAAGTAGCTTTGTTTATTGTAAACAGTCCTTAGCACAGTTTTCATTATTCATTATTTCATTTATTTCATGCACATCTTCTTACACCACATCTCTTACTTGTTTATCTCAAATCTCCACTGAAAGACATGAAGAACCATATTTGGTTTCTCCTTGCTCTATTCCTCTTTCCAGGAGCATTGTCACAAATACAGCCTGGCTAAAGAGAGTGAGGAGAAAAAGGAGTCTAGGCATATGTGGTGTTACTCGTTTTGGCTAAAGAAGAAGCATTTCTTGGGGTTTTGAGCAAAAGGTAAGGCAGGCTGTTAACATCCTTACCTCCTATGACATTCTGTTGAACAGATATTGTGCCATTATAAATCTTAACAGTATTAATCCAGTATTGCTATCATTCTGGAATTATATGATCACCTCTGTTGCTTGCAAAACAACATGCACAGATTTCTAAATCATGCAGACTATTTATTTTAATTAAATGAAAACTACCTCAATATCTTTCATGGATGTTGCTATTTAAGGCTACTGATCATAATACTACATTTATACTTTTTTGGTCTCTTACGGTTAATGTTCTAGGGGTCTTCATTTCTATTACATTGCTATTAGTATGAGAGGATATGATAGGTCATTAATATGAATAATTATCAGTTATGTACAATTAAATCTCACATGGGATTATACTTGGATTTTAAGAGTAGCCAGTAGTATTTTACTCATATTCCATTGTCTCTCATGGTAAATTTATTGCCTGTATTTACTCTAAGGGGCCTAATTAACAAATATAATTTGTTCAACTGACAGTCCTCCCAGACACTGATAAACAACTACATCTCTTAAAAACACTTGCAAAACAGTTTTTCGAATAGATAAAACCAGGTGAGCTTATTGAGTCTTTATGATCATGAAGCTCACCAAACTATTGGTATTTCAGCAGTAACAAATATGAAGGCTTCCCCAAAAGAAAAAAAAGCTACCTGGTTCCATAAAATTATATTCTTCTTTACATCTACAAGTAGCAAAGGCAGTAAGCTTCAAGCATATATTCACATTTGTGTTAATGTGTTACTTTCAAAAACGCACACTGGGAGAGAGTTTCTGCAAACTGTACTTCCACTTGCTAGCGCTTATTGATACACTTACAGATAGTTCCACAGATTTTATGACATTTATGACACTCAGCACAGTAAAACACATGCTTGAAGTCTTTCCTCTTCTTCTATAATTCCATTATATTTCCAGCTCACTTTACCAGAAGAGATCTCATTGTCTAAGAAGAATTTAGGGAAAATTCTTACATAAGGACCAACTGCTTAAAAATATTTTAAACCTGCCTCGAAAATTAGCAATAATAGCTATGAACAAAAGAATATTTTTAAGGGCAACAGTTTCCAAAAATTTACATGTGGCATTATGATTTTCAAAATAAAGTAGTATAATATTAAAAGCAATCGTCTTTGAAAAGCAAAACTAATAATTCCTCTGTGAGCAAAAAATTTGGGAGCAACAGATTTCCAACTCATATAAACATATAAAAATGGGAAAATTGTAGATATTATATAATTTTATATATTATATATATATATAAATATCAAATTAACTCTGCCTTTTAGGAGCACAAAAATGACTTCTCAGAACTATAATTAGCAAAGCCTGAGCTAAAACAGGCTCATTGGCTATGGAGGTTTGAGCGCCTGACTAAAATCATGAACCGCTACTGGCAGACATAAAGGAACAATTTCATTAGTTAAAGGAAGCTTCTAGCCTGTTTTAGCTAGTGTGGAAACTCTTTCTCCAGCCATCCATGTTTCCCTTGAATGCCCAAGGCATTAGCAAATTTCTAAATACATGCTTTCTGTGACAACTTACTGACAAATTAAAAAGTATAGTTTGAACTTGGGTCCCTCAATACTGTCATCTATCAACTCAAAATAGAACATCATTATCTCCTATTAGATTATTCTCCCATTAATTGGACTAATCACTAGTTCAAAAAAAAGGACCAACAGACAAGAAAATAGAAACTATGTATCCTTCAATAATTTTTAAGGCAGGATGACAGGCCCCACCAAACCTTCCAAAATGCTGACTTCCTTCCACTAGTGTAACTCCAGCTGTGCTTCTAGGAGCAGCAAGCAGAACTGCTGAATAACACATGCAGAATAACCTGCACAGCCTGAGATCTGACCGGAAATGCAGAGTGATGCATATGTCACAGGGTGCCTGGACTGTGCTTCCCAGCCAAGGCAGATATTCAGGAAAAAAGTTGTAAAGGCAACTGTGTGACCAACAAAGACAGACTTCTTGAGCACAGAGCTCATTGGACTGGTACAGCTGGGAAATTGTAACTTGTTTGCTTCTATCCTGTCAAGGGATGAAGAAATTTGTGCCTTTTTGTGGGAATTAACTAAGATTATAGCTCAATCTTTTAATTTGTGTAAACCAACAGGATGTGTATCATCAAACTTTAGCTACTTGAACTAAAAGAAAAACATTATGGTCTCTACAGATGATCAGAGAAAGAAGACAAAAGAGTTACTTACATGTTCCTCCATCACATTCATGAGTCCATTACACACATTGATCCTTCACTTACTAAAGTAAATACCACATGGTGTTGAACTTCTCAATGTAAAGCTCAGTGAGGAATCCAGTTAATGACTGCTAACAGGAATAATCAGGCAGAAGAGATAGCTAATATACACTCACATCTGGAGCCAGTGAATGACTGTACTTGCACTGCAGATGACATGCAAGTCTCTAAGGAAAAGGAACTCAAATTAATATTTCAGTATTAAGCCAGTTACACATATTAGAGTTGTGAATAAGCCAAAAAAATAGTGATTCAGCTCTTCATCTGAGAAAATTGCCAATTTCTGGCCTAAGCATCCAACCCTAGTGTTCATTGTTTAACATGGATCTGATATGAAACAAGGAATAGGTAATCATAAATGAGACCAGGAACAATTATGCTCCAATGACTCCTATGCGTAAAGCTGCGGAAAAATATCATGGGCCAAATTAACTGCTAATGATTTCCTAATGATGGTCCCCAGCTCTACAGTAGCAGAATACAACTACAATGTTCTCTGGAGTCTCAGATATTGGAGGACTGAGCTCCAGTCTGTGTCCATAAGTGAACTGCTGCCACCTGTCCTGTAGGCTTACTTCTACCTGTAAAAGCTACAGGGATCTTTCATGCTTGCAGTCAAAGCAAGGTTTTTTTACAAGGGATCTGTGAATAATTATTCCTATAGTTAATTGTCCAAACTGCGATGTTAAAAAGAAATTCAATGTACTCCAGAATTAATTTTTCTTTTATATTTGCTGATAAAATTAAAAAGGAGGGAATAAGATTTATTTTCAAGTATAATACTCTCATTCAACATAAGCATAAAGTTATATTTAGAAGATTCTCATCATTTTCATTATCCTTTTTAACTCCTGAGCATTGTCAGCCTCAGATGTCCCTCTCCTTTTTCTCCTAGTTCATGTTCTCTGCACTGAAGGGATTAACTTCTAAACTTATAAAGCCAAACTCAGGTATTCTCCTTCTAAATATTTTCTTCTTTAAAGACGTCTTCACAAGACTGACATATTTCCTTATGAAACTTTTTTAAAAAGAAAACAGCAGAAAGTATCTCTATTAATGTCAGAGAAACTACCCTGCGCACTCATCATGTAAGCTTATGGAGAATTTAGTTCATCATTATTAAAACTCTGCATTTGTCACAGCTATAGAAGCAAAAAAGCTTCTATTCCAAAAGAGTATCCCTCTGTGATGTTGTATCTACAAACATACAAATTAAACAAAGAATGAAACTAGACCATATTCACTGCAGAAACTGCAAGGGTGTCAAATGTGTAAAGCAATTCTTCAGAGGTACATGGAGCTCGCCATGGCAACTCTTCGCACTCCTTCCCACTGATTTTTGGCAAGCATTTTTAATTTTTTTAAGCATTTTTACTCCTTCCCTCCTAGCCTTTTTACCCCTTCACACAATATGAATGATATCACCAAAAAGTGAAGAGCATGCAAAATCATCAGTCTGCAGCCACTTTGGATAGAAGACTGAGGACACATCTAGCCCATAAATGCTGTAGTGTTGATGTTTTCACAAGCACAGCAGTCCAGCCGGAAATAAAAGCTTTTTTTTCCTGCAGAAGACATTGTATGTTGTTGAGCTGTTAATGTTTACTGAAGAGCTTTTGGTAAGACCCTCTTTAAAAGGCTTGAGAGATCTGAGAGTTTATAATCTCTATTATTCCTGCAGACAAATTTTATGCCAATAATCGCCTCTCATACTTGCTTTCTAAAGACCCAGCTTCCTGCCTGTGCCTCTTGCTACAGTCAGAGCATACAGGTGTCCCGATTAGTAACAGGAGGATTCCTAAGATTAGGCTCCCAGAGTATCTTTAGTAAAAGGATTTAGAAAAAAGGCAGTCTTCTCCATCTGCACTGCAGTCACAATTTGTTCCACTCATAGTATTTGCTGTTCTCTCCATACTATGCTGCATATGTCATGAATATTCCAGAGTGCCTGACTGCTCACCAGCTGAAGTTTTGAGTCTAAAGCCCCTCTAACTCGATGACACCATCAGAAATGTCTCTGTGACAAACCATGATGCATTAAATAATGATGCAATCTGCTGACAGGATTCTGTCAGCTAATAGGATTTCTGCCTGCAACTTTGAAATACCTGTGGGTTTGCTGCACAAGAGCAATTGTTTTAAATGTTTGACCAAGTAGTTAAAGGCAGCACCAATGCACCATTTCTCTGTGATCAAGCACAGGGGTGAAATTGAAGAGTGGAGTTTTCACAGGATCAGCCTCTGGCTCCTTTGCGAGTCCCATGAAACACTTCCCTGCATTTAGTGGGTATAAATGGTTGTTACTCTACCACAGTTATTCATTTCCCTGTAGGAGGTGCGATTGGTTGCCAGGGATGGCACTGCTCCTTAGGTCATGTGGCAAAGGTACATGCCCCAGGACTTGCCCTCAGACTCAAGTACTCCCAAACACTTAAGGACACAGGACATACCTGACTGCTGCAGAATCAAAAAGGGGGAAAGTTCACAAGGTCTATGATCAGAATTTCCTCAGACTAAAAATCCTATCAACATGCTTCATCCCTACCATGTATTATCATACTGTGCATGTTTATTAAGAGTAACACAGTTGCTGCTTTTGAACAGAGTCAGAGTTCAGACCTTTCATTTTGCTCCTCTTTTCATTCTTGCACAGGAAACAGAAGAAAATTCTTAGATGAGCATTTCAGACTATACAGATCAAAAGTAGCACATGGGTGAAAATACATTCCCAGAGCACTGGTACAAGGTGCTGCATATGAAGCATACTTTAATAAGTCCATGGCTGCCATTCCAAACATTTCCTTAGTATATCCTCATGGAGAAAATGTTACAGAAATGTAATGCCAATAGAAGGGCTAAATAATTACACTGGAGCCTATGCCTGAAACATAAATTTCATTCTTTAGTATGCTTTTAGTGAATAAAAGACTGTATGTCAGGCACAATAGTTTTATGTCTTAAAGAGCTGGGGAACACAATCTGTAGTTCCTTAGTAAACATACAGCAATTGCAAACAGCAAATTGGACGGAGATTAAGCTAGACAGCAGTGACCAGAATGAATGAAACAAATGCCAAGTCATTACCAATGGCTGAAAAAAACCAGTGAAGACTTTACTGGTTTGTTAGTTCAGGTTTATCAGCATATTTGTCGAAGTACACAAAGTACATTGCCTAAGATGGCTGCTCTTCACAGCCTCTTCCTGCTGCGAATTAACAGCATTGCTCTTTTCGTTAGAGGTAAGCGTGGTGTTGGGGAGGAGACTACCAGAGGGATCAGTAAATATTTCACATGAGCAACTCGCTTATATATTTGCAGGGAGAAATCTCACTCCTACTGATGGGAATTTGGTTCCTAGTACTTACAGAGAAAAATTAGGACCTACAACATTTTTATTATAGTAAATGATAGCTTTGTTATTAACCACACAGAAATGGTAAAACTAGAAAAAGTTCAAGTACTGCATAAACAAGGAAAACATAAAGACTAGGTAGGTATGTTTATTTCTATATCTATAGATGAGAAAGGCAGAGCAAAATGTAGAAAGAAGAGGGTGAATACATTCACGCATAAGCAGTGTTTTTCAAGGGCCAGTGCAGGACCTAAAAGCTATGTAAAATGGCTGAAAATCCTAAGCTTTATGGCTTCAACACTAAACATACTGTCTAAATAATGAATGAGATTGTGTCAATATTCCACTCATTTTATTCAAAAGGCAGAGACTGGACTTGATCAACACTAAAATATGTCATAGACAGAATGGGATATATAATAGAATGGGAAGTGATAACTGCATTGCTATCAATCAGCTGCTGAAAGCAGTACTCAAAACATTGGCTGTAGCTGCCTTGTGCCAGACAAAAAGCACAACTAGTAACAGAAGATGAGAGGAACGCACTGGACTAGGCACCTTGCAAGAGTCCACCAATGGAGAACTGTTGTATGTACATAAATAAATTAGTTCAGCTTGGGATTTTTCTCCCGTTCACCTCTTTCCACTGACAGTAAATCTAGTAAAACCAGTAAATTGCATTGGATAGTCAAAAAGCTGTCATGCTATGTGGCTTCATTTTCATGGACTATTTAACATAGCAGAGGACAGTGCATCATTGTGTTCAACATGAAAACTCTTCTGCAGATGCAGCACACTTGGAAAATTTGATGTACAAGACAGATTTCTGGTTTTACTTACAGCCTAGTCTGTGGTCACATAGAACCACATAGAAATTCAGAACAGGGCCAGCGCAACACAAAATTTGCAAGGTCTAAGTCTATTTTAGTACAGACTTAATAACCAAATTTGCTTTAAAGCTTATTCCTCCATTGCTTATCTTTTTAACATCTGAAATAATTTCACACAACCACAAAGGTGTAAAAGTAAATCTAAAAAATAATAAAAATAGAAAAAGGTACTTGGATATAATGCCTTTAGAGAGCAGTGCTGTATAACCCCTCACAAGCACTCTTGGGTAATGAAATGATGTGCCTGATATTGGAGAGTAAACATGGCATTTTATTGAAAGATGGTACAAAAGAATAGTATTGATATGATATGGCAAAATTATTAAGTACATGATAAAAATCCATAAAAATATACACTTCCAGACTTCTGTACTCAATAAAATAGCTGTTGATTCATCACCTGCTGTAAGATAACTGAACTGATTTCAGTAATTCTTTATTGCAACCTACTTGTGCTTTCCCAGGCTATTTATAGGAAAGACATGAGTTTCTGCAATTATACTTTGTCATTTGAATAAGACTAGTGAATTTGAACCCTACTTTTTTTTTCTGTATATCTTGAGAAGCATGCAACGATGCAAATTCTTTTCCTGATTACACCAATCATTCAATCTTTAAGAAAATAAATATAATTTGTTATGATACAAGGATCATGTTTTAAGGAAAACATTGTATTCATTTATTCAAATGAGGTCTGGTTTTATCTGAGGAGGGAGGATATAATGAAAAACCTCACAACCACTTCATGCTTTCATAGTAAAAAAGCACCACTGAATCAAAAAACATGTTAAAGGTTATAAGGAAATGCATGACATGAGTTAACTTGTATTTACAGGTTATCTACCCTTGAGAAATAACAAATCTCCACCTGTTTTCCTTTAAGGACTGCAAATTGTTCTTTTAAGAAATCACAGAATATTCTGAGCTGGAAGGGACCCACAGGGATCATTGAGTCCAGCTCTTAAGTGAATACCCCCCACAGGTTCTGAACCCATGGACTTGGCAGTATTAGCATCATGCTTTAAACAACTGAGCTAATCACAGTGGTGTAAGACAGCAATGGCTGGGAGTATCTCAGTGTCTCTCCTAAAAGAAAAATGGGCAAAATTCTGCCTTTATGTCGGAGTTCACACGTTACATATGTATCTGCTGAACATTTATGCCATTATCAGTTTAACACCGCAATCATAGCCTGGTGTTAATAATTCAACATAATGGTATATACAATTTCCTGGTACAAATGAGCCCTGATTATAACCATTCACATTTAGATTCCCATCTGCTACTTGCGATTTCTGTTCTGTTTGTAACATTTTTCTTCAGGTACAGTGCTGCATTGTAGCGGCAGATCTATAATCATCTCCCTTCACAGCAGGCAGTGGGAGCACACCATGCTTTTACACGTCTCAGTAATCATTTAGTCATATACATTAATAGTGGATGTATGTGCCCACTTACCGTCTTGTTGTAAAAATTTAAAACAATGAACAGTAAATTGGATAGAATTGCATCTTTAGGAAAAATAAAACAACACAACAAAAAAATATTCAAAAGGGAAGGCAAAAAGGTTTTTTGAGAGCATAAAGCTGTCACGACAGGTGACTCATGTTGGGCTGCATTAGTCATATCGTAGCACGTTATATAACCAGAAGCAATTGACACAACATAAACTGACACATCGCAACATAGCTTGTCAGCAGCGAGATGTATAAAGCTAGGCTTTTTAAAGAAAATACAGGGAAGAAAGTTTTGTGGGTTTTCTAAACACCACTCAGGAGGACAAAAAAAATGGTGTGAAACATTCTGTTGTGAGTTATATTTTTGCAAGAACACATTCTGCTACCCTTAGTTTTTTGAGGATTTGAATTGAGTAGACTTATTGATCTTGATGACTGAAGTCAGCTGAAATCCCAAACAGCTTAATGCTTTTCTTTAACAGCAAAATTGGTTAGGCACATTTAGCAATTTTATCGTTTTCATTTAGATACCACATTACTGCCTGGTCTCCGAAATGACCTCGTGATGCCCCCCCTGGGTTAAAGTGCCGCTACCCGGCTGCACAGACCCGGCTCGCGGCTCTGGAGAGCCCACGCAGGCCGCGCTGTCCCAAACCACACATCGGAGATTCCGCAGGGAATCCGGCCGGGATTTACCAGCGGCGCCCGGGCCGAGGGACCCGCAGAAGCGGCCGTGCGCGGGCCGGGCCGGCGTGGCCGAGGCCCTGAGGGGCGGGAAGCGCGGCCGGGCTGGCGGGCAGCCCCTGCCACGGAGGCTCGGGATCCTGGGGGGCAGGACCCTCCTGGCAGCTGACGGGAATCTCTCCCCGCGCTGGTAGAGAACTGGGAGGGAACGAACCCCAAACGGGCAGGAGGGACAGCCGAGCACGCTCCCATGTCCGCGCCCAGCCAGGTGTGGTCCCTGCCGACCCACGGGCGCTGAGGGGACCGGAGGCGCCCCCCGGCCGCGGTGACGGTGCGAGATGTGTCACCGCAGCCACAATCCAGCCGGAGCTCGCCAGCTGTGGACAGGCCGTTTCCCAGTGAATCAGACACCGCAGCCTGGCCAAACCGTGGGAGCTGCGCAAGGCTTGCTGCTGATGGGAATCACAGAATGGTTTGGGTTGGAAGGGATCTTACAAATGCTTTAGTTCCAACACCCTTGCCAGGGGCAGCAACACTTTCCACTAGACCAGGATGCTCCCAACCTGGCTTTGAACAGTTCCAGGGACGATGTGTCCACAATTTCACTGGGCAGCCTGTTTCAGTGCCTCACCACACTCACAGCCAAGGATTTCTTCCAGATATCTAACCTAAATTTCCCGTCTTTCAGACTGAATGCATCACTCCTTGTCCTATTACTACAGTTCCTGATAAAGAGTCTTTCAGCTTCCCTGTAGGTCCCTTCAGATACTGAAAAGATGCTAAGAGGTCTCCATGCAACCTACTCTTCTCCAGGCTGAGCAGCTGCAATTCTCTCAGCCTGCCCTTGGAGGGGAAGTTCTCTTAGCCCCCTTATCAACTTCATGATCGTCCTCTGCACTTGCTCCGAGAGTCCCATGTCTTTCTTATGCTTGGGATACAAGAAATGTAAGAGAGTAACAGAGGGCGAGAATCACCTCCCACAACCTGGCCACACTCCTTTTGAATAATCCTGCCAGCCCAGGAGCTGCTGGTTTCCCTCTTCTGTAAGCCATATATCAATATTTTCATATGGGGCTGCAATTCAGGAGATATGGACTTCAAATGGATGTGGAAGTGAGTCTGTGTATCTGCACAAACATCTCTGATGGGCTCTTGAAGGGAAGGGCCACATTTCAGCTGTGTCAGGGAATGACAGAGTCTCTCCTCAGAGCCTCTCTTACAGTTCACTGGGCTAATCTGGGTACTTAATGAAAAATGTACTGTGACAGCTTCCAAATTCCTGCTCTTAGGATGATGAATTTGAAATAGTTTATCATTACTACTATTTCTGGCATCATCTCTGAGCTTCACGGACATATAATTAGAAGGCAGACTGGCGGAGACCAGATTGCATCCTATGTTCACACTCATGAACATACAAAGGAGGTTTTTTTGTTGTCTTTCATTAAAAATCTGTCTTCTTATATAGCCTCTTCAGAGGATTACAGTTAAATGCTGGAATACTAATAATTAGGAAATAGTTTTGAAATGCAGCTGTTCAAATTGCAAACCAGAGCACACATACCCCTTAGAGATTAAACACAAGTCCAGTTCCATTTTCCAGACCTGGAAAACCTCAAGCCTACATAATAATAACACATCAAGTCACAAGGTACATCTGACATAAAAAGGAAAAATGCCAAGCTTAGGAACATAATTTAGTTTATCCTAACATGCACACAGCCCCAGTGTTCAGTCACTGGCTCTGCAGAAATGTCAGATATCAGCGGTGGGACAGGGCAGGGAAGCAATACATGATACATTATGCTGAACCTCTGTGTTTTCTCAATTTCCCATACAGCAATCCACTTACCTCTGCGTGAACACAAATGCTTAACCAAAATCCCAGTCCAGGCGAAGTCTGGAGAGAATCTGAAGTGAGCCTGGAAGTTTGCAGAGGACACTGCTGTTCCCAGTGAGTGCAACCATTTCAGAATACAGAGACCTCACTACAGTCTGCCTGTCCAGGCAGAGGTTTATTTACTAGTCATGGCACCTCCTTCCTGGCAGAGGCAAGCATTTGGAAGGCAGGAAAAGCTTAAGCCATGGGGTGCTACTTCGAACACAGGATGTCTATTTTAATATGATAAGCAGTGGCAGTCTCTAAGGTAGATAAGATCAACCTTCTGATTTACAGTGCTTACCACAGGTCCACCTGTGGCATGGCCCAGCTCCTACCTCCTTGCTTGGAACTTTATAAAGACAGTAGCACTTCTATAATGAAAAAAACAAATAATTAATGTGAAAAGATACTCGTGTGTCTTTGCAAATAACATGAGGTCTCTTCTATTATTCCACTTAGACTATATTCAATATTAATTTTTTGAATTACAAATTGTTACAAGAAAAAAACTGTAGAGCTTTTTTCACTAATCACATTCATTTTCTTGTTTTCTTTTCACAGAATCACAGAATATTCTGAGCTGGAAGGGACCCACAAGGACCATCAAATCCAACTCTTAAGCAAATGGTCTTTTCATAAAACCTTTTTCCAAATTAAGATAACAATGCACTTGTTACCACAATGTATCTTGAAAATTCTCCAACACCCAACAAACTGTCAGTGCTGTTCACTTTTGTTGAACTGAAATTAATTGCATGGTTAGAAACATCTTTTCTGTAAACCATTCCCTTAGACCCTATCCATTTTAAAGCCCATGCTGTTCAGGGGGCTGCAATACACCCATTTGTGTGTGTTCCTCCTCCCTTGATCAGGTACGTAGGAAACACATGGACACTGTAAATATGTGCATTTGATCATCCGTACAACACTTGTGTGTACTGCTCTGATCCAATCATGCTTCTAAAGATGAACACTAACTTGAGCAAAAATAACCTAAAACAAAACTATGTCACCCCCGCATAAGGCTTCATCATTATTTACAAGAGAACCCCTCCGGAGAAAGAGCCTTTCTTTTATTTGTGGGTTTTTTTTTTTTTTTTCTCATTTTTGGTATTTGTAATGGTAATAGAGAAGAGGAAAAAAAGCTGTGGCAATGTGATCAGCCCATCCAAAGGGCAATGTCTTTTTACTCATCAGGCTATATTTAGAACCTTCACTTGCTAAAAACACTGTCACCTAAAATGAATGTACAGAAGAGGCTTTGCATTATACACATGGCCTGAAGCATTTATACTGTAACATCACAGCAACCAAAATGAAAGTGTGATTTTGCAGTCTAATATTAGCTAAATCGTACCAGTTTCATACAAATTCTAGCATTTAGCATTCATTTGCTCTTTTGCTAAGGAGCTCCTCCTCCATTTCGTTCTTAAATAATGTGCCTGTTCTTGCCCAAAGGAATATCTCTGCTAAAACACCATGCTCTTTTGCAGTCAGAAGGATACTAATTTCAAGATATCAACAAATCAAGAATTGCTACAATAAAAACAGTGCTCAGACATAGGAACACTGGGCTTATTCTTTAAGTTGTTGTTTGGGGATTTTTTCCTACAGCAGAAAGTTCAAACTGAAGAAGAAAAAAAGAATTATTTTTCACCTTCACACATCACACTCATATGAACACATATAGCAGACTTTAACTGCAAGTGCAGGATTCTCTCCCCTGTCCAGAATCATCTCATTTCCTTCTTGAATCCTCTGGATACCTTTCTGCACATCCAAAATTCACTCCGATATGAAGGAATGAAATTTTATTAGTCACATGTAACTCTCTGTTATTAATAATTTGGTAAGTTGTATCCTCTAATCATAAAGGAAAATAAAACTTGAAATAATTGTTGTATCCACAGTTTTGTCCCCATGTCTCAGCATCCTGAGTGCTTGGACAGCATGATGCACATTTTGATTGCTGAAGGCCTCTGAGAGGCCATAAAACAAAAATAGAAAAGTCTGTAATGTATTTTAATTTGGAACAAAAAATACTTTACATGGATAAAGACATTGCTAGAAAAACAAGCTCATAGAAACAGGGAAATTACCTCCCCAAATCACAGTTTAAATTCACAGTGTGGTTTCCACTTATTTCTACAGGTAGCCATCTTACTAGGATGGAGGGTCTATGGATTTTCTTTGGGATGAAAGAGACTTGACCTGTACTGTTGCTTCAGTTGATGAGGACAGAATTATTCAATGTAACCGTGTTTATTTTTTGCCAATTGATGTGTTTTTAGGCCTGAGAATCTAACCCTTGTAGAAAACAAAACTTATGAACTACTGAGCTCATTGACAACTTGAAAACATTGCATTTGTCCTGATCTTTCTGCCAAAAACCTTAAGTCCTTATATTCTGGAGGCACTGTTTATGCAGTATTTCACTTCCAAACTGAAATAATTCACTCGAGATACTGCTCTTGAAGAAAAAATTATATCATTTGTACTCACTTCTGTATGTATTTGAAACCACGTGGAACAAACTCAAGAGTTCCACTAGGCCGTAATCCTATTCCTGATAATATTAGTGGCCAGTATACGAAATCCTAGCATTTCATCATGCTCTAAAACTTTTTTCCTACAGTGATTGCGTAAATTTACTTTAACATATATATTACTGCTTAGGCAAGAAGTAGGGCAGACAACTGAAATAGCAAAATCTGGAGCACATTGAACTAGAAATTGAAGGATCCCCACACTTTAAGCCCTTTGCAATTGTGACTTGGACTATGGCAGAATTATGGGGATAAGAACTAGTCATTTATGCAAAAGACAGTAAATGCTTAATGGCAAAAGTTCAATATCCTACAGAAATATCCAAATGAGTGAACTTGACTAAGCTGAAAGGTGGGCACTTCAAGAGGAAGATTCCCTTCAGTTTGTATGACCCTAGGAACAAAGCTCTGTCACTTTCAGTGCCCAGCGGAGCTCTTTGAGATCTAGCTTAGATAAGTCAGCATATTGACTTCATTAAATAAATTAAATTACATAAATTAAACCCTAACAGTGTCCCAAAATAGCCCTTCTATGTCAGCCACATCAAGTATATTCCAGATTTTCTCCATGTGCTACAATACTTCAGACCTCAGAATAATGGCCTTTCAGCATGAGTACATCACAGAGAAAGGCACAAGCAAAGACTCTTGTCACCACCTTTTATGTAACCCAAATAGAACTACTTATCTCTTGTTTACAGTGAAAATGTTTAATGAAAGAGCACAGTTTACAATACACAAATGAAACAGGCAAGGATCAGTAAGAGATTAATTAGTGTTTTATAATAAATTCTTTATCTCCAGTATTTAGTACATCTATAGTGGTCACGCATCCCCTTCACCTTTCAAACACAATAGAACACATAAGAGTCAGCTCACTTCTGGATTGAGTATTTTCTGTAGCATACATCAGTCATGCCTTGAGCCATGCTGCAAAAACCTGAAAAATTGATTTCTTAGGGATTTCTCTGGTCTGTTGCAATAAGGACTCTTCCCCTTTGTTTTAATGAAAACCCCTTACACATGCGCACCATGCAGAGAGCTGAAAGCCTGGATTAGAACAACTATCCCATGACTTCACAGGGAAGTTATAAAGCCTTCAACTTGTTCCAGAAAATATTTTTTCTTAGAGCAAACTAAATCAAAATATGAGGCTCTCCAAACTGTCAGGGCTTTTTTTGTCCCAGACTTGTATATCTGGGTCATATAGTCATGTAACATCCTTGGCTGTGATCACAGCTATTGATTCCAGTGCTGAAAGTGACAGAAAAAATGCTATATAATAACAACAGTGCATGAAACAGCAAGAAGGGTAGACCAGGTCAGTCTTTAATTGGTAAGCACATGCTTGCTGAGAGCAACGGTAAGAACACTGCCCTAAAAAAATGAAGACCTTTTTTATGACAAAGAAGTTAACATCGAAAAAAGTGATCTCCTGACTGAAAAGGATTGTAATTAATAAATATTAATACAATTATTAATAAATGCTAAGATTATATGTTATGTTAATATTATAATTAAAAATATTTTTCACTTGCATGCACAACCAAGAAAGTTAGTCTAAATTATTTACTGAAATAGATTATTTAAACAGTATTAAATCCCTGGGTATCAGATACTGCTGGTCTGCATTTGATTTTTTAATTTTGTTTTTCAGAAAGGAAAAAAATTCTTTATTGTTCCATGATGTAGGAACCTAGAGTGCCGAGAATATTTCTCTGCCTGTTTTGAAGGGTTTTTGCCCCCCTGAACAACACTGTTTTGATCTCCAACCTTGGAAAAAATTACCAACAATCAGACAAGAACTAGAAAATACAATGGTGTGAATTAGGTGATAGACTACTATGTAAGATTGTCACAGGGTGAAAAATTTAGAGGTTTTGGACTTCTCTTTGTAGTAAATAGATAAGAGCAAAAAATATCAAAATGGAGGATTGTTGTTATTCTCCAAACCTTCTTTTTCTTCTTCTTCTACTACTCCATATTCTGCAGCAAAAGTAATTTGGGATGACTGGACAAAGAATTCCTCGGTTCCTGACTGTGTTACTGAATAATTGGTAGGAAAGTGAAAATAATGTACATTTTTAGTAACCATTGGTTAAATTATCATTAAAAGGCTGTGTAAATCTTGATAATTGGACTTCTCTCCTGCTTTCTGTGCTCTATGCTGTACCTGGGTCATGCTAGTGGCTCTGTTCCTCTGATAAGACTTAATAAACAACTATATGGCAGCATTAAAACGCCAAGAAAAGTCTGGGTTTATTCTTTGAAACTCTTTGCAAGGACTTTTAAAATATTCTCTCCCATCAGGAGGGATTTGATTTACAGCATGGTTCAGTCACATCACAAAAGAGATATTTGACCTGTTTTAGCAATGGTAGAAATGGTCCTGTTTCCAGTTCTCATGTGTTTTGTGCTGGTCTTTCCCCCAGAAGTCCATAGATGCTATGGTGCTTCCCAAATTGATGTTTGTCTTCTATACATTTGAGATTTGATTTACTGATTGCTCTGAAAATGAGGACCAAGGATCAAAAGTAGTTTTTGGGGCTAAATAAGATCAAATCATTTGGGGTAATGGCTTTACAAGCTCAGTGGCCTGTATCACAAAGGCAGTTTCGTGCCACGGGTACTCGACAGCTGGTGTGCAACTTCTATGTGTTGGATGATAGCAGTGGGGCTGAAAATAACTAATTTATAGATTACAATCATCTGTGATTTTGAGTAAAGAGCCAAAGTCCACTAGTAATCAGGAAAGATTTGGGGTTACCATTTATGCAAGCACTTTCACTTCAACTGTCATACACCACACAGGTGTCACCAACACTCAAAGAAAGTAACTTTGCCAATTACAAAGGCTTTTATTTATGAATAATATATTGAAATAGAACTCACTAGTTGTAATATAATGGAGATTTCTTCAGAGCTTTATTATCTAAAATATAGTTTGTGGCAAAATTTTAGTATCAAGAATGGACTATAGCCAGAACTACTTTGGTTTAGGGCCTATTTTTATTATATAATAAAATAATCACAAGTAAAAATTACAGTGTGACTTTAAAATGTAAGATCAACAAATATAATTCATTTAATTCTGTAATTAAACTAGCCATCCTTACAGAAAAGTAGTAGAAAATGAAAGACAAGCAGCAGCTCGGGCACCTGTTAAAATTGATTCGTTCAGGACAGTGCTCTCATGTTTCTATTAATTATGCTGCATAAACACAAGCAGCACTGATTAGAGACAATCTGCTGAACATACTGTAACAATGGCACAATGGCATCGAAATGCTTTATTTTATCTTTATTACCTCAGGGTAATGAATTGTAATGTAAAGAGCTGATGAGTAATTAAACTCATCAACTGTGGATTCAGAGATATTTTTAGTGTCATATGATGGAAAATCCTCTCAAGAGTAGCGAGGATATAGTTTCACAGCATATATTATATTTCTTAACAGGTCCCATGAGGAAGCACTTCATACAGTTTCTAAATGATGAAATTAGAAATGAGTACTGTATCGATCTTCATTTTTTATTTCCTCCCTGCACAGGTTTGAAAACATTAGAGAACTTCTTGGTGAGCTAAAGCCATTTCCTGCTTGCTGAGTGCCAACTGGGATACAGTAGCTCTTTTGCCCACAAAAAACACATACATGTCATCAGATGATGTTATTAAAATAGCCAAGGTCCATCCTAAACTCTTTTTATTGCTCCAAAGTATTCCTTCTAATCTTCACTTTAAATTCATCCATGACTAGTTTATACATCTTTGTTTATACATCAGCCTTTAATGAAACAGCAAATCTCCTTCCTTGTTCTGAACTTCTCAAAGCAATCAGACAGTGGTACAATGACAAGCCCTTGGGGCTTCCAATCTGCTCAAATACAAAGTTCGAACTCTTTTAGATTTCACTTAAATGAAATGCTCTGTTGACCCCAGATGGACTTTTCATTACATACTCCACTCCTACCTATCCAACAGTACTCCAAGTAAAATCGTTCTAGTGCTTTTTACCACAACTAAATTTTAACCACAATTACATTTCATTCATCTCAGATGGAAATACATGTTCTTAGGCAATGAAGGATTTTTATAAGGGTTTTTTTTAAGCTAAAGAAGGTTAAAGAGGGCAACTCAACAAGCAATTAATACTCTTCAGTCCTTTTCCTACTGTGGAACTTGGAGCTTTCAAAGAAAAATCCTTGTGATTAGTTCCCAAAAGCTTGTCTATACACCATCTGTTGTATTTTGTCCAAGTTCTACCAAGAGAATTTCTTAGAGCATCCAGATCTGATATTCCAGTCTTCTGTTGTACTGACATTGTTTCACATTGGGGCATTACAGATACAGTTTGGTTAAGGGCCCTGAAATGAGTATTTATTACAAACTATAAACATAGGAAATGGAAACAGGACACTGTAAGCAGACAATAGGAAATTGTGCAAGGCAGACTGACACCAGGGGCTACAAAATGAGCTACAGCTACTGCAAATGGTGATTTATCATAATGGCAAACAAAAATCAACAATAACCTGCCTCTTTTGGCACCCTCACAGCATGCTGCAATAATAATTTAAAAATTACATAGAAACCACTTCCTACTTTCTTAAGCAGGAATGTCAATGTCTGTTTGGTTCTATATCCTGACCCTCCTACTGAATGGGCATTAAGCCCAGTTACAGCTTCACAAGCGAGCCAGGCTCATTCCTGACGAGCAGCACTGGCAGACAGAAACTGAGCAACAGCAGAGAGCTGCCACTCAGCCCTGCCCTATGAGCTCGGCACCCCTCACTTCATGCACACACCTGAGAGTCACTGGAGAGGATGTGGAGCAGGCTGAGCTCTTCTGAGTGACAAGCACATAGCTCAGAGAGGGAGATTGAAGGGAAAAATCATCAGTCATGTGGGAGCTGGCAGTTCTTTTCACTGCTTCTTGAACCTGATCATTGTATACTTCAGCTTCTTTATCCAGCCTGATGCTGCCTTCATATTGCTTTGGGAACTATTCCTTCTCTCAGCTTTATTCAGCCAAATGTCTGCCAGAAGAACTATCAGTGAGGGTTTATGCTCTTTGCTTTCAATACCTGAAATGAATGATTAATTGTTTCAGACATTATCTACCTCAGGTTTGGAAATCCAGCTAAAGTTCCAAGTAGCCTACTAAGCATTCACTTCTTTCATATTATGTCTGTGTTCCAGATTGCATCTCAGAGAAAAATATGATTGCTTGGTGATTCAGCAGTTTAATTCCAATCCTTGAACTTTGCAAGAAACTCCACTGTACTGTACAGTTTTGGTCTATTTCTTGCGGCTTTGTAAGCAGCCAGGGAAAAACAACTTCTGTCTCAGTGGGGTACTCTTGAAGAGTGGGTGACATCTCCAGATTAGTGGGTAAGATAACAAAAGGGACATCTTCCCAATACAAAGAGCTCTGTATTCGTGCTGAACTTCTAAACTGCAGCACCATGTACATCCATCTTCTAATACAGAATGTACCTTTCTGTATTTTTGTTACACATTTGTCATTACTTCTGCATTAATCTCTCACAGATGTTCTAGATGTTGTCCTGTTCCTAACAATATTCCACTTATCTTGCTTCTTTTTTGGTTTGTGGGTTGTTTGGGATTTCTTGTGGGTTTATGTTGGGATGTTTTGTTTTGATTTTTTTGGGCAGAGGAAGTGTCTTATTCCAGTTCATTTTGGAGCTGAATAATGAAATAAAACATAGATCATTCCACAGAAAATTACTAGAAATGTTCTATTGCTGGTTGATCCTGGCCAATACATTCAGTCTGTGTTTTGAAATCACCTTAGTTGGGAACAGGACCAATATTTCATAGTATAACAGCTGAGTTCTTAACTGTGTGAGAATAACAGCATTTAAAATCAATGCATGATTATTCATTCCTGAGACATTTTTGTGATATTCTATTTAGAGAACCCTCACCAGTGAGATGATATTTCCACCTGTAATAGCCTCACCATGGGAGAAGAATAAAACTGACTTTCTGACAGTGGGTCTTCCCTGATCAAAGAACTTTTTCCAGTCAGAAAACAGGTATTTTTCAGTTCTTCAAGCAGACAGGACTTCACATCACATCTTT
The DNA here is from genome assembly GCF_017639235.1 of Corvus kubaryi. NCBI lineage: Eukaryota > Metazoa > Chordata > Aves > Passeriformes > Corvidae > Corvus > Corvus kubaryi. Next base: position 4,078,775 of record NW_024581126.1, on the reverse strand, counting down.
GCATGATACTGAAACAATAACATGCTTTGTTACACTGCAGTATTGAGAGATTATTAAGACTTAAAAAAGGTATATTTTAGTGCATTTATCAAGAACTATATTGTGATTCTTCCTCTGCTACATATAAGAAAAATGTGCTAAACATGTACATGGGTCACTGCACACAGTAGATGAAGCATGAGAATGGGAGCTGTGTTCCTCTGCATTCTAGTCCTAGCTTTGACAATCATCATCTTGCTTCAGGCACATCACTTGGAACTCTTTGGTTGCAGCTTCTCTATCTACAAAATAATTAAAAATATTTTACTGTGTAAAGCTCTCACCATAAATTAAAGGCTAAGGGAACTATTATGTCCGAATTAAAAGGAGCTGAAAACAATTTTTAACTGCAGATTCTGAGCCAAACTCAGTCCAGAGGTAACCAAATGTAATCCATACGAAAAACACCAGGAATTCATTAAAAGCCTCACAGACTGTTTTTTTAACTGCATAAATTGACAGAGCAACACCAGGCCCAAAATGCTCAGCTAATTAAGCAGGTTTGTAGGGAAATAAGTTTATAAATTGATGTGCTGGGTAATAGACTTACATCTGAAATTAACATTTGTGTGTGCGTTTGTGAGATAAGAGTTCAACACTTCCGACATTTCTTCACAATAGCCGTGCCTTCCCATTCTGCCACCAGGTTTTTCTCCTCTCTGCAATTTCCCCAGTTTCTCACATATTCACAGACTCCTAATGCCCCCTTTCAAAAAGCAGTGCTATGCATTCAAAACTGATGGAAAAGTGGAAGAATATTGAGTGCTCAGCTGGTCACATAGGACACTCACTGCACCTCAGAGAAGGCACTACAGAGCACACAAGCATGAAAGTACTTGCAGACTGCATAAGTCTAGGCTTATATATTCACAGTGCCACTGATTTTTGCTCCATTTTATTTTAGAGAGCTTTCTTCATTCCAGTTAGCATAAGATCTATTTACCTACTTTGGTTTTTAAAAGGTCACCTTTTCCCTGGGATAGAAATCTGAAGTTCCATTTTATTATAAAAGCTCTAAAATGGAAAAGTGGCACTGTGCTTCTGCTTGAGTTTTACTGCTGCCTATTTTTTACTTAAAAGTACCTGGACAAAAAAACCCCTAGGAATTAATGTACAAATTGTATTTTTTATACAATATAAATTACATTTACAGTAAGGGGTAATAAAATCAAGAGGAAGAACAACACAGACCAGATTTCCCTAAAGAATTATAATACCTGAAATGCAGGCTTTATCTCTTCTGACACAGCTTAAGTTGAAAAAAAATCTGCGCAAGCTATTACATAAATCTAAGAGATAACTGCATGGTAAAAATCTCTAACTGCAACCCACAACTATCTAAACCGCTATGAAAAACATATGTTTGACATAAAAATAACTGGCATTATGTTACCATGCAATGAAATCTCAGTATAAGTCATAGTTAATTATACATTCAGGGAAAAAAGTGAATAATTTAACCCACATCTCAGAAAAACTCAAAAGAGCGAAGCAAAAAACATCCATCAATCCATTGTATCTCCACAGCATATTTCTACACAACCGTAAAAGGAATAAGCAACAAAAAGTCTTATTCTTTACTAATTGAAGGATACATCAAAACTCTAATTAAAAATGTTCTGAACTGAGATGATTACTCAAAGGTGAGATGGCGTGCCCTAATAATAACTTTAAGCCCCAGCTAAGTTGCCACAATAAGTTCAGGTTTGAGTTTCAGGAGCAGGGGGGTACAGAAGTAGGAAACTGCCATGTAAATTGTCCAGCCATGGTTTGTATGCAAGTAGGGAAAGCAGAAACTACCCTGACCCGTGCTGTCCTTTCTGTTCATTTAGATTTCTTAAGCAACTCATTGATTACTGAGATTCTAAGAATCTTAGTAAGCATTCTTTTAAGAGGGGAATTCAGAAATTCATTTGTATATGAATACCATAACTATCAAGCCATAGAAATTACTCTCCTTTGAGACACAAGGCAGTAATTTTGTTCATCTATCCACCCTCTGATTAGGGACTCTTAATGGAGTCTACACATCTGTGATCCTTTTGGTCAATGGTGAAATGTGATCCTGTCAATGGCTTTTTAGCTATTCCTACAAAGAATTTGGCTTTCCATTTTATATAATTTTATTAGCAAGGTTCTCATTATTTATGTGATTATAAGTTAGAAGATTTCATGGTTCTTTTGTTTATACATAGCACAGTGGCTAATTGCTTTTTGTGGCCTTGAGGAAATGAGGAAAGTCATTTTATTATCTACATTCATGATACTTTGATCAACTCATGTATAGGAAAGAAAGGCTTTACTTTCAACTCATGTGGAATGTCTGGCATATTAAATATGAATTCAGCCTCAACTAAATCACAAATTAAAGTATTGTTTCCAGATTCTGGACACCAGAAGACATAGCCCAGTTCAGAGGAAAGTGTAGTTCTTTGCTGCACAGGAGATCCAATTTAACATTCCTGATGGTTTCCTCTGGCATAAAAATCTACTATTTGCTTAATGTGATTATAGGATTATGGTACTGTATTTTGTATTTGGGAATTTACTTGGCTTTACAGCTTTTAATCTATGACCTAATTGAACAGAAGTCATTTCCTCTTCCCCAAATTTCACTCATACTGTCTGCACCACTCATTCTCTAATGAGAGATGATTCTAAGATGTTCTAAAGTCAGTACTTGTGCTGATTTTACCTACACAGAAAGGTTTGAGATTATTTCCTGACCTTTTGTAGCCTGCAGGAATGGCTGGAATACAAATCACATATTACAGGGTTGAATTGTGCTAATAATGACAGGGATTCCCAAGAACACAACAGAGACCACTGTACCAGGTATGAACATGTTGAGATAAAATAGTGATATGGGACGAAGAACAGCCAAATAGTTTGGTTGTTCCTTTGATGTAAAAAATGTTGCAAAAAACCTTTTCCTTTCCTCCTTTGTCTTTTCTAACACCAGATATCGTCCCTTATTATTCTCTCGTACCTCTATGCAGTCTAGCTATAATTAATGAATCATCATCTGATGATATCTAAACAAGATAACTCCCAATTCTTTTTGCTCATTTGAAATATTTTAGCTTAAGCAATTCAGATTAAAAAGAAGTTTAAAAAAAATATCCAGTAAATAAGCAGGGTGAAAAGAGAGCCACCAAAGTGGAAAAAAACCAAGAATGCTATTAGGAAAAAAATCCAAACAACCAGGATGTGCAGTGAAAAGATACAATCTAGTTCAGGGAAAAAAATGCAGAGCACTGCATGTAGGTCAGTACCTTCCAGAGTTTGTGTGCACCTCTATTCCTTTCAGTGGGTCTTTTTTACATATTGTTTTCATAATTTTGTTCATAATCACTTTGGAAAGGGAATAAATTAAAACATGGATAAGGTTTTGAAAACCAGAACTATTTTTGCAACTCTTCCAAAGATAGAAGTAGATTTTGAGATGCCACATAGTCATAAGATCTGCTTACCCTTAATGCAAATACTAAGACCATAGTCACTGTTCCATCTTCTGAAAATATAGCAATTATTTTTGGTCATCCTGCAATGCCAGCCCAGACAACTTTTAACACATCTGAAGAGATACATATATACACATTGGCTTGAAAGATTTGATCAAAGCTCACTGAAATTAGTAGGAGATTTCCATTTGTTTCAATAGGCTTTGAATGAGGGCAGCAGCATTGGGGTTTTGAATATTATTGCAATGCTGGATGGATTTTACTGAGCACTTTACATAAAGGGACACTACCTACTGCAGGAAGCCAGATTAAGTGGAGATAAACATATAGGTTTAAAAAGACTTGCCCTCAAAGTTTGGCTTGCTTCGTCTTTACTGAGTTTGAATTATCCTATAAATAGAGCAAAGATGACATGAAGTATAAAACATTGGGCAGCATATAATCCTCTGTAAAGAAAAATGGAACAGCAATAGAAAGAAGGGAGCATACTAATAAAAACACATAAAGTAACATGTAGTATACAAATCCCTCCTTGAATAAGTTTCTTACACAGCTACTCAATTTCAGATGCTGGAGTAGCCCTGTGAGCCTTAGGGTTTCCTGGTGTTCAGACACACAGGCACAGAGCTGTGTATTGCACTGTGCAGGCACATATCCAGTGCAGTTTGGTTTGCCATGCAGAACAGCAAGCAAGCAGCAGTTCTACAGCCTTGCAAAAATTCTCATCAAAAACACTATTAATCAAAATACTTTGTAATAATTCTTGAGTTGAATATTCTTTCATTAAATCAATTTATGCATCCAAATCCTGACCATCATCATACAACATAGGTTCTCAAGGATTAATAGGATACTCATGTTTGATGAGAATTTACTTAATCAATTTATGGATTAAAGGTTAGCATCTTGACATTTTAGTGGTTAAAATGCTTAAAAGTAAGGATCTCATAAAAACAGAATAGATATTTAGGGAAAGATTTTTAAATGGCAACATTTAGAAATAGGGTAAATATATTTAACATTCACTTTTCCATTCCATCAAATGATGATGAGAATATATAACTGACTGCGCTAATGCACTTTAAGATCTGTTAACAAAAGACACCATCAGAGTTTTTCACTTGAATTGGAGGACTTGCATACAGAAACACCTTTCTTCATTTGCCTCTGTTATGTGCACCTCTCAAACCAGCACCTCAGTCACCTCTTCGGCATTATGGTAGTGAAAGCATTGACATCTTTCTTGCACAGCCATGAAGTCTTCGGATGATCTGGGTCTAGATTTACCATGGCAGTCACAGACTGCCTACAGAAGCCTACAGGAAGTCTGCTTACACTTCCTGCTTGCAGGTCTCCATGACTTCTCTTACACATGACATCACTTACCTCCTGCAAACGTGTAAGTGGTGGCTGTATTTGCCATCCCAAGTATGCATGACTCAGGAGAGAGAAACAGGATTATTCAGATTTCAGTCACACGTTAGGGAAAATCAGACTTGAGGACAGTTGAAATACAGTGGGTAATGCTGTGAAGAAACAATCTGAACAGTGCAGCATAGAGAGATTTTTCTATCAAAAAAAAACTAAGAAGGGGGGAAAGTATTTATACAGCTTAAAATGGGTGAATAATTTGGGACATCAGTATGGAGAAGAGAATGGGGCTGTACTTGGGAAAAAGAAGCTTATTCTTCTGACTCTTCCCTATAAAGTCCTCTTGTGGCAGGCCAATGTGAGTGCATACACAAAACATAGGATAGCCATAGAAATGATAAAATGTAATGCAGAGGGTGAGGAGACATGGTTACAGCTCTGTATACGTCATGATCCCTATTTCAGGTTCCACTATGCTTTTCTGAGGAAATCCTATGTTCTCCCAAAGGTGACTACTGTTATAGGTCTAAAAGATTCTCCATCTCCTCTCTGCTCACCTGAAGACTCACAAGAATCTGTTCCTCTAAGTTCATCACTGAGTAACTTCTTTATGAGTATAATTTTCACTTAAACTGTTTCATTGTTTTTCTTCCACCTGTTCATGTACAGGTCTAAAATTAAAATTTAAAAAATGTCTGAGGTCAGTACATTTTTTTTCTGCTACCTACTTATAGTTATTGTTTTTACTTTCCCTATGCAGAAAGAAAAGTGAATAAAGTACATGCCACTGTGCCAGGGAGACACGCTGGATTATGACAAATCTAGGCTATCTGTAGTACAAGAGATTTTCTTGTCACTTCACTATAACTATATGCAATGAAGAAAATCAAGCTTTTCAGTGTTCTGCAAGAAAATTATAATGATAGCACCCTGCATTTCAGTTCAAACTACTGTTCTGTATTTTATTCCACTGATTTGCAGAAGAAAATAGAACCCTTTGCTGAAGACTCTTTGTACCATCTTTCTGAGTTTAAGAATGATGCTCTTTTTAGAATTATAGGGAACAGTTCCAGGAGGGGAAAACTGTAATGGGAAAATGTTGTGCACTGCATCCTCCAAAAAGAGTAATTTTTGAGGAACTCTGCTGGTGGATCCCATAAAATAAGATGATACATGAATAATTTCAACTGCAACAGAGCTATGAGAATAAAGGCATGAATATACTGCTCTTTTTCACTTAAGCAAGTTTAATTGTCATTTAGATTCCTTGGATCAAAGAGATGTAATTAAGCTGCCTTTCCTCTCCCATCTGTTAATATACATACTGTGGAGAAAATGAGGAGCATAGATAGTAACACCAGAGCATTAGCACTTGTGAAAAATGTTATACTGGCAGAGTAGAAAGCAAAATGATCTACAGTGCTGAGAGCAGGGATGGTCCACAATATAACCTATGACATTCTGTATTTGGCATGTTCCAATTCAGGATGTTTCAAATATTTTATTTGCACTTTCAGTCCAAGTTGTTAGTAAATTCACTAGATAAAAATGGCATCTTTTTCTAATGGAGTCAGAAGCAAAGTCATGTGTCAGTTGCCTGGCAGGATTTTACACTCCTTTAATGATGGAATCTCATTATCCCTCCTGAAGATTTGATCTCCACATTATATTCAGTTTTATCATGATCAGATTTCTCACTTCATCACCGAAGGATAACTGAAGTAACAAGTATTTACTGTAAATTTTGCTTTTGTCTCATATCTGGCATTTTAACTGTAGCAGTGCAAGTGGCTCCAGCCATTCTGTCTCCTGAGGAGAACTCAGACAACCTGCTGTGGTGGTCAGCAACCCAAGTTTAGTCTATAACTTTGAGAATCCATACTTTCTTTATGCTGATGTTTGCATGTTTTCCCCTGATTGGTTAATGCTTTCCCCTCCCTGTTTTATGTGTGAAGTTACGTATATTCATTTCCCTTCTTTAATATTAATCAGTTCTAGAAAGTTCTCTGTTCCTCGAGGCCCCATTGGATCCTTCCCTAAGTCCCGCCTACATAATGTTCCCATTGGTTCCTTTGCTGTCAACCCCACCTACTTGCCTTTACCCCATTGGCTGAGATCCCTTTCCCCACCTATCTGTACCCAGTATAAGACCCCGGGACCCCACCTACCAATTCGTCTCGTTGTCCCTGTCACTTCAGTGGAGTAAAGCTGCATGGAACACATACGGACAGTCCCCTCTCTTCTTTGTCTTTGCTCACATGCCTGCTAAACAGGGACAGGAAGACACAGCCCCTTTTGGGTAAGGAGTTCTGCTGCTCCTTTTTATTGTGTGTTGGGCACTGAGTGCTGCCTTCCAGAGGGCTTTCAGCATTGACCTCCGGGCTTCTTTGTGAGCTGGCATGCGAGGGGTAAATCCCCTTCTGCCAGCTCACAGCTGCAAAACCCCTCATTTAACAGTCTTAATTTTATTTTTGTGGTATCTTATTTTATCTTTTAAAGTCTTTCTTCAGTTTAATTTTTTTCTACTTTTTCAGTATCATTTAAAACAAGGTTGCTGAAATTTAACTGAGAAGCATTTAAGAGAAAAATAGGCCTTAACTCATTAAACATATTTTTCCAGTTGAAAAATTCTGAAGGAAAGCAGAAGCTGCGAATCCAGTTACTTAACATATTGAATGTCAGCCATAATAGAAAATTTAAAAAGAAGTATTAATCAAATTTAGAGGGTTTTTATTAGTTTGGGTTTAGTTGTTTCATTTGTTGCGAGTGTGTTTGATGAGAAACATGACTGGATCAAACCACCTGCAACCCAGAGCACCCAGTTTCTGTCTCATGCTCTGCTTATGACCTTGAGGCCATCATGCAATTTTTCCATTCCCCTCTTTCTACAGTCTCTCTCTTGTTGTGATGGATTTGCAGCTGCCTTGAAATAATATATTAATACTTCATGTTGACCTGCTACAGGGAAGATGAATGGTCTGAATAAATTCAGTGAGGCCCTGTCTGGAGAAGCAGACAGGAAGAAAATGCCTGTTTCAAGACAGGCATCTCCATACACAGTACTCCTAAGGAACACACTCAGAACTCTCATTTATAGTCAGCCTACAAAACTCCTTTTGTATAAAGAGCCTCAAGAAAGAAGATTCCCAAAGACCTGAAGCACAGCTTCAAAGTTGGTTACTCTCCAGCAAAGAGAAGCAGTAGTTCTTTCTGGGAATAAGATTCACATATAGAATCCTAATGAGACCATTAAAAAAGCTTCACCTGCCAAAGCCATCATCTGTGCACGGTGAGACTTACGGTTAGGTAGGTTTGTAGGCCTGCTAGCAAAAAGATTTTTTCCAAGTCATTTTTGTTCACTGAAAGCTTTGTTTCCAGTGTTAAAAGAAATACTACTTCGATGAAGAAAGACCCTTGCCACACATTCTACCAACACCAGCATTTAAGGTGCTCTAGCAATCTAGTCAAGAGAAGACAAAGAGATGTACTTTTATGGATAAAGGATTCTCCAGATTTAACATTTGGCTATTGAATTGTTTTGGTAGATTGCCTGACAATATGCGAGCTTTGTGGTAAACAAATCTGAAAAAAAGCAATATATTCTATATTTTTAAATGAAGAGGAAGATGTGGGTGTAGAACAAATGTAGGGACTATCAGCCAGCTACTGACACTTCAGTTGATGTAAAAATACAGCAATTTTTCAAACAAACTACTCACAAGCAACTGGAAGAAAAAAAGGAAACAACGCACCTCTTTACAGGTGTAAAAGCCAACTCAGAAAATGGCTACCTCTGGCACCTGGTGAGAAAGAAAAGGCTTTGTCTGAAGTCTTACATGAGCCTTCTGTACTGTTTGACACGGGTTTGAGTACTACTGGTTGTTTTCATTAGCACCTTACCTGGTTTTGTGTGGCAATATGTTACAGCTTACTGAAAGTAGAATGCATGGGCAACTGGAAAAGTGGAGTGGAAAGAGGAAGCATTCCTTTCATATCGCAACAGAACCTAAATTGATGACTGCATATGCTAAAGTCAGTTTATATTTGTCAGGAAGCTTGACAGATATGTGGAGTCTTAGTCTTGGTCTAACAGTAGTGAAACAGTGACATTCCGCCCTGGTAATGGGAAAAAAAAGTACAATTCATTGTGCACAGGAGTAAGTAACAAAAACTTTTATACCATGTTATCCATCTCAGCTTTAAACCATGACAATGAAATCCTTTGGAGCAAGTATATCTTTTTCTCCACAACCTTTTGAAAGCAGCTTTCCACAAGGAAGACCCCATCTCACTCTAAGGCAATTCTGTAGGTGTTACGATTACATAAAAGATTATGCCAATAGGCTTGCTTGCTAAATTCATTGTAGTAATATATCAAAACTAAAATAAGGTGCAATTAACAGTATAATTTTATTTCTGTACATAATTTCATTCAAGTTTTCTTTTACTTAAATGTCTTGATGTTAATTTTTATGCTCTCTTTCTTCTCCACAAACTACAATATATCTAAACCATGATTTATATTTTTTTTGTGCAAGAGAAATGTTAAGGATTAAGGCCAAGATTTTTAAAATGCTGCTGCAAACGAAAAATCCAGAAATTTAAAATCTTGTAAGCCAAGAAAGAAAATCAGTGTTATAAAAGATGACAACATCACTAAACATGAAGTGAGACTACTGTGGTAATGATTGACTGAGTCATGGTACAGGATTTCACAAAGTGATGTAAGGTAACATTTAGTCAAGGCAGACTAATCCTAGAGATCCAAAGGTGGTAGGTTTTAAATTTTTAAGGGATCTAGCTTCCAGATATGAGACAGTTTGTTAAGACTGTAGTCGCACAGGGCAAGGATGACAGTCTTACCAGCACCACTACTGACCACCACTATTCCCTGGTGTGGTATCCACATCAGAACCCAAGCAGCAGGCTAAGGAATCACTCAGCCGTTATCATTTTGTCAAGCATCATGCAAGGTCATGTTCATTGAGCTGTACCATCATTTTCTGAGCCCCTCGGTTTCCAACATAAGTGGAAGTGTTAAGGATGATCATGAAAAAAAAAATCCTGTTATTACAATTGTGCCTCTTCTGATACACACTATCTACCTTGTCTTCATAAAAAGAAATTAGAAACCAAAATTTTAAAAAAAGGAAAATATAAAAAAATTTAAAATTAAAACTTTCCTATTAAAATGACAAGTGTGCAAGTAGACCTAGAATTGAAAATAATTTGCAGAATTTTTTGCATCAAAAAACTAAATAATCAGAAGAAAAAGAACAAGAATGAGAACTTTTAAGGGCATTTTAGGATAGATAAGCTAAAATTAACTAGCTCAATTGTAACATGGAACCAGTATGAGGTGGTTAGATGGAAAAAGTATGTTACTTTTGGAACACAGCTGTCAATATTCTGTTTTTTTCCATTTGTATCAACTCCACATAAAACCCAGAAGACATAAGTCTTTACTGTACTTAAACACGAATGATTTATAAGTGTACAAAATACCCATAAGTATAAAAAAAAAAGACATTCATAATTCTGACCTAAAGTGAAGTCTACCCTCTGCCCACACACAAAAGCTTCAGAGCTGTTAAATTTTATTTCTCCAAAGAGAAACTAAACCCCCGTTTCACATGTTCATAGTGCAAAATTTTTATTTAGTTACCAGTTGAAGAATCAGCTATACTAAAATTAAAGGAACAGTTTTATTAACTATCACAGTGGTGTTCATAGTGCAAATCTAGGGCAGAACAGTAACATTCCCTGTAAGAGGCAAATAAAACAAGATCAAGCATTTGGAAGAAACTCACTATTGTAATATCTGCACTTGTCCACATTTAGCAGCACTCACCATCTGCATTTGGCCTGAATGTCATTTCTGCATAAATTATGTCAATTTGCACCTTAAGTACTTTCTACAGCTTTGTGTCCACAGCAGAACAAATCCAGCCTATCTGCTCCAGCTTCTGTTCCCTTTCTCATTCCATCTTTGAACCTTTCTTTCCAACATCTGTGTTCATCTTTCTCTATCACAAAAGCTTCCTCTCCTTTTTTAACTTTTGGATTTGAAACAGTCTGCTTCTATTCTCTGTACCTTACCTAACTTTTACAGATTGACATGCTTTATCTGGTTTTACTTAGATTTTCATGATCTTTAGGGTAGAGAAAGTATGGTTTTCAATGCATGCTAAAGTCCTCTGTAAATGTATAATTGTTACTGCTAGTGTATTATTACAGCTACAGTTCATGTCCAGTCCACATTTCTTTCTGATCACGTTTCGTATCTTTTACCATTCAGTTTATTTTCAAGATTTTCCTCTTGCTGCATATTAGTGCAAAGACTTGATTATAAAAATAGAAAATATAAATGTTTGCTACTGTTATTCTGCTGTGCCAAGCAGCTTTTGCAGTACTTGGTTCTAAACACCTAATCCATCAGACACTCAGGTTTTGAAATCCCTGATGTACCAGCCATGACAAAACTATCTTAAGAGCAGTATTTATGTACACTCTGGTCTTCATACAAACCTTGTGATCAGCTTTCTGCACAAACCAAAAAAAAACCCAATCACGCTATAACCTGTTCTGTAAAATCTTGTCCCTTTTTCAGCATATTATGTTCTTGCAAGTCCTCCAGTATTTTTGCAAGATTGAGAGTGACAAATAACAGACATCTTTTCTATGGAATTTTCTTTTATACACTTCACAGTTTCTGCAGTCCCAAATGCAGAGAAATCTTTTCCCATCCATTCTACAAAAAGCCTTCTTCTGTGAATTCTGGTGGATATAACTCTTGTCATAAATATTTTCATTCTGCTTATAGGGTAATTTCTACAGGAATCTAACCTACTAGCGACACAAATTTGCAGCAATTTAACTGTATAGTCAGGTCACAAGTATAACTCAATCTACAGGAGGATTCCAAGCATTCCATGTGTGTACCAACCTACCCCCACATCCCTCACTTGGCAGTCTGGAAAATCCTGTGTAAATCAGTATTTTGACTGTCAAATGTTTCTTCATCGTAAGTACTACACACAGAGCCCCTATCAAAACCCTTAAATATTATTCATTATTACCAAAGCTTTTTCATGTATGATCAAGTAAATTTCAGTCATTCAAGAACTGCAATTACAATCTGCAGAAGGATGCTTGAATTAACATAGCCTGAAACTGTACATTAACAATTTAGGAGAAGATAATGATGATGATAAAAATATCCTGAAAACCTAGAATAAAAAATAAATAGATAAAGCTTTAGATGTTGGATGACAATGTATTTGAAGTTGACAAAGATGATCAGAGTTAACAAGGCTGTATTGTAACTTCTTTGGAACTGGGGAAGCCTTAAAATAAATCATTCAGTAAACACAGGGATGAAGAATTAAGTAAACTGTGAGCTGGGGATCTTGCCAGAAATCCCTCATATTTAAGTATGAGCTCAACAAATTACCTGGCAACACAACTGGAACATGTTCTAAGTACAGAGCCTTAAGCCAGTTCACATTTTTTCCTTCCAAAACAGGATGGCAGATTAAGACTTGGAAGCTGAAAAAGTGTTTCAACAAGCACAGTTATTATTGCACCTCCGCCAACACCATCACTAAAAATTACTGTCTTCCAAAGAAAAACAAAGAGCAAGTTGAATCAAGAAATACAGGTCTTGAGCCAAGTCTTGCAAAAGTAAAGTTACCAGTCTCATTGACACCAACAATTTCAGTTTTGATCCATAAACTTCAAGAAAAAGTAACACAAAACACTATTTATTAATTAGTATCAGTACAGCTATGAAGCTATGTACTTGTTTATTACCATTTTTAATACATGCTTTGAGACCGTTGCAAATTTTTAGTAGATATTATTGCAAAAATGAAAAAAAAATAGAATTTATCACAGTACAGAAAAGCAAAATTAAGTAAGAAACAGTAAGAACTTGGATTTTACATGTATATTATTCCACATAGTAATACACTTCAAGTATTTTAAGTTCTATACCAGTATGAGAGATGTCATAATTGTGAGCAGTTTTACAGTGGTAAGAACTTACTCTGAAGCAGCCAAAGAGCCAGAGGAAAGCATATATAGACATATATAGATGGCATATATTAGCTCAATGACTTTTGAATAATTCAAAGAAAATCTTCTAAGACTGAAAGCTTAATATACTGGTTTGCTTTAAAAATGATGCCAATAAGGTAGAGCTTAAAACATGCCTACAAAGCACCGCACGGTGAGCCTCCAGCAGTAATATTATCATTGAGATCATCCAGGGGATACCATACATTTCCAGCCAAGTGGAAAAGGTCATATCAATACTGACCCTAGAGAAATTCAGTAAGGTGTTCATTTGTAGGAGAAAATATAACTATCCACTACAGTTTCTCAAGAGTTCTGACAGTCTCTCAGTGTTTTCAGTGTATAAACTTATACAGGGTTTTCCTCTAATGTAATACGGTTCCAGCTGAAATGCAAGTCTTGTGGTTTAATCCCCAGCCAGCAACCAAGTACTGCTGCAGCCTCCCCCTCTGGTAGCATGGGGAGAAGAAGCTTCATTTCCAGGTCACACAATATTCTGAGTTGGAAGGGACCCATAAGGAACTTCAAGTCCAGCTCTTACATGAATGGCCCATCCAGGGACTGAACCCACCACCTTGGTGTTATTTGCATCATACTCTGACCAACTGAGCTATTCTCATCAAAGAGTTGAGTAAGAAGAGTTTCAGAATTGAAATACCAAAAAACAGAATAATAATTGTAAAGAAAAGGGAGGCTACAAAAAGAGAGGCAGCAACAAGGCCAAAGGGGGACAGGAAACTAAAAAGTCATGGATAATACCACTGCTCATCACCAGCTGGACAGTGCCCAGGCAGTCCCTGAGCTGTGATTGGTCCCCCCAGCCAACTCCCTCCAGTTTCTATACAGGACTTGACCTTCTATGGACGGAACATCCCTTTGGCCAGTTCGGGTCACCTGTCCTAGCCATGCTCCCTCCCAGCCTCTTGTGCACCTGGTCACTGGCAGCGCATGGGACATGGAAAAGTCCTGGAATTAGGGTAAGCCCTACTTAGCAACAACCAAAACAGCAACATGGTATCAATGTGGTATCAGTTAATCTCATACTGCATCCAAAACACAGCACTGTACCAGCTATTGGGAAAAAAAGTAGCTCTATCCCAACCAAAACCAGGAAAACAAGTTTGAGTGTTTCAGTCTGTCTGTAATGAGATGCTTTTTGAGATAGGGAAAAGACAGCAGGGTGAAGCCACTTGAGCAGGTGCTTCCTGTACAGGGCCTGCTGCAGGGGTAAAAACACCAACTTTCCAGAGCGTCTGTTTGGAATTTATCACCACTACACAATTCTCTCCTGAAAAGGAATTTCAGACTTTAAACCTACTGCGCTTTTCTCACAAGTCAGGCTCTGCATACTGTACATAGTTTCTCCTACATTCAATACTATGGGTATTACCTAGTTTTGAGATAACCTTTATTCAGTGTCTCCAAATATAATGAAGACATTTAATGTCACATAACACATATATTTCTCATGGCAGGCAGATGGTGTTATGTATAATCTGTAAAATGTCCTTGAAAAATTTGCATGATTACATATAAACTTGAAAAAAAGAATAATGTGTAACAGCGCTAGTGTTGTAGCAACTGTGTCTTCTACAATTCTGCTTTCTGTTGAAGCAAAAAGAGAACCAAATATATTGGTACAGTCTTCCTTCTCAGTTTTCTGCCCCAAAATCTGTAACACTGTCTTAGCTATCACAATAGGAGGATAGGAGTTGAAAAAGTGCAGAACTTCCTGGGCTAAGCCATGTAAGGCTTTGAGACATTCATTGGTACTCTAACTTGCACATAAAAGTGAACAAGAAGCTGGTGCCATGTTTCAATACCAGTATAAAATCTATAAAAGTTACTGCTTATGAAAGCCAGTATTTCAAAATCCTTTTTGTAGCAGAAGATTTTCTGTAGGCTCACTTTGCAAGGGGAGCAAACATAAGGTTTACTTTCACATACCTCTCCGTGTTGACTCCTCCTCATAATTTGAAACAGTAGGAGTATGTGTCATTATCTGCTCAAAAAAAATCACCCATGATCTGTACAAGTATAATAATACATTCTCATTTCATTGTCATCACAAGGCGATTGTAGGTGTGCATAGAGGTGCGTTGTATAGCAACAGTTGTTTCTCTATGCAATGTTGGCATTTAGTGTAGGATGCTTTGAAGGGTAATCTCAAGAGCCAAGAGGAGGTTTTTGTGCTTCAGTTGAAGTGCCGAAATGTTATATTAAGTAGGATATTGGTATCAATACATGTAAGTTGAGCCATTATATTTCCATGGTGGTCCTGTGAAGCCTCACTACCTGTTTGAGCTGTAAGAAACTCTTCCAGGTGTTAAAGGCATAATGCTTTAATGATTCTAGAGATGACCCTATGTGCTACATAGTATTTCTTGTCACTTATTGCATGCTTGCAACAGTTACAGGTTTCACTGTAGTGCCAACCCTTTTCCTTCATCAGATGCTTCTCTAGATATTAGCTTAACCCACCTTCTACCCAAGTAGCGAAGAATTTCTGCATTTGCTGAAGAGCAAAAGTGAAACCTGATTTTTTCTCTCATGAACAGCAAAACTAAAACCTGAACATTTCTCCTTGAACTGGTACAGTGTCAAATGAAGTTCAGAATCCTTCCTAAGAGGAAAAGTTACTACCTGATTCCCTAGGACACCTTACAAGGGAAGCAGGACACACAACTTTGATACAACATTGTCTCCTGAAAAAGACACTGACCTGAAAGAAGCACAAAGAGCACACTACTTAAACTTATCTCTGGCTCCAAGTCATCAGTGAAAACAGTTAAGCATCTGCCGTTTCTGGCATTCAAAAACCAATGAACAGGAGACCATAATGGTTGCCTGCTGTATAATTTTCTAAGTATCTATATATTTGTTATGTTTGATTTATGATGTTTCCATGGCACAAAAATATTTTGTCTGACCTGACTTCTCAGAAAAATATTTGAAATATTTCACAAATGTGGTATGTAACATCACTTTTTAGTAAAATAGTTGTATTGTAAATTAATGGCCAATCCATTTACCTTTTTGCAGCATCACAAATTATGCAACAAGCTGCTTTTGTTGGATTCTTATTGCAGCCTCCAGTGATGTGATGAGGAATTTTGTTAGGTCAAGCTTGAATATGTGTCCTGTATGTTACAGAGGCAATCTTCCACATCCAAAAAAGACTGAAAGAGACTGGGAATTAATCCTCTCAATATGGTTCCTGTAGACTACTACACATTAGCTCATCCCTAATGCAGTTCAGTCTGTAGCATGCAATAAAGAGATTGTGTGACCCATTTCAGGCTTCATAAATTTCTAAGATTTTCTTCCTGACGTGCTTCAGGATTGGCAAAACTTGACTGACTCCTCTGTTGCTGAACTCCCTTCTGTGCCTCCACAGAGCTGTTGCTGTACTTGAGCAAGACATAACACATCACCTTCAGCCATGTCTTTGGCCCTGATGAGCATCTAGTAAGAGGCACTAACATATCAATCTAAATAGACAGACCTAGATCTGCTTCCTTCCGTTCTTTTCCTTCCTCACTCAACATCACTCTTGCACAGCAAGAACTTTATCTATCTTCCAATTAAGCAACTTATATTTTACCACCACACTGCCATATGCAAAGCCTTTTTTTGAAAAATAAAACCTTTTATATAATAAATTGGAGCTGCTCTTTTTGTTTTGTTTGGTATCTTTTCCAAAACATTCACGTACTACAGAAAATAATAATAACATTCAAAATAACACTTTAAATATTCAGCTGCTATCCTAAGGGTACAAAACCACTAAAAAAAATTTCACAGTCGTGTAAATTATTCATCCATTCTGAAGTAAATACTTTAGAGCATATCAAGCTGGGTTGTGCTCAGTAGCTGTAGGATTGACAGACACCAGTGAGAGAGCAGCTTGAGAACTTGCTCTTGGGTGCCTATAGCAACCATCAATAATAAAAACATCCCCGAACTACCAACATTCCTGCAATTTTTTAAGTATATATGAGACTTGGTTTTTAACAAAAGGAGCTGGTGTACTGGTGGGAAAACCCTACATGATCATGTAGGGTTCCTACAGCAGAGAAAAAAAAAAAGAAGGAAAGGAGCTGAAACCAGTCTAAGGCAAATATATTCAGTGGCAAAAGCATACATATTCCTGGAACAGGAAGGCAAATGGCAGATTATTAACATGAAGTGGTGACAGCATGATGCTATATGAGTCAAATTGCCTGTTATTGTTAAGAATGCAATTAATTTTGTAAAATGTTGTCCTAGGCTGACAGACAATTATCAGAAAAGTTTAAGAACTCAATCAAGTGCCAGAAAATGGCAGTGAGTGGAATAGAAAGTGTTGAACTGCCTGATTTCAGATAGAAAGATTGGCAGGAGAAAAACAAAAACAAGAGAAAAATGAAAAAAAGAGATGTAGGATGTGGCATGCCTTTTTGTGTGACATTTTGTGCAATGCATCTGCTTCTCAATTATCTTTTAGAAGAGAAGCCCGTTCCCAAGGTTGAGTTTCAAACAAATAAATAAGTGTCTTCTGACACATTTCACTTATTCTTTGTCTTTCTCAGAAACGGATTGTGTAAAACTAGTTCTTCTGAAACTTTAACCATGACTTTGCTCAGGACTACCGCTCAGTCATTATTCCAAAAGACAGTTTACTTTAAAAATATTTAGTTATCCTGTCACTTTCTAAATATCAAGCAATTAATCAGTCTCTCTATAGGCCCTTTAACTATTAAACTGAGAGCCTATTCCCATATCTACCATGCCAACCACCCCTAAGTACTTTGGACCAAACTTGCAATTCTTCTCACCCATTCTCAGTAAGAAAATTATTTAAATACAGAACTCCTTCTGATATTAAAAAAATGATCATTGTCAAAAGGTCAGTTTGTTCCTTTCCATTTGAGCAGAAGAAAAAAAAAATTTTTTTATAGTAGTTTGATCTCTGTCAGTTCATTTTCAAAAAAATAAGTTTGTCTTTACCATAAGATGTCTTTAAAATTATGGTATGACCTCAAGAGATTTACTGTGTACTAGCTGTGATCTGCTTCCCACTTGTCTCATGATTTTGGAATACTAAAATTTATTACTCTATATTAATTTATTAAGATTTAACTCCTTAATCTGTACCATTTTACTGTATGATTCAGAGGGGAAATTCTGCAAACATTACAGTAACAAAGAGGATATTAAATTGTCATTGACTTGACATTTTCTTATTACTGAATTGCTTAACATGTTACATAAGTGTTCTTTCATTGTTGAGATCTCTTTCTTTAAAGTAGGGGTACTTCAGAAAGTTCAGTGATCTTTCCTTCTGATATTTTTGAAATATAGGAAAGTGAAAAAACACCAAACTTTGCAGAAATGTATCTTTTAGTCCACTTTTTAGAGAAAAGCTAAGTCTGATCAGAGACTGAAGCAAATTACTAAGTAACAATTAATTATCCACCAATTGTTTCTGTGACTTAAGCTTTACTACAGCCATTTCTCTTCCTTTTTAAAAACTTAATACCAAAGCCAAGAAATGACACTGAAACCAAATAAATTATCCACTGAATTGTAAATTGGTTTCTAAAATATTTTTGACTGAAAGAAAACTTGTTTTCATTAGAAATAACTGTTAAACAAAACTGTTGCAGGTCCTGACTTGACAAAGTCTGCTCTGTACTTCCAGCACAGCTGCAGCACAGCCTCAGGAGGGACTAAAGGCTTCAGGAAGTATTTTCTCTGTAAAATACTCCATCCACAGTCTGTGTAGCACTTGTAGCACTGCATTCTTCCAGACGTAGGCTGACTGAAATTTATACCATCTGAAAACCTTCCTCTGTTAGAGCATGCAGATCCAGAGTGGTAAAAATTTCCTTCAGCTACACAGAGATGGGGGCAAAGGGTAAGTACAAGCAAAACTCAAAGAAGATACATTTCACACAAACAAGAAACCCCCAAGAACTTAAACTTTGTCTGCAGCTACTTGAGTTTAATCCCACATGTAACTGGAATTTGATGGAAAGAAATAAGGGTAGAAGTTTGACCTTGAGTACAAAGAACCTGGAAGCTAATAGAAGTCCTCAGACTTCCAAAATCTGGATTTCAGCCACACTGAATCGACAAAGTTGTCTCATAAAATATAACAGACAGCCCCAAACCTGTTTGGTTTGGATTTTTTCCAGAAAAGAGTTACATACCCATTTTCAGCCATGGTAGCTAAAATTCAGCTAAAACACAGTAGATAAAAGAAAACTTGACTGAAATTTGAGGACAAAGGCAGTCTGGTAACTTCTGATCATAATTATTTCCTTTCAGGAATGCAAAGGAAAAACAATGTCAGAGTTTTTGCTGGACTGATCAGATCCTTAACTCAGCACACCCTGAAAATGCATAACCAAGAATAACATACAGGACCAAAGGCTCTGGATAATATTAAACAGAAGACACTTAACCAAGGATAACAATCAGCACAGAAGATTGTGTTGTGTAATTGCCCCTGGCAGCATCAAAGCAGAACTGGTGTGATTAAAATAGAAACCTATAAATTTACTGGGAACAAATACGGAAAAACTGTGGTTTTCAAAAAGCCAGGACCTTGAAGATCCATGAAATGTGCACCCAAGGCCCTCTGGGTAAGAGTAGGAAGAGTGTCCTTCCAATGTCTCTGACACTACAGCGTACTGAGAATTCTTTTTCTGAAAAATACAATCATGAAGCATGTCACAGGGAATGCTGAAGTTTGAATCCTGATTTCTGTCACACAGACATAAATTCAGAGAAATTCCATTGACTATTGCTGTGAAAAGAAACAATCTACTAAAATTCTATCTAAAAATACTAACTTTAAAAAACCAGGAATGGATAATAGCAAATTGACATACATCAACTGAGTATCTAGAACAAAGGGAGCTAAGAGCAAAGAATAGGTAGAACACATACTTAAGAACTGAACAATCCTATTGAATAATATGGGATTGTCTTTTTTTCATTAAAAACCAGTTGATACTGTTGAGAAGGTCAAGCCTGTTGCAATGATGGGCACATCCATAAACTGGAGTGGACACCTGTTACGTATTCAGCTTTTGACAGAGTTGCTGTACAGCACAGTAAGGCTGATCTAAGTGTTGACCCACATGTTATGATCTGCCAGCAACAAAATTTGTTCCTATACACCTACCTTTTGCATACATGTGTCAATCTGAGAATGCTTTTTTCTTAATCTGAGACAATAGACATTTTCCTTCTTTTTATTACACTCATCAGGAATGTTCGCATAGTACTAGCAAAGAGGTTTTTGTAATTTCTGTATCTAGGTTCTATTCATGAATTTTCTATTAGATAAAAAAGTGCCAAGTCACTTTATAGACAAAGAGGCAGTGGTACAAAATGCTTACAAGTGACCACTCAGATTTTATAATTCAGCACACTTGGACAGTCATGATTAAGCAAAATTTCATGGGACAGGGCTCCTTACCTGCACCTATCTTTGGGCTAATCACTTACTCATGACATAAAGGATTTTTTAATATTGGAAGTATTAGAAAATCCCAGTGTGTAACCATGACCTAAACATGGCTCAGTGATGCCAGACCACAGAAAACAAAAAGAAGGAATGATGATTCACAGGCAAGAAAATAATAGAACAGCACTTCTATACAGAGAACTATCCTTTACTTGAGGAGAAAGCTATTTAAATTGAAAAACATAACATTCATACTCTTAGACTTGCATGAAGAACATAGTGGCTTTATGGAATAACAGCAGAAGCAGCACGTTCACAGCAATGGCTGCACATGAATTATTATTTCCTCAAGTCCATGACAAATTGCTCAATGAAAAGTGTTGCTTCCCCCAGAATTAGAAATAATTAGAACAAGTTATTCAATTAAGAATATTCCAGTCCTCACCTTATGAAGTGTATGCTCATTGCAAATCATTAACTTTTTCAATTCAGAAAACAGTTTTCCTCTGCAGCTCTAATAATCAGTGGCAGACAAATTTAAAAAAAAATATGTATTTACTGTCCTACTGAGGCAAAACATACATACAGGAAATACAAAACAGGAAAAAAAATAAATACATTTTAAGGTTGCATATTGAAGGAACTGTAGCACTGTACATGCTAAGGGTGGCATTATGGACATACTTCATGTTATGTTGAATTAACATTGGGGGGAACAAGTATGTCCTTCACAGGGTTTAGGGACTAGTTACAAAAAGCACTGTCTGCGGAGGCCTACTGCAGCGTTGGACTGCTCCTTTCAAACCTGAGAGTGGGAAACCGCTGGAGCTCAAGGGCCTGGGCTGGGGGGTCCTCACAGTTCTTACTGCTCTCAGCAACACTGAAGGTCATTCACTAAATTATAATTCAAATAAAATTAGGATCAAAGGACTGACATCACAAACAGAAATACAAAAGTTTGAAAGAACTGTCTGAATTTGAGTTCCCTTTTTCCCACTAGCCCAGCAGGGGCTGAGTTTCTTTATGATGAAGGCCCTCAGCAAAGGTCTGAGAACTGAAAACGTGAGGGATGGTCAGCATTTCTCTGTACTCACATGGCAGTGACAGGAAGTCCCGTGTGCAAGGGGAATATAGGCTGCAACAGTTAAAGCAACACGGGGACAGCAGAGATTTAGCAGAGAGGCATGGGAGTTGTGTGAGCTGGACAGAACATGAGCAGCGATAGTAAAGGACCCCCATGCAGGTAATACAGTGTGGTTTGTGTGCACACATGTACAGCCCCTGTGTAACTGTGCCAACCAGCTGAATCCTCCCATTACTTTCCTCTCTTCCCCATCTTCTACTCCTCATGCACGTGAGTGTGTGTGCCCACCTCATCGAATTGTGCATTTTGGTCAACCTTGCTTTCTGTCCTCATTCCGTTTCAAGACCCTCTGTGCAAGCTAGAAAATTTTTTATAAAATATCTCTGTATGGGTTATCAGCATTGTGCTACTTTGTATAAGTTCTGCCTCAGTTAGTAGGACTGCAGTGGTGAAACCAAGGGAAGACTCAACCTGAGGAGATATATTTTCTAGTCATTACCCTTTGAAGTGAGGATAATGAGTTTCATCACAAATAGACTGTCTTTGAATATATCAAAACACCCAACATAGCATTATTGAAACACCCAAACCACTGAGTATCTTTTCTCAACAGACACCTGTGTCTGCACAGACATCCTGACCCTGGATCTATGTAGCTCCATCCTTATCACTGTCTTGTCACCTGCACTGCAGCCATTCCACTTCAGGGGGTCAGCTGGCACAAATGGTGGTTAAACAAGGTCTATCCAATGTTTAAGCTTAAGATGAGTAAAAAAAGAAAAAACAATTTCTTATTCAAGGGCAGAGAAAAGTAACATTACAAGAAAAATTTAGCAGCCTAAAGGAACAGCCTCACAGTCAGCTATCGCTACTTTTTCCTTGCATTGATTTTATCTCCAAAACTCTGTTAAACCTTTGATTTTGCAATCCACCCTGAAGAAACTATAACCATTTATAAAAAATTTAAATAGATGGAAAAAAAAAAAAAGAAAAAAATTAATTAAATGTTTAGACCAGAATGAGAAAAGAATCCTTTCAGATCAGAGTGAGGTTCTTCACTGTAGCTTGTTGGCATTAGTGGTTACTTTCTGTTAGGCTGACATCTTTGTCATTATATCAAGTGTAACAACAACACAAAAATGCCTCCCTTTAAAGCCCTCTTTGAGGCTTGTGGTCTGACAGATGGATAGATTCCTTCAGCCTAGATCTCCTTAGTCTCTTCAACTTTTACTGGGAGATATGTTGTTTCTCTTAAAATTAGCTTGCTGTTTATTTAAGTGAAGAACTAGATGTCTGAACTGTACTGGGCATGTCAGAAAGACGTTGCCTCCCAAGGTGGCAAAAGCAGCAGATAATCTGCTGGCAAGCTGCTCCAAATACATTCCAGGCAGCTTGTCTTGTGAGGAAGCTTTAAGTTCAGTGGAAAGCTAAATACCAAAGCTAGAAAAATCCTTCTATTCATAAAAGAAGGATTCAATTTAAAAGTCCTTCTAAATTCAAAAAAAGAGACCAACTCATTGAAGCTTCAAAAGTTTACCTCTATTCTTCCACCATGAAGTGAGTCAAATGTATAGGAATTATATTCATGAACATGGCCAGGCACAACAGTAAAGGTGATGCTGATTTTCACTGTTAAGATATTACTACACTAATGACTACCTGGATTTTACAAGAGAACTCTCTCAATTATTTTACTTAGAAAATTTATTAATGAAAACAACACTGTCCAGGGAAGTGAATTAGTGTTGGTCCACTGAAATAGCAGTTACACAATTTATTTTATTCCTGCCAGCAGATCCACAGTTAAGATCCCTCAAGCAAACAGAATCCAGAGGCACAATTGAGTTTAAGTACAGGATTATGTTCAGTCCACTATTTGATTAACTTAATCCTGATCTCTAGAACTGGCTTCTTTCACCAAGTCATTCCAGACCACTGAGCTGCTGAGATATAGAAAGCTTCTGGAAGTGGCAGTTATAGACAGAAAAGAACATTTTTCACTCAATGGAATTCAGGGACTTCCTTAATTTATGCCTCTAACTGAACTAATTTGATTAAAGTTTTGTTCCATTTTCTTTTAATTAGCCAGGGCAGCTTAAATTAATTATGTCTTATGTATGGATGCTGTACCAGGATGTTTCATGCAGGAACAAATATGAAATTAAAAAAAAAAAAAAAAGTCTAAAGGTTGTTTAATCTAAGCTACCAAGAAAGATGCACTGAAATGTAGTATTGATTTGCCTTCATTGATAAAAATGCAATGTCCAGTTCACCACGTGGCGGTTTAAAAGCTATCGTGGCCAGTGCTGCATGAAAATCTCCGCACCAAATTGTGTGTAACGCTGCAGGGTGTACACTGAAGGGTAATGCTGTGCAGCCACCAGCCTGGAGCAGTCATTGCTCTGCTCCTGATGACAAGGACACAGTCTGTACATGAACCTAACTCAGGGACAGAGAGGTGAAATTTTTAAGTTATCTGCCTCCAGTGCCTATTTGCGTAAAGCTAAATACAATCTAGTACACATTTAGATATGGGTATGTTCTGAGTTAATCAATTCCACCAAGCTATTCTCTGGTGTAAATAAAAGAAAAGTCTGGTCTGAACTGTGCATCTATTGTCTCTGCTGGTAGAAAATGTAGGCGCGCCTCATGGACAACTGGACAGTTGAAAGTTCTTGGTGTAGCATTCCCCGTTAAAAGCAGTTAAATCTGTTGACCTCATTTGTCTTTGATGGTTACATCACTTCGAGACAACTGAGGACAAATCTCACTTTCCAGTGCTACTGTTCCAAGCTGTTCAGCAGCAAGCACCAGTAGGTAACAAGCGCCATGCCACATCCTCACAGTCAGAGCTGATGGAGAAAGAATACCTGCTTTTTAGCCAGAGCAAAAATCTGCAAATTGACAAAGAAACAATGGTAAAAATTCAAACCTCTGATTTTTTAAAGAAAGATGGGGGTTATACTCTCCCTCTTGTTGTACATAGGTACAGTATTTCTTCTCTTTTCTACCAGCCATCACTGGTTTATTTCTTTCTACCTGGTGAGTCAAAGTTTGAAGCATAGCTTTCTGTAACTTCTTCCTCCATAGCTGCTGTCTTTTTTTATAGGTTCCTTGCTGGATACAGCAAATCTGCTTTACGCTGTGGCAGTCATACCACATTATATATCACAGAGCACAGCTTGCTTATTTTGCCATGGCTATTGCAGACAGCTAGCTAATATGGTGAGAAATACTGTGCCCCAAAACAAACTGCATATGAAATTGTTAGGACAGGGGCTGTATGCTAGCACAATGTAGAATTAAGCTTGCATACCACACTTGTAAATTAGTGGGAAGAAGAATCATAGCTGGCTATTAAAATGTATTGCTTTTAATGCAAGGGGCTCTCTTATGTTTGTTCTTAAACACTGGGGGTTTCTTCCTTTTAGTTTGTATTGAAAGCTTGACATTCCAGACTGTGAAGTTTAAAAAAGCTGACCTTGAAAACACAGTCACATTTATTTTTGAATGTTAGTTTAGCTTCACACCCTGGAAGTGGCTTCCTGCCTTCCAGATTTTGCTGAGCATTGTATGACCAACCATGCCTGAACTCACTGCACAGCTCCCTTCAGGCCACACTACAACCATTCAGAACCCATCCACTGACAGCTTGAAATACAAAAAATGTCTGTTTCAGTAACCCATGCCACGATTCTAATCACCTCCACCCTCCTTCACCAAACAGTGACCTGCTCAGTTGCACCCCTGATCATTTTCAGAGGTGGCAGGCCAGCTCTCTGTAGCAAAATTTTTCTGGGATCTTCCTCAGCATCAGCTCAAGGGCATTTTTACTTCCTCACAGACTTCATGCAGTGCTCCCACTGATTTCACACCCAGGCAGGTACTTCCAAAGGAGGACCTTTTCCACCTAGAAAGCTGAAGCAGTCTTGCTGAAGGTTTTGCACTCCCCACACAGAGCAAGCACAGCACAGCTCCCTGACACCTGCTAAGCTGTGAGAATTCTCTTCATTACAGCAATCTGGCAGGCTGACATTAAGGGTGAAGGGGTTGCTCTGTTGATACCAACTTGTAACATTTCCATGAAAATTCCCTAACAGCAGTAGTATTACTATCTACGCAGTAATATTGATAGGCACTGCGAGAAGCAAACTATGAGAAAACATGCACAGTGTTCTATGGGGAAATGTGGGATCCTGTCAGTGTTGTTGACACAGCTGGACTTTAGCAGTAGGTACAGCGCTCAATTCAGGCATTAACTTTATGCTCTCAGGCTTTCCCGGGCACTAAAGATGCTGGGCTAAAGACACTCAGATATAGACAATTCCCAGAGATGGCTGTTGAAACACAGAACACTGTCCTAATTCCTGAGATTTCCAGGTAGCTGCAAGCTCTGAACAATTAAATTTCAGATAGCTGTGAAAGAATCTACAGCACATTACATTTAAGTTTATATTTCTTTCACATATGACCCAGTTCAGAAAGGCTTACTTGGAAGGTATTTCTCCATCTTACAAAGTCACTTACTCACCACTCAAATGGACAATACCCTCTCCTCACACCTCATGTTTCACATTTAGCGTCACATTTAACTAGATTTACAACACTGTCTTTAATAGAATTGCTCCTGAAATGTACTGATGCAGTCCATAATTAGGGAATAAGCACATGACATAGCAAAATCAGGATAGAGTAGTTTACCTGTTTATGACTGAGAGATGAGCTCTTGTAACTTATTACATGTACACTCTTAGTTTATCCCAATGATGAAGTAAACCGGGCTAACCTAAGCCCAAATTGAAGAATGAGAGGACAGTAAATGGCTGAAAAATTACTAACATTGGGGGTACTGGCCGTTATCTACTGTGCTACAGAGAATACTGTTAAAATAAACAGCAAGAAATTCCCCTCACCACCAAATTCTCAGGGAACAATTATTGCATCTCCAACGAGAAGAAAGGAAATAACCATTAATGATTATTTTTCTGTGTTAGGCTAAAACACCTGTTACAGCTTAAGGGATTTTTATTTGTTTTCACTGCACATAGTGCTGGAACACATATTGTGCAATA
The DNA here is from genome assembly GCF_017639235.1 of Corvus kubaryi. Classification (NCBI taxonomy): domain Eukaryota; kingdom Metazoa; phylum Chordata; class Aves; order Passeriformes; family Corvidae; genus Corvus; species Corvus kubaryi. Next base: position 4,052,210 of record NW_024581126.1, on the reverse strand, counting down.
ATACTGTTATGTCAGTGCTCTTGTAGAATCACAATTTCTTCTTAGACAGCTGCAGCATTTACACGGATTTATTAGATCCAAAAGTCCACATAATCACATCACCTGAATAAAAATTAGGCATCTGAAAGTTTTACATAACCACGGCATTTGCAGTTGGACAGGATGGTGCAGAGCTCATGCTGGAGTAGCCTTAAAAAGCAAACAGACTTCAGCAGTGCTGAAACTGCTGGTACTGCTTAACTTAAACCAGAATAACCAGAAGTTGAATCTTTGTGTAACACTATGTTAGTCCCTTCCAAAGACACAAGCGAAATCAGAAATCAGGGCTCTCAGATTAATTTGTCTTTGGCTCATTATGACACACTCAGTCTTCGCTTGATCCTTACTCCAGGTAGGCTGGTATGAACTCATTTAACTCCACTCAATTAAACAGAGAATTGCAAAATTATGCCAGCTGATATTTCAGGACTGTGATCCTTCATTAAAAGGGTTCTGCTAAATATCAATTTATTTTGCTTAATAAAATGAAATGCTGTGCTATCCAGCACATTGTCAGAATAATGCTTTCAAGTACACGGGGGATGTAATTCTCTGCATAAAGACAGACTGAGAACAGCAAGATTCACAGCAGGTGTGAGAGCTCAGTTCCACAGCACTGAGAGCAAAACACTGCAAAATCTCAGTGTGGCAAACTGCACCATACACAGGCACAGAACCAAGCTTGTATCCTTTAGAGCTCCCAGGATAACATACAGAAAGATGAGAACAGCATGTTCTCAGTCACCCTAACACCCTGGTGCAGACCCACTATGACTGGACATTAGCAACTACCACACCAAAAGCCAGCCAATCTTTTTAGCCATTTTACAGCTGCCGTTTAAACTACATCAGTACTGCAGACAGCCCAGGAAAAGGAGTTATTGGACCTGGTAGACAACAATAAATAACAATCAGTGGGTACCATCAGTCATGGTATGATTTAATACTGGGCTGAAGGTGCTTTCAAAACCAAAAGTATTTATAGATAGCTGGCTAAAAACACTGACAACAAACAACCATAGAACAAAAAAAAATGTTAGCATTTTCTGGATGTCCTTTTTCAAAAGCAAATATACAGTGATTTACTTCAAAGCAGCTAGAATAACTGCTGAAGCTGATGTTTATAAAATCTAAATACAGTTGACACAAATGAAAAAAACTCTGCTTTCAGTTACACATGTAGAACCTCTGTAAGGAGCAGAATTTGTCCCCAAGGGAACATACTGTGCCTAAGAGGGAAAGGGCCTTAGAGCCAGACATAAGCTAACTGGCCCAGTTCTCTTCTCAGCTATACCCCCTTAACTGTGCTTCTGCAGCGAAAAAAATCATGGCACTTCTTAAAAATAATCAAGTCAAAGGAAAAGGATATTTTAAAACTGAGTATCAACTTTGTCAGGAAAATCAAGGGGACAAACCATCAAAGACAGCTTAAAGATTCAAGTAAGTAAATATTGGCATTTTTTGGTGGCATATTGCCCCAGCTGCAGTCACACTCTTGAGACATTCCCAAGTTTAGGGAGAAACTGCAAGGTGTTTGTAAGGAATAAATGAAAAATGTCATCCCATAAGTTACAATCAGATTTCTGCCACTGTGCAGTAAACAGCATCTCCATCTCCAAAAAAACACTGGAACAAATAGAGAAAGATGTAAAAGGGGAAGTGAGAGAAGCAAGAGAAGAGTTCAAGTTATGGTGACAAACAATTCACGTTCATATCCTGTAAAACTGGAAAGTCAAAGACTTCACATCTTCCAGCTCCATCTGTTATGTGGCTTCTTCAGGGCTACAGCTGGCCCATATTTTGGTCCAAATTCACCAGTTCTCCACAAGTTTTTTCTGTACTTTCCTCTTATTCATTCTTCAATACTGCACACCTTTTTCTTTTTTCTCAAGTCATTCTTCAGCACTGCTCTTATCTCTTTTCAATTACTGAAATCATTGTTCATCAATTTTAAATGAGCTCAAGGAGCTCATATAAATAATTTTCAAATCCATCTTTCTGTTATAAATTAGTATTTCCAGAATTCATTCATTCTTCCACTCATTCTACTATGTCACTAATCTTCTACCCAAGAATTTCCTGAATATTTTCCACTTCTGGTCTAAATTAAGAAGTTGACCTCTGAAACTCTTCAGCATTCTATTTTTACCACCTTAGACATGAACATGAGCAGAAGCACATAAAACCGATCTCAACTTCTACTGAGTTGGCAAGAAAAATTCTCATTCACTTTTAGAGTAATTTAGGAATAACAATTCAACACTAACTCTCTACAGTGTTACAGTCTACAACTGGGAGCCTCAAAACATTCCTCTGAATTTAAAAGGCTTTGCTGAATCACCAGAGTTCCTTTCAAAACACCTTTGATCTTCAAACCTGGAGGGAACTTTTAAAGTTTATTTTTTCCTCGACTGCCTTCACTGGCTGACAGAGCACGTGCTATAGCCACCTTGAATCCTTATAAACCACCGGGATGCAGTGCTGGAGCAAACTGGGTGAAGCCATCAATGTGCCTCCTCACACAGGTTCCAGCACTGCCAAGCAGCCCTCCTAAGGGCATTTTGAATATCAGACAGGGCAAATTTTCATTTTAAATAACCCATAGTGCTATTGAGAGCATTGGAAGCTGCCCAGACATGAGCTTCCAGTGTCCTGAAAAGCCATAATTAGCCTGATTGCTCAGGGAAAGGATGACAGAGATAAGCTTGCCAGTTAGTGGTCATTCAAGCACAAAGACCTAAAGAAAAACCACTGCTTCACCAACTGCTTGGAACAGGCCAGCACTGGAATGCCAACAAACTCTGGCTTAGTTTGGGAAAAACAACTCACCAAATGGAATGAAAAGGAGCAGAAAAAAGGAAGAAGACTCTGCAATTTCCCAGCAACATCCAGCCCCACATGAACTAGTCCTCAGCATTAAGTTCTCACTCAAGGAAATGACTGGTAGAGCTCAACATTGTTTGTAGTAATAACATAAAGTATGTATAATTAATACAGTCCAGCTCTCATACCTTATAAAATAGTAACATTTCTTATGTAAATGCAGAGAGTGCCATATTTAAAGCAATTGTCAAAAGATGACACAGTTCAATTTAAAAAAAACATATTTCTTTCTGTTTAGCCTGTACTGCCTAACCCAGACTCACCAATAATTTAAGGCAGGTACCTCCACAAAACAAACTTATTAAAGTAGTTCTTAAGCAACCAAGAACAATCAAGACCCATTGTGCTCTAGCAGTATTTTGTTACCCTCTCTACCTTGCACACATTTCAGAGCAGAGGTTATTGTGTGGCTGACCACAGCGAATTGCTCTTTTATCACTAATGCATTTTCTTTCACGATGCTGCTTCAGTAGCACTTTGCAGCAAGTTCACACCAGTTTCTGAATTTCTTGCTTCTGGTGTCACTCTTCCTTATGCTGCCAGCTTCCACCACCTAGCTGCTCCCACTTTTCCTGAATGACTGTAGAGCACAGCCTCTGGCATTGGAAACACAGCCCAGGGCTGCCATTCTCAGAGGATGCACTCACCCCACAGATAGTCACCAGTATTTCCTACTCTGCAAGTATAAAAATATAAAAATCAAATATAAAATATAAAATATAAAAATATAAAAATAAAGCCTATTGATTCCTATTGCATTTAATATTTTTTTTTTTTAAATAAAAAGATGCCACATAAAAAAGGGTTGGAAGACAAAGTGCAGAGCACATTTCCAAATATCCATGAATTAATGTTAATGCGCAGATAATTTTTTTTTTTTAAAAAGTCTTCTAATGTGCATGTTACAATAGTAAGTGACTAAAGTAATTTCTCTGATGCATGGAAGTACACAAATATAACAGAAAACTATTTTTAAAGTATTATATATTTTACACGCACAAACTAATTCACTATCCAGCATAAAGTACTGCAGCATTACTTCCATTAAATGAAACTAATTTTCCAGAGAGGCAAAGAAGAAGAAGCCACAGTTCTGACTGAGAAGCTACTGACCAGCTATAAACTATCCATTATTATCAACTGGTCATTACTCTAACAATTACAAAAATAACTAAATACTTCAGCTACTAAGTCAGAACTGTGTTAACAAACTGGTGCTTGATTATTAGAAGACACTTCCAGTATGGAAAATGGAGAAATTTTCTTTATTCTATCTAGAATTTTTTTCCAGTACCTATTCTTATCTAGCAGTGTTTAATCACGGGTTCCATTTACACTATTCAAGTTTTCTGTAACCAAGTTTTAGTCTAAAATATATACTTTGCCTGTGAGCCTCTATTAATAGGAAACTCAATATCTAAGCCATAAAATGCAATCTCTAATTTTAACTAATGTGATGGCAAATGCTAACTCAGGACGACGAGATGCCTCTCCCATGGTGTCCCACAGGGACATCAAGCACAAGGAAACTACATTGCAGCACATTCCCAGTGATAACAGACATGCTCTGGTTCTTTCACCAAAACTCTGCTGAAGTGCATCAAAACTTCCTGCCTGGGAGAATCAGACTCCACTATCTATGTCCATGAAACTCATCAACGGTGAGTTCAGCAAACTGGCATCAGCAGAAGCAAAAAAAGAAGTAAGAACTACCTCAACCAGAGGGCCACACTCAGTGGCTTATTTATTACTGACTGGTTTGTCTCTACATTTTAGGATGTTTTAAGCTATTTAACAGAAAACTGTGTTAACAGCTATTATTCATATTGGCTTTCTGTTTAAAAACAGCAATTCTTTTCTTTTGCAACTTATATCGACATGTAAATTCTTATAACTAAACAAACATCAGTACAAAACACTATTATTGTGAATATAATTTTCTATTTTGCAGCACTGGGTGAAGCAATTCAGTAAATTTAGAAACCATCCATAATAATAATGAACTACACATTTAAGCCGTCTTGCATCATCAGTTTTCAAGCAGAACACATTAGTGAGTGATCACACTAATCAGAATGTACTACAGCTTGATAATGTTTTTCATAATTAGAATTATTTTGTCAGTTATTTTAGGCCAAGTATTTAAAACACAAAATTACAAATATTTCAACAACTAAAATCTCGAAACCTCATGGGATTTTTTCCTCACTTCTCATGAGTGTAATTTTTCTTGTGTATTTGTATTTCTTTGGAGTCCTCTCAAGAATGGCACCATAGCACGAGAACCAGAAAAAAAACTTACTAGAAAGAGAAGTAGAAAGAAGCTCTCCAGCTAGAAAAATTTAGCAAGATACTGAATTCATTTTTATATCACAATCATTTTCCAAGTCCAATTTCAGCTATTCATTTTATATAGCATTTCCCAATTGCTCTTGAATCTATTTATGTTCTTTGACTATAGATTTTGCTATGTAGTTAAGTAAAAGACACCTGAAAAAAGATTAGCAATGATATTCTCACTGGTTTAAAGTAAAAGAAATTAAATATACCCAATGTAATTTGTTCTCTGCTAAAATTACTCTTCCATGGTTAGTTACTGAGTTTTCTTATTAGGTCACATATACTTAAGAACAGTGATATCCCACTAGTTCATGTTACTGACAATGGAACATTGCCTGTCCCTGTTCAAGGCCAGGTATCAGAATAAACCCTAACATATAGGAATGTCTCTCCCATGATCACCTCTTAGCTACAAAGGGCAACTCAGTTAAAAATGCACGATGATATAGATGGAAATAGAAGCATCCCTCAAGAAACAGGGGTGATTGTAACCAGTAATCATTTTGGATTAGGAAGAGAAAGTTCTTGCTAAAGGAAAAGGGAGGATGACACATCTGGATCGTCAGTCACGGAGTCCGTACTTTCCTTCTTGCTTCCCTCTGAGGAAGATGCCTGGCAGTTATGTACTCAAGTCCCTTTAGGACAAATCATATTGTTACCTCACATTCCTGGAAGAGTTGGCTGTTACGTGACAAACAAAATCCTTTCTTCTTTAAAGTCACAACAGGAGGTTGCCTGTTCTCACAGCATTGCCTCTTCTACAAGTCCAGAGTCTCTGCAGAAGAAAGTAGCAAGACGAGTGGATTTGGGAGCAACAAGCAGAGCAGGCTCTGTAGCTCCTCAGGAGATCCTGTCTGCAGGATTCCCCTGTACTCACAGAGAAACCCTGCAAAAATGTCCCATAGACTCAGAGAATCACAAAATGGTTTGGGTTGGAAGGGACCCTAAAGCTCATCTCATTCCAACCCCCCTGACATGGGCAGGGACACCTTCCACCAGACCAGGTTGCCCAAAGCCCCATCCAACCTGGCCTTGGACACTTCCAGGGATGGGGCATCCACAGCTGCTCAGGACAACCTTTTCCAGTGCCTCACCAGCTCATGACACAGCTGCTGTGCTGGCCACAAGGAGTACCAGATCCCCAGAAGAAATGCATGACTTTATCACTCATGGTTGTTCTGGGCCCATTAAATTTAAAAGTAGCTCCATGTCCTCTTCCATGAATGTACATAATATACATTGATCTTTACGTAATAACAAGAGAGAGAGTTCCTAATGAAGCATCCTGGATATTATCTAAATCACTAATTATTTTTTCATAATTTGACATACAGTACCATTTAATATTTTATGTTGATGATAGCCAGTCCACCAAGAGGTTTTCACTGAATTGCAACATACTGAAATGCTGCATTGAAATATTGAAGTCTCAAAACGAAGATAAGATAACTCACTTGTAGGAAATAAAGCTCTAAAAACAAACTCTGCATTTATAAAATAAATGGAAAAATTCCTCATGCATTTAACAAGAGTAAAAGGAGTTAGAAAGATGAGAGACTGTGGAACGTTAACTACAGCATTAAAAAGAAGCATTTTCTTCATTTAATACAATACCTTCTTTGTATAGGCTGAAAACATATTACTGAATATATAAATCTCAAACAGAAGTAGCTGTAGGTGGCTTGGAACAAGTAAATGCTGTGTTTATACAAGTACAGTGTTCTGCAAGCAATATTAGTCAGCCATTGAGCAGGTTCCCTGTGCTCCAGTACACTGAATACGTGCATAATTAGGGCTTGTTTGCGTGACATCTGGTGGGGAAATAATATCACATCTGATATGAAAGATACAAAAATATTTTCATAAAACAAAAAATTGCAGGGGAACAGGACCGTGATGTTCCTTTTCATAACAAGCAGCCTCACATCAATAAAATTCAATCATCCTACAATACCAACTGTATCAGCTCTCCAGAACAGAAAATAAGTCAGTATGCAATTAGATGCAATTTTCCAAGATTTGAAAAATTCAATTTCCTTTAGCTCCTTGTGTCCACAGAAAAGATAGAACTCAGGTAATGTCGAATGGACGCAGATGACTGGTGTTGAGTAAATCAATTTATTAGTCAAAGATCTGACTGAGCAGCCCAAAGCTTTCATTGCTTAGAGGCATTTTATATATGCATAGTCCTAATAAATCTGTGCTGTACACATTATTCTGCAGCATAATGTCTGTAGAGCAAAGTCTGTTCCCTTCTGAGTGTCACTGGATTAGAATTGGAGTATGAAACCTTGTTGTCTGCAACATTCTCAACAGTAAGAAAACAAAAAGTGAATCCAAATGAAAATGAAAATGAATCCAAAGGGGGAAGAGTTGAAGAGTGTTGCACTGGACTCTAAAGATAAATCTCTATTCTTGCTTATACTAAATTAAGGATGTTTAGTGATCACACAAATACCCCTCCCTGTATTCTGGGCAGGGCTGTTCCAAGTCCTGAGCAGATTTGTTCAGAACTGGCTCAAATACCAGAGCACTGTGCCATGTCCTGCTTGAGCTGTGTCACATTAACATACCCATTATAACTTCTGCATTACTGACCACCTCTTCCTCCCAAATACAAAGATTACTCTTACATAGCTCAAAATTCAAGTCAGTGGCATGAACAGAAATGAGGCCAAACTCAAAAAACAAGAATCCTACACATCTCTGGTTCTGATTTTTCAGGATCAGGTTGTGCAAAACACTGCAGATTTTCACATCTTCCTAAGCAGGGATCTTCATCCTGCAGAATGCGGTGCCCTGCTTGATGCCTATGCATATACAATATAATTTATGCCATTGAATAATTTTTTAGATTTCTCTTTTTTTAGCATGGAAAGCCTGTATGGAATGAGGATGACAACACCATTTTGAACATTTCTGTTGTAATTATTTATTTGGGCAATAACATCCAGTAAAAATAGATCATGATCCACCTCAAGTGGTTTCAGACAAGACCACTGTCTATAAATCCAGCAGAAAAAGAGCAGTGTCTGAACTTTCAGAAAGAACGAAGTAAAGCTGCTCCACAGTCAGAAACACTGTGGGTTATTGCAGAAGCAAAGTAATTCCTGTCAAGTACTCCTTAACCCTGGGATTTAAAACCATTTTTCCCAAGTGTGTGAAACTCATTATCAATGTGAAACACTATAGTTGCTGCTACTCGCTGTATCAGCATAAGAAATCTCCCCTCAGCATTTCTCCTTGCCCAGTGTGTGAGCAGACAGCTCACAGACCTGGAGCAAGGGAACAGCATGCTGCTCTCTTGAGCTGAACAGTTGCTTCTGCTGAGCTCCAAATGGCATCCCCAAGTAGCTTTTCCCATTCACTGAAAGTGGGACTTGTGCTGTAGCCCTTCCTTCTCCTAAGGACTGTGTACCACTGACATACAAACCACCACAGCCCTGCCTTCGCAGCAGGCACTCACAGGACAGGAGCTGCCTCGTTAAGAAAACCAGCTCCAAACGGGAAAAAGCTTTTAATCCTTTACAACGGAAATACCAGTCCTTAGAAGGAGCAAGGTTCAAGATACAACAGCTTGAAGGCTGGAGAGGATGTAGTAATGAATCTGCCTTTGGAGGCAGCGGTGAACCTCTCTAATTAACACAATATTCTTACCAGCAGTTACTGAAAAATAACAACAAAAACCTCTTAACTTTGCTCACTGAATTTATGAAGTTTTCTGTCATTTGGACTCAGTTCCTGAGTCTGCTTGGATTCATTAACACCAGAGAGCTACAAAAATGAAGTGCTCATCACAGAGAAAGGGTCCAGAGAATGCTCACAGCACTGTATCAAATACTAGGAGTTCAGGAAAAAAATTAAGCTGAAGGAAGGCATTGCAATATATTGATTGCATATTTTATTTAAGGCTTTTATTCCAAGCTATTTGGGATGGATGTTCTCCTTCACCTTCATATTTTCAGTGCTTATGATTGCTCCTTTCTGGGACTTCCAGTGGGCTACAGAGGTGATGAGGGTGATTGAGGGCTCTGTAAAGAAGCAAGCCCTAGGAAAGAGATGGAATTTTGCTTTGTGACCCTCAAAACTTAAACCTTGGTGTTTGGGCTGACAGGTGCTCTGGAATTTTCCATCATGTTTCAGTCTGCAGGCATGGATGGTCCCGTGAAAACTGCTTGGATATTCTGGTTCTCAAATATGTGCATCTGTGTGCACAAATATTGGAGAAACCACTCCGGCTTTCTTTGAAACAATGGCATTGCAGGTCCAATCACCATTTTAACAACATATTCCACATTCAGAATTTCAGTACAAACCACGTAGCTCACCTCCCACCTTTGGCAAACTGGCCAAATGGAAAGCATCACTCCAGCATTTTTTCATTAATTTAGTCCATATCAGGCTAATTTTTAGACACCTTTTCAAGTATTTCAACCATTATACAATGATGGTACAGAGCTAAGATACTTTGTAATACATACAAGACACAAATTTAGATATGCTGTCATTTGCTATGGCTGTGTTTACTTAATACCAACATCTGCTCCAGTTCCAACAATGACACTGCTGCAAGAACAGCAAAAAAACCTAATTGTCTCAATGAAAAGATTAAGAAATACTACACATCATGCTCTAGGCACCTTTCTGGATGTCAGCCCAAATCAGAACATCATTAGTTATTTCCCAGCTTCCCAGTACCATCTTTGGGACCCATACATCCAACAGCTGAAAAATAGCCTTGTGTTTGAAAATCCATGAAAACCTTCTGGCCTACCAGCACAAGGAAGCTGTCTAAAAAAAGGAAGTGGTAACACAGCTTAGGAGAAATAGTCGTAGATGTACTGGCAGCAGTAAAACACTGAAGAAATGAGACCTGGGGATGATTCAGGGACAAAAAACAAGAGTAGCAAAACGCTTAACAATTGGTCAGTACTTAAGGCTCTGAAAAACGTACGTTTTCAATTTTGGGTGGCGCAATAGAAACCTTGAGCTACAACTGCATCTTAGAAGAGCAGACCCAGACCTGCTGTCTATGGTTACCAGCAAATGCAAGGCTTTTGTCAGGGCCCAAATAGGCCTGAACAGTCCTCCCCAGCCTCACCTGCTGCCCCCACCCACAGCCCTGCCTGTGGCTCCAGGAGCCCCATTTAACGCTCCTCCGAGGACAGTGAGGAGGCCCCAGCCCCCGTGGCTGTGAGATTGTGCTCAGCTCCTGCCTTTCCCAGCCCTTGGGAAAGGAGCCAGCCCTTGCTGCCCCCAAACACATTTCTTTCACCACCTCAAATTGCCATTCATGTTATGTGTTAGTCTGGCATCAGGAGAACCTTTTAAAGCATTGAACAGAGGTCAAAAGTATTAGGAGCATTTCTTTGGACGATCCTATAATGTAAGATGCCCGACTGGTTAGGTGAACTTTTTAAATCACATCTATTGTTTCATGTGGCAGTACAACTGAGACTGTGCTTGAAAATCTTGTGGGTTCTCTGGCTGCTTCTATTAGGTATAATTCAAAACTACAGAAAATCACAGAAATAAAAAAGAAAGCTGAAATATCTTTTGTTCTCTCCTCTCAAAAGAAACAAGTCAGTCAAGCCATCAGAAATTTTCAAAAATAAGTAATGGTCTGAATGTCTTTATTTCTGGGTGCCCAAGAATGAGACAATTTAAAAAGCACTTTTTCTGCATGAATTCAAAAGTAAATCTCTTTACAATGACTCCATTTCGCTTAGGAGTTGAGTTGTCCAGTAGCACTAATCAATTCTGGAAATATTTTCTTGTAAAATAGGTCAAAGAGCAGCAAATTAGTACAATTTCTAATTACTAGAGTCTTCTCACATTTTCTAAATATTTCAAAGCTAGAAAAATGCTAATTGTCCATTAAACTATGAGCAACGGAAAATATTTTATTAGCCAGAGAAAACAGTTCTGTCTTCTAACTTATGGAATCACCCTATCAGTTATTAGAGGAGACGTTCACAAGTAAAATGGCACCAAAATAACAATTTCTTCTTGCAGATTCTCAGAAGCATTAGACCTTGTTCCCCATATTTACTCAGACCTTTATAGCATTTTTATCATTAATTTTGAGATCTATGAGTCCTGGATAAGTAACAGTGCTTATAATAGCTATAATAGAAATAGCTATAATAATAGAAATATAAGAAATTAAATGTAAATTAATAAGAAATTTAATATAAGAAATAAACATATACAGAAATAGATGCTGGAGTATAAATTACTATACAATTCCTCTACTGTGCTCTCTGCAGTAGGATAGATTCTTGCTAAAATAACATTTATCTGAGCTTGTCATCTGGCACAGAGTAAAAAACAATGATGCCCTTTAAACATTGAATTAAAAATATTTTCTATTTCTTCCCTGTGATGAAACCATATTTTTCTTTAGTATGTGTATCTGCAGCTAATATTTAAGAAATACTTTAACAGAAAAGATATTATTCCTCAGCTTCTTAACCTGAAAATATGCAAGATTTCTACTTTGAAATAATGCCCTGCCATTTTGAATGCAAAGAGGGATCATCTTCCTTCATGCTTGAAACCTGAAAAATAGTCCATGTCTTAAATTCCTGAAGAATTCAGGGCAAATTGAGGGCATCTTTAAAGTACAAACACGCTAATGAAGCAGAACGTATTTAACCTGAAATATACAGTCTGGGGAATGTGTAACTTGTAATACAAATACAGTTTTGGATAGAAAAACAAGAGATACCTTTGATCAGTATCAACAGTCCTCTTCAGTTTTCTGCATTCAGGCTCCCTGTGCTATTCAGGCTCCACTGTGCAAGGAAAAACTCACTGAATGACACCCTGAATTCATTACAAAGCTGTGCCAGCAGGGAGACAATAGGCAGAAATTAAAGTTCATTCATACAGTGGATGATCCACAACAAGGACAGATATCACGGGCTCCGATTGAAAACCAAACCTCCACTGATCTCAGTGGAATGTGGCTGAATCCACAGTGCAGGGCAATACCCCAGCAGTGTCCTTTGATTGCACAAGGCACAGGAAACAAGGGAATGCAGTCTCCCCGTGTATGTGATTGGATTTCTTTCCACAGCACATCGTGGGGTGCTGCTCCCCTTGCAATGAGGATGAACACACAGTGGAGCACCCTGGAACATCCCTTCTCTCCAGCAAAATTCTGCACCAAAATCATACCAACATAAATACAAACGAGGAGAGCCGATTTTCTTCTTGGTTGTCCTACACTGCAGTGCCAGGTGCTGCCTAGTATTGACACAAGAAACTTTGCAAGACTTCAATAATTTTTAAAAAACCCTTACTTTATTCTGACTGCTAAGAACAGAAAAAAAGTATGTATCTAAAATCAAAGATGATGCCTTTGACCTACCTGACTACCTGACTATCCATCCTCCTCCCTTACTCTGAACACAAATGCCCCAAGAACATTTGAGCAAGACATTAAAAACAAAGAGAGACCAAAATCTCTCTTGAACATGTGCTGTCGCTTCCGACACTCCTTCGTGTAGCAGCTGCAACACCTGGGAAACCTGCTCCACCACAGTGTCCCTTTTGACTTTAAGCAAATTGCTTGTTCCTCAGTTCAGGAAGCATTTTACAACCCAATTCCTTGTGAAATGAATGGAATTCAGGTACTGAAAACTACATTTAGTGAATGCAGACCTGAGACCCTTTACAGCTTAGGAACTGGCAGATTGGAGTCTTTGAGACCTCCCTGTCTGGAAAGGTTGCATGGCATTACCAAGCAAATAATAGAACTTTTGCACTCAGCAGGATACTTGTGGTAGGAGCATGGACTTCCCAGCCAGACTGAAAATCTCACAGGACCCTGTCCCACCCCACTTGGTGCTGCCCAGCGCAAGGAGCATCTTCCCAATCACACAATGCCACAGCAGCAGCTGCTGCTGCTCCTGAGACCAGGGTACCTGGAAGAGAAACAATGCATGAAGCACCTCTTTGTAGTTGCAGATCAATTCAACCAGTTTGCTCCCAGTTTGGTTTTACTGGCAATACCATAAATGCACAAATGAAGGAAATAAAAGAAGTTTTTACTTACCTACTTTCCCTCAATTAGTATATTTTATGAGATTTTTTTACATGTAATGTAAGATTTCTCTTCTTTCCTTCTTATGTATTTATTTTCCAAAGGGCCTGTTGCAGAAAAGGTCTCAAGGCATATTATAATTGTACAGAAAAGGATTAAAAATAAGAATTAATTCAACTATCTCAGTGCGTAGTTCTTTAATGAGTTTTCCTTCAGAATTAATGTCATCAGAATTCTGAACACACAGAAAGCATGGCAGCAATATGTAGAGTACCTGGGTGTCAGGTACAAAACATTTAGGCACTTTAACCCACAATTAATCTGTCAATCACTTTGTCCACATTAGATGGTCTCTGTGGAAATGAAGGGACGTTCATTTTTACAAAAGTGCCATTTTTCTGCAAGCATTTGTTTCAAATGGAGGTGCAAAAATATGATAAATCTGTCAACTAGTATTCACTGCAAAATTTGAAGCATTTGGACATTCAAGAGGACATAGCAAGAGGAAAGTGTATACCCTGCCCCATGTCTACAGAAGTTATTCTGTTATTTAGATTTATTTAATGATAAGAAAAGTATATAATTTATATGCTGGATATTATAGTTGGGCATTTTTTAAGGTTTGCTTTTATTTCTTACTCTCTCATGTCAATTAATTAAAAATTTTAAAATATTTATGTATTTATAACTGGGTCCAATGACACTAAAAAGTAATAAGGAACCAGTAAAAATTAGAGGAAGTCAGTGACATGGTCTAAACACAATGGATATATTATATTTAATTTGAGGATTATCTATAAAGTTTAAAGATTATGTTAAAAATTAATTGATATTCAGAATTAGTTTAATGAGTCCAGGATGACCAGAAACACACATTTCATTTTTCAGTGCTGTGAGAGATAGATTTTTCAGGAACTTGCTACAAATGGAATAGGCCTTCTGATATTTTGCTGGTTTTCCATAGTGCATTTATCCTACATTTATGCAAATATGAAGTACCTCCTGTTCTTGGGCAGCTCAGCACCGAATTTTCAAATCCCAAGTCAAATGACTCTCAACACCTGAAAGCAAACTTGACAGGAATCTTCCATGTCAGGAGTTGCACTCCAAGATCCTTTATTCAAGGTTATGGCCTGATCCCAAACTCCACACCAGCATTATGCAAAATCATTTTCACATTCCAAAGCTATTTGAAAAGATTTACGGACTGAAAACACGCTCAAATCCCAACTTTTATGAGCACAAGAATGCCTGTTAGTATCCCCAAACACCAAGGACACTATAGTCATGAATGAGATGTAATCATAATAGCAATGGGGCTTTTCATCCCCTGGATCTCCCAAATTTATTCTGCATTACATGAACACCACAGAGGTGGATTCTACACACAAGAACCTATGTAAACAGAAGAATTTTCCTTCAAATACAAACAAATCATATTTTCCATCAAATGGAATTAGCCTCTTGTGGAATCATTCCAGAAAGCTTAACTGAACACTAGAAACCTTCACCACTAACTGGGTTACACAACACTTCTTTTGGTAGAAGGTTCAGCATCCAGGCTGATGTTTTCAAGGAATAAATGTAACATCAGAAATGTAATAAAGAAAAAATTTATGGATCTCTGAAGTCAGCCATTAAATCCAATGCTTCAGCTAGCAAAACTCTCTCCTTATGAGCCTGGCCTTGGCACTTAAGATTACTATAAAAATACTTAGAAAATTCTTTCAATAAATGCCAGCACACTGTTAAGTATCAGACTATATTTGAAATCCGATTTGGTGCTGCTGTGATTCCATGAATTCTAATGGAACTCCTCCAATTTTTTCACCACTGCAAGTGAACCTGAAATATCTCATTTTGCATTATTTTTGGCTGAAATGTATGTCAATGTGAAATCATTTGAACTACATTAGTAGAACTAAAATGATCCCCAGTGTAAATCCATTCACATCAGCTACATCAGGAATGCATTTACCACTATAATTTAAAATGTAAAATGCCCAAGTCACAATAAAACTATTTTTCTGAGAGTTGTCTGTATCACTGGGAAAGGTGCGACAGAAGCAGGAGTAGTAACTTAGAGCCATAACAGCTCAATTAGAGGGTTTCTCTGGCACACAATTTCAACCGAAGTAATACTTAACACAAATTTCTATTTCTTGTAAAGTACTTGGGATCTTTGGGTTTTAGCATGTTAGTGGTAGGACTATTGGCATTTTAAAACTATGTCGTGACTGGACCAATAGATAGTTGAATAATCAAATTAGAAAGCCAAGTAGAGCTATTTGCCATTCTGGAATGCACAATTCTTTCTGTGATTCAGAATGTTCTACCCAACTGATAGCACAAGCTAGCATTGAGCTATATAGTTTTTTTTATCATGACAAAGTACAGAGGTTTATTCACTGCAGCAGGCTCCGTTGTTACCTGAGGATACACCTCCCCAGCACTGCAGTGTGTAGGGCTGACACCCCCAGAATGTTGCTCTGCCAACTGCTATGAAGCCCTACAATCAGACCTTTTCCTTCTGAGAGCAAGGTACTGCTCTGGAAACAGCACAGCACAGACATCACATGCTTGTTTTAAATTGAAAAGGTGTGTACTGGTAGCAGAGCAGATGAACAACCAGCTGGAGCACTCCCCTCATGCTGAGCTCTGTGGCTACAGTATGAATGTATTTTAAAAGTGATTCAAAGTGTTTTCTTAGCTCCATTAGAGGTCTGGAATTCCACTTCTTATGAACCACCTCACCTTCCAACCAGTCAATACTGCAAACATGTACTACTTATCTTCTCTAAGTTCTTTATTTACCTAATTAGTATTTTGTTCACTCCTATCCCCTTGCCATGGTCCCAGGCGCTGTGTAGTCTCTGGTGTCAGACAGAACTAGTACCAAGCCATTTAGGAAGAAGGCCCTCTAGGCCATTAACTGCTATCTGTGAAAGAAATACTTTCAGTTACAGATTTTTACTGGATTTTATAGAATGCTCATCCTCACTGCTGATATTGCCCCTGTAGAAAAAAGTATTTAGCACATTAAACTCAGGTGAGCTGGAGTGAAATGTAGTTTTAAATTTTGGCAAATGCCAATGTATAAAATTACTGAGTCACTTCATTCAAAACACAGTTGGAATTAACATCACCACAATAAAAAGGAGCTCTGTTGTGAAGCTAGTGCTTCACATCAAAAATATAGCAAAGCCTGCTGTGTCTTTAAATTAGGAATCAGACACTTAAACACACATTTTGAAGCAGAGCTCAGCACAACACAGTCTTTTGTGTGTCTTTTTTTTTATTTTTCTGCAATGCAAAGAAGACAAGCATAGAAACTTTTTGAAGAGACTCAGAAAAACCATGAAGGCAAAACCCAACCATTAAAGAGAAGCCTATGTCTGCAGCTCTGTTTGGTGCCACTGGATACAGCAAACAAGGCTTATCTGATGGATCATGTGCAATGTCGTGGATGCCCAATTCAGACTGCTTTTGTTGTTGCTATAAGTCAGTCACTAACAAGTTCGCCCCCCTGCAAAAACCCTACACTCGACTTTAAATGAATATTGCAAAC
Organism: Corvus kubaryi; assembly: GCF_017639235.1. Lineage (NCBI taxonomy): Eukaryota > Metazoa > Chordata > Aves > Passeriformes > Corvidae > Corvus > Corvus kubaryi. The sequence goes on along the minus strand of NW_024581126.1, from coordinate 4,035,330 downwards.
GACTGAAATTCTGTAGTGTTGGTAAGTCCTTTTCTCTCCCATAATAGCCTGTCCCAGGCCTTAAAGTGCATATGCCAATTTGGTTCAAGTTTTATGATCTGGAATGTTCCACAGTGCCTCTTCAAAACCAGTCACAGTTTAATTGTGCCTTCCCTTGGTAATGGTAAGTCTAAAACAAAACTTGTTCTGAATCTATTATTTATGTTGGATGCAGCGATATTTTACCTATCTCATTCTGGACGCTGGAATATACTGCAGGCCAGGTAATCCTTACCTACCTGAATCTCCTAGGATGGGCAATGGGAGGTTTTGACACATAGTAAAATATACCTGGCCTAAGAATCAGTGAAAAGAAACCATGGAATGTTTTCACCAGGACTCCATGGGACCCATTATGTTCATTTTGAAGCCCAGAATGCCTATTTTAGATCTTAAATGTTGCTTCAAATATACATGGGTGAAAGCTGTAATCAAGGGAAAATGCAGCACCAATAATAGCACATTATTAAAAGTCAGCAATCCTCAATTGTCAGTACTGTAACCACTGAGTATCTTATTACTTCTACCTTCTCCTCCCATATACTGAATTTCCTCAATACTGACAAAGTGCATCTACTAATCATAGACTCTGAATGGTAAACTAAGCAGAAAAAAAGATATAAATTAGGTACTTCTTGAGGGCATCAGTAGAAAACACCGCTTTCAAATAATTTTGATTATAAAACTTTACTTCACAATCCTTTTCCAGATCACAGATATTCATAATTAAAAAGAGTATGGAATTAATGTAATGTTAGCTGTTTTGCCATCAGCATCACAAAGAAAGAAAAACAATAAAATATGATGCAGAATTCACTCTTCCAATGATTGTCATTGAACTATTACATTAGTAAACATTCACAGTATGAAGTCTCTTTCAATATATCTCCAGCATATAAAGTAGTGCAAAAAAGCATTCCAGTCATTTTGCCTTTGCAGTCAGACCAGGTTAAACGATTCTCTTACTTCATTTCTTTCATTATTAGACAACAAATGCTGCAATGCCTCCAAAGAGAGTTATAAAAATAAACAATTTCTGGAGGGTCAACAGCCTTTTCAAAGTAAATTTCCAGTTAAAAACAAGCATTATAGATTTCAAGGAAAAAAAATTTAGATCTATCTTCTGTAGAATATCTTTTTACAATAAATTTACCATTTGAAAAACAATGACTATGGTATCCAATGATTTATGGTAGCTGCTATTAAAGCACTGATAAATAGATAAATGACTACCAAACTTCATTGTTTCTTACATAGTAAATACCTCTGAATGCCAACTTTTACCACAGAGCTGTTATTAGTGATGTCGACAGTTCATGCACCCACTTTAAAACTGACTTGGTTTTAATAAATTTCTCAGCCTCATGTGCAAAACACTTGCATTCTAATAAAAATATAAAGTCTGAAAATGTATCAGATTGAGCAATCCTTTCCTCAAGTTGTACCACTTACTTGATATGTAATACATGTTTAGCAATGTTTTTTATTTGTATTTAACCATTAAATGGCATACTATTGTATGCTGCAGACTCTTGTTTGCATATTTCATTATTTTCACTGCACTCTTTAATGCATAAATATATTTGGAAACGTTCAAAATTACACATCAGTTTCCACAGAATTTGAATTTACACAGTTTTTCTTCTCTGACTCACTGCTATTCCCTGTGTCCTGACTTTTATTCTCCTTTACACAAAGAGATTCTTTAACTCCTTCTTCCATCTCCAAATACTCTGATTTATCCTCTGTGGATGAAGATGATGAGCTTCTAAATTTCTTCAGTAAATTTGTTGGGAGGTAAGGGCAACTGACTGCATTTTGCATCATCTGTGTGTGTTCTTCATTCTCAGTTTCTCTGTGGTAGAAATAGTTAAAATTGGAGACAATCACTGGCACTGGTAAAGCAATGGTTAACACTCCTGCAATGGCACACAGGGACCCGACTATTTTCCCACCCACAGTTATGGGTTTCATGTCCCCATAACCAACTGTAGTCATGGTCACCACAGCCCACCAAAAGGCATCTGGGATGCTTTGAAAATGGGTGGCAGGCTCATCAGCTTCTGCGAAGTAAACAGCACTGGAAAATAAAATGACTCCAATAAAAAGAAAAAAGATGAGGAGGCCAAGTTCCCTCATGCTGGCCCTGAGCGTGTGACCCAGGATCTGCAAACCCTTGGAGTGCCTGGAGAGCTTGAAGATGCGAAACACCCTGACCAGACGGATGATCCTCAGGATGGCAAAAGACATGGCCTGCTGACTGCCCTGCTCCTGTGCCAGGTCAGTGCCCAGGGTGATGAAGTAAGGCAAGATGGAGACAATGTCTATGATGTTCATGACGTTCTTGAAGAAGTGTGCTTTGCTCGGACATGCAAAGCAGCGCACTGTAAACTCAAAGGAGAACCAAATGATGCACACGGTCTCTACAATGAAAAAAGGGTCATTGAAGATGGTGTGCTCCCCAGCATCCAGGCGAAGAGACTCATTGGAAAGCCCCTTCCCTAAGCTCAGGGACATTACGAATTCTTTGTCATCTCTGAACTCTGGTAAAGTCTCCAGACAAAAGATGACAATGGAGATCAAGATGACCAAAACAGAGACAATGGCAATGCCTCTGGCTGGACTGGAGCTTTCCGGGTACTCAAACAGCAGCCAAACCTGCCTCTTAAACTCATTCTCTGGCAAAACCTTTTCCTCTTCCTCTTTGACAAAACCTTCATCCTCCCTGAACTTGAGCATGGCCTCCTCCCCAAGTTGGTAGAACTTCACCTCCTCAGAGAAGATGTCAAAGGGTACATTGACTGGTCTCTTCAGCCGACCACCGCTCTGGTAGTAGTACAGGATGGCATCAAAGCTGGGTCGGTTCCTATCAAAGAAGTACTCGTTCCTGAGAGGATCAAAGTATCTCCCTCGCTTGGCTGGATCACCCAGCAGTGTCTCCGGGAACTGAGCTAATGTCTTCAGCTGGGTCTCAAACCGCAGTCCTGACACGTTGATCACCACACGCTCACAGCACTCGTACTCGCTGTAGCGGACAGAGCTGTAACCCCCAGGGCCTCCACCATCATCGGGTGGCTGGTCCGAGTATGAAAACTCATCCTCCCCATAGTCATCACTGTAGTAGAGCTTTCCTTCTTCCTCATCATCTTCATCCTCATCTTCATCCTCCTCTTCCTCCTCACTCAAGTCCTTCAGTATTCTCTCCTCAGAACCACTGAGCGGCAGCAGCTCAGAACAGGGGAAGGAGGCCCCACACTCCCTACTTCCTAAGTGGTGGCTCCTCTTTTTCCCTTTCTTCCTCCTCTTACCACTCTGGCGGTGGGGCAGGCCGCTGCGTGATGCGCTCCCACTGTGTGAGGAGGCTGCCCCTCGGCTCTGCTCCTGATGGTAATGGTGGTATGGTCCCCCTCCGCCTGCCGCCCCACCTTCCACCGCTGCTGTGGCTGCTGCTACGGCCGCGGCTGCGGCGGCCCTGGACTGCGCCAGCCGCTCTCGCTCCCGGGCCCGCGCCTGGGCCGCGTATCCGTAGGGCATGTGGGTGTTGCACCCGGAGCTGTCTGCACTCACCATTGCAACCTCCATTTTGCAACTGTTTGGTTTTTTTCAATCACTTACTGTAACAAGGTTTTGTTTTATTTACACTGTCACCTTAACTTTCACTAGAAAGTTCAAAGCCATTTGCATTTGGAGGACAGTCCCCTGGGCATCGAGTATGGCAACATGGTTGTAACACTGAATCTATATTTTGGAAAACCACAGATCTGCATTTTCTTGTTCTCCAGAATGTTTGACACAAACTACCGTTTTGCTAATAATAAAAGATGAAATTCTCAAACTGAACCAGAGAACAGCTGAGACCTTGTTCTTCCATCCACCAAGCCCCTTTATTTTCATTTATCTCCTGCAGCAATCACAGCTGTATCTGACCAGAATCATGACTGCCTCGCAGGCTATAAAGGCTGCATTCCTCAGGAAAAAAAAAATACGCAAACCAAAGGGTACCTGTTCTCCACAGATGGTTTTAGCTCATCGTTGAAACCAAATGCAAATAGTCTCTTTCCTCATTATTTATTCCTGGTAATGCTTTGGCCTAGCAAACTTACTGTTTAATATCATTACTTGGGGAGTTGAAGTTAATTCCAGCCATCACTTCATTTACACAGTGAGGAGGTCTTTGCAAATCCTTTCTTCAGCCTGTCAACAATGTCTCAAACCTGGGAGCAGCACCCAGGGCATCAGCAGCAGTGGTAAGAGGAGGAGGAGGAGGTGGAGGAAGAGGAGGAGATGAAGACTGAGAAACTGGCTCTGAAGTCCCCATAGGACATAAGGGAGTGGATGGGTCACCCTTTGGTTATGGTCATGCAGAAGAAGCACTTAACCTGAGGCACATGCACAAACACACAAAAATAAACAAAACAAAAAGGGAAAAGATTGGATTGTTTTCCTAAAAGGTCACACCGATCAAATGAAACTGTGTCATCTATTACCACGGCATTCAAATCTTCTCCTGCCCACACTATTCACACTTCTACATTACACACACACCCACATCACATGCACAGAGATTTTGAACGACTCTGTGGGTAAGGATGTGGGTGGGTATGTCACATATATATATAGACAGATACAAAATCCCCACCCATATAAGCACTTGCATCCATACACAAACATATGCATGCTTCTGAAACACCAACACATATAAACACTAATAAAAATACTGCAACACACAATGCATTCAGGTCTTTGAGCACATACGTAAGAGATACACCTACATATATCCATATGAAACATTAAAGAATCAATGTATCTACACAAAGAGCTTTTGTTATATTTGTAGAAACACATCAAATGTGGGAATGTTACATTTTAATCTGCAGCAGAATTGTGTTTCGATCACAATGAACATCTCACTGGATTTGATTTGGAAACAGGCACGTACAGTGCTCAGCCAAGTAAAAATACTGTGATATGTCAAGAAAACAACTGCAGGTGCACTGAAGCAACATCTACATGCAAGCACACACACAAAAATACACAGCCCCCCACACTCCCCTTTTAAACAGAAGCCTCATTTATAGCCACATCTATTAATACACGAGAGAAGGTGAACACGAATTATTAAATGACGCTATTTTTAAAATCATACCTACGTGTCATGCAGAAAAAGATCCTAAAAACGCTGTTATACTTACTGATCCTAGGCAGAGAAATAGCAGCGCTCTTCCCGCTAGCGTAAGGACCGGGTGGCAGCAGTCCTGAGGGGGCTGTGCCGGCTGATCCACAGTCGCAGGTGGCTGTGGTCAGTGCGCACCACAGGTTGACGAGTTATTTCTGCCCCTTCTTGCTGGGTGCCGGGAGAGCGCCGGGAGCGAGCCGGGGAGGCGGCTGGGGCTGGGGGCACTCGGCACCGCCACCGCCGCTCCCGCTCGCCTCGGCATTGGCGACAAGGCAACAAGCGAGGGTCTCGTCCCCAGAGGGAAAATCGAAGGCGGTGTGCGTGTGCTTGCTGTGTGTGAGACGGAATGAAGGGACAGGCGCGCTCACTGGTCTCTCCAAGACCGGCTCTCGCAGCAGATCTGTAGATCAGCGCTGGATAATCCGTGCGCGGAGCCGGGTTCCAGCGGCGGCAGGACGGGGGTCGCTCCGTGCGGCCCCTGCCCTACACGTCCAGGGACGGCGCTCAGCCGGCTCCCGCCCGCGCCATCCACTTGTTGTGCGGTTCGGGGGGAGCGGGCCAAGGAGCCGCGGGCCGGAGCGCGGACCGCGCCGGGCGCTGCTGGGGCCGAGGGTGCCCGGCGCTGGGAGCCGGGAGCCGGGAGCCGGGAGCTGGGCCAGCCCGCGGCACCGCGCCCCGGCGCTCCCGAGCCGGCCCTGTTGCTCCGAGCCG
>NW_024581126.1:3981767-4029004 GCF_017639235.1 Corvus kubaryi | reverse complement strand
AACTTCTTGAATCATTAGGAGCACCTAGACTTTCTCCTACATCAGTAAATTTTAATTCTAGGGGCATTTTCCAGAGTTCAGTCAGTTCATTCTCTAACAAGTCTTATGTTGCTTTTAATCAGTAGGATTTGAACACCCTTTTATTTCTTTTTTGAGATGTTTCAAGAGCTTGGAGCAAAACATAATGGCTTATTTAGCTTTTACTTGTCTTTCAAAATTTCAGATGCACTGTCTTATCATTATCTCATGTGACTGTTAAACTGAAAAATTCAGTGGATATCTGAGTAAAAAAGACAAGTAGAAACAGACCAACCACTAGTATTCCTTTTTGAGCACTGTTATTTTTTTGTTGTTTTTAATAGCTAAATGGTGTTCTTCAGCAAAGATAAATAAACCGTGATGTATGATTCTATGCACACATAATACACATATAACTGACAATGGGAGAAGCAGAATAGCCTTTTAAAATCCATTCTAATGTGATAGGGATCACGTAACTACATGCAATTCAATCTAGCTCAGAGGTCTTACTTGATCTAATTTTTAACTGATTTAAAACCGAAAAACAAGCTTTAAGTATTTACAGATGAATAGAGTGACTCATTTCATTCAGCTTTGTATTTCCATAGTATTCAAAGAGAAATTTTTATTTAAAGGCTATTACGTTTCCTCTGTTCCTTCACATTCATACGGGATAATATTATTGGTAGAACAGAGAGAATACCTACATGTCACTATCTTCGATAGTAATGTATTATTGTATCACAGTAAAGGATCTCTAAGCTATGCTGTCACACAGATTTGTCCCATTTTACAGTGATGTAGGTGAGAAATATGCATTATTGCTTAGCTATGTGTACAGTGCCAGAAAAAATACACAGCAATTTAATACATTTTCATGCAAAGGGAACAAAGGATTTGAAAAGCTTAATTTATGTTTCTATGCCCAATATTAATTTATGCTTTCCCCCAATTGCTGCAATTCACACTGGCAGGGTCTGGCCCCAGTCCAACACTAACCTTCCTGCTGTAATCAAGAGTTCTGCACAGCAAATAAGACTGAACTACAGCTCAGTACTTACTGCTCTTCTAGACCATGAATGATTCTGCTTCCCCTTTAGCCTTCTCTTTTTGCTCTTCTGCTCTTTCCTATACTTGCTTCACTACTGTTTCTATTAACCTCTCAAGGCAACACAGCCAATGTCCTGTAAGACCAGGGACTCCTTTCAAAACAAGCAAAATGTTGCAGCAGTGGGAACTCAGGATAATCTAGTGAAAAGACTGTGGTCACTACGTCATTTCAGATGTGCTGAAACATGATTCAGAACTTGAATTTCCCCCTCCTCTCAGTTGTTTACCGTGCTAGAGACCCTTAGGTACCAAAGTAGCAATGAATTCTTGCCTCCACAAATAAGTTTTCTTTCCCAGTGGTTGTATCACTTCAGGAAGTTCATATTTTATTCATAATTTACTAACTAGGCTCTGTAAGGCACCCCTGTCAAAGAATCTGGCTCAAGTACTCTTCTTTTGAATATGACTGGCAATATTTAATGAGATACTTAGCAGACGAAAATACATCCTATCCTCAGTCGGTTCTTCTACGCAACCTATATGAATAGCACATCTGTTCATTACTTGTACTTCAACAGGATAATCCAAGGAACTTGATGCTCCAGAGGACAGCAGACCTTTCATATTTTCTCAGGAAAGTTTGCAAAACCATGTCCATTTACCATCCATGAGTTTAGGATGAGTAGCAATAAAAACTGATGATATTTTTACTTGGAGAATGATTTCTTGTACCAGAGTGTGGATTTACTCAGAAAACAGGATAAAAATACCACATATGTTCTATTTTTGGACTTGAATATTTCTCCATTCATTCTGAGCAGACAGGGACTCATATCAAGTCTATTCTGAAGAATGACAATAGCAAAAAAAAATAATAAGGGTAGTCTGAAGAGAAAGCTTCTAAATGAGGAACCAGATTTCCAAGATACCCACAGCCACATCAATCTTAATACTGACATCCTTTTTCTATCCAGTATAACAAGGGTTATTTATCACCCTCCTTTTTTTTTTTTTTCTCTCCTAATAATTTGGTTTTAGTTAAAATGGAAGAACCTGGATCACGCACTGCGCCTTTTTACAGATATGCCAAGTAGTAGTGAGAAGGGTGGACCTGCAGTCTGGAAACTGTTATTTTAATTAAATCATGACGGAGATGAATTAGTTTCACAGAATTACTTAAATTACTGTGTCATTGGATTTGCTCTACTTCTGCATTTAAGAATAAATGTATTATTCTGAATACGCATTTTCCAACTATGCTGACAGAAAACATAATGATTATAAAACCTGAAAATATCAGATGCTAAATGCCTGTTTGCATACATTTTTGTCCAGATCAGAAAACATTATGAGGGCATAGTAGACTTATTTCTCCCTGGGATTTTATAAGGAATGTTCTGGAGAAAAATCAGGTAGTAGGCTAATAATTAATGTAAATTTGCATTATTAAGTTAACCATGACTTGAGGAGCAGCTGGAAAGAAAGACAAGAGCTCAAAACCATTCCTGTTAAAATATATAATAGTTGTTAGCTGAAAGTTCAAGTACCTCATGCTCCAGGAACATGCAGTAGCAAAAACTGTTATGTGAAAAAGCATGTAAAGAAAGGAAATTTAGATGGCATCAAACATTGCTCACATACATACTTGTAGGTAAAAAAGGATATTTCTATAAACTTCTAGAAGATAGATGATGATAAATTTCTAGTAAATATTTTTTTATGATTCCTATTTAAGAAATGGGTATGAATGGAAGACACGCATGAGGGAACTGCAGAATCAAACTAAAAGTAGGGATACACCATTGTACCTGTAACAGTCCAAATCTTACTAGAAGGCTCCACTCACACTGATTGTTACACATAAATTAGATGATAAATTTACTGGACTAGAACATTTCCCACTAAAGATTTGGGCCTGTAACTGCAGTAGGTACGTGTTTCACAGGTAACAGTCTTGGTTCATAATTTGATGGTAATCATATATAGCTTCCAGATGAGCCTCTGGGTCAAAACCAGCATAGTCTGCCCTGGCATCATTTTGTCACCCTGCTGACAAATACAAAACAGCCAGGAGAGACACCAGGTGGGACTGGAAGAGAGAAGCAGCCACCAGACCTCATAACCTTCCTGTTAAGTAGGACAACAGAGAAAGGACCACAGGCATTTTCTTTTGATGTTTAAAGGTGTTTGTGAGGCAATGCTTTCATGCCACCATTGCACTAAAGGATCATTCTTCTCCTACTGTAATAAGGATGCAGAAAATTGCTCCATGTTTTAAGAGGAAACTCATTCTGATAGATCTGATTTAATGACATGTAGCAGAACTATGTCAGAGTATTCAGATACGAGGCAAAAATTTGATTCCACTTTTTTTCCAAAACGTACAAACACAAATTCTGGAGGAATGTGTGTGGGTTTTTAACCACTCTTGATAGCCTTGCATATCTGAGATAATGTAAGAAATTTTTAATAAGGAGGCCTATGTCGACAAAAATGAGAATCTATTCAATCTTATTCCTAATGGCTTCAAAATGAGATTCACATGGGAAATGGATGTCTGGAAGTTTTAAGTGCCATGTGTATCAATCCAAATAAACTGTGCCCAAATAAATTATACACTCATAACAGTTTATTAAACCTCTTTATTTTGGAGATGCTGTTGTATGGTCTCAGGGGCCTATTAAGCACAGAGTTAACACAGAAAAAAATGTTTCCAGCTTGAATAAACACACAGAATTAACCAACTTTAGCAGGGTGTAACAGTTACTACTATACAAAGTTGGAGAAAAAATGAATTAAGATTATTAAATGAAATAAATATTCTTGTGGCCAATTTTGAACTAGCAAACAGTGTAAAAAGAATCCTATAATAGCCTTTGTTTCGGTGTGAGGTAAACAAAGAGTTTTGTTGTTCTTTTCAGTGTGACATTTACTGAGGAAAACCTTTCCAGAATGGAAGTGCTCTTTCTAGCATATCATCATTGTTCTGGGGTCCAGGGACTAGCTAGGAAACAAGAAGTTAAAATAGGTAGCACAAAGGCAATATAAAAATTGTTTTAATACTGATGCATAAATGGACTTACTAAAAATACTTTGAAAATTACCCTTTTGAAGAAGACCTGCAGTTCAGAACTCTGAGGATCATTTACAGTAATGCTTGGGAGCCCTAAGGTGCAGTTAACACAGGAAAATATTAAATTCTGTATGTTGAATGAAGCATCCAGCCTGTTGTCTTTTCTCCAGAGGGAACAGGAAATAGTGTTCTGGAAATCATATGCTGCCTTCCCTCACGTTCACACACAGCTGCCACAAGCAGGAGAGGGGAGGATGTGCAGTCAGAAGCACCCTTTGTCTGTCTGCACAAGGCAGGTAAAACTGCAAGGTATTTATTCTCATAGCCTCATTAGTACATCCCAACAGAGAGGGCCCAAAAGTCATCCAAATAAATAATTTGCATATACAGACCAGATCTGTAGAGAGTTGATGTTCTCTTGTACACTGGTGGCAGAGTAACTCCCGAGAAACCCCTAGTTAATATTAGCTCAGTTCTACCCTATTCCTATCCCAGGTCAGTAAAACCTTCATATCAACCTCTAAATTTAGAGAAATCTTGTGGTTCTCAGCTGCAGCATACTGTAGCAAATTTCCTCATATCTATCAGTGTGGGAACTCTCACTATGTTATTACGTGCTTATGGGCATTGCTTAACTATTGTTGAACATAAGCAGGACAGGAGTTTTCATACAGAGATCAAAAGCCAAACCATTTGCAATTTATGAATACAATTATTATTTTTATGAGAGCCTGAGAACTGAATTAAACTTAGCTACTCTAAAAAGTGGGCATTATACCTGTGTCAAAACCCTGTGTCAGAAATTAGAATGTGGAACTTAACAGCCCAAGAGTTAATCTTGGCATGGAAGCCCAAGGTTGAAAGTCTTACTGAAGTGTGCTGTTAAACTCAGAGAGTTAAGTCAATCTAATGATCCAGGTACTTCAGATATTTTCAGGCTAACATGGATTAATTCCTTTCCTCTATTGAAGTCAAAAGCTTCAATGAATTGTTCAAGACTAGGTCTGTGTAGCAAATTAGTTGGAACTGGAACCTTTAGTAGGCAGCAGATAGCTTGCTCTGTGGGACACAGAGCTACATATATAATATATTTAGGAACAGCTCATCACATTCCCCATGTGGATCTCTACAAAAGGCACATAAAACAATTAGACATCTATCTCCCGCCTAAATCTAATAGGAATAGAGTTGAAATGAACTTCCAGTTTTGTCAATATAATTCTCTATACCCATTAACTAAAAGAGCTTCGTGCCAAAGAGTTTGGTCAGGTTTCTGATGAACTCAAGAAGAGCTCTAAACCCCTCTGTGCTGACTGGCAGGACCTATCTGCCCAGGCTCTTAGGTCCCCTTACCCGACTCCCAGCAACACTCTCCTTATGAATACAGAGCTTCACACAGGGGATTGTTGATGTGTCAGCTGTGAAAGCTCCTCTGCACTGGCTCTGAGCTGAACATTCACCCCATTTCTGCACCACCATCTGAGCACACCATGAAATTGACTAATCAGTGAATATTGCACACAGCCACCACACTAACAACACAGCACTTTCTATCCACAAATAGAAATAACAACTTAAGAGTGAAACCTTTCCCTAAACAACAACAAAAGCCCACCAAACTCACAGTCTGTTGGCTGTGTTGTCATGCCGTGATCCTTCTAATCTGTTGAACATGCACTCTTTGGTAAAATAATTTTAGGTCATTATAGTTATGAAATAAATAAATAAGTAGTAACTGCAGGAATAGACTCCTTTCTGATTAGAATGACCTTTAGAAGGCAAACTCATGTTCAGGAATGTTCATTGGGAGCTTTAATAAGGCAAAAGCCAAGACAACTAATGTATCCAGTACATCTTTTTACCTGGACAGGCTTTTCATCCTTTTTGTCATGCACACTTCAGGAAGCCACATTCAGATATCCTTGGGGAAATTTTAGGAAGTAATATCTCCCATTTTTTCCTTTCCTGAAGAAAAATAAGGAATGCCAAGTTTTTCCAGACACCCTAAACCAGAGAAGGAATATTTGAGAGTGAGTGTAGTGCTGATGAGGGTGCTCTAGAGACCAAGGTTTTCTCTTCAGCCATAGTCAAACACTGTAAAAAGCATTAAGTCATATTTCTGGGCACTTTTATGTCTCTGTAGCGACCTGTTAGGTGAGAAGGTTCTGCAATTATTTCCTGTATCCTCCGGTGAACAACAACATGGTTGTAGAACTCCCTTAGCACTTCACTAAGAGAACTGCATTCACAAATGCTGCCATTGCTGACAGTACTGAAACTAAGAAAATGAAGCTACTTTACTTACAAGTTGATTTTCTTGTGAGTCATTAACATCATAAGCTCAAAATCCACCCAGATTCATCCACTTCAATAAGTTCAAACTCCATTTTAAGCAAAATTTCTTTACTAGGTTAGGAAGGACCCAAGTGAATCTCTGTAACACAAAGCTCAGCTCGGTCTTCAGGGCCTCTTCGTAATTACAATTTGAACATACAGATGTCCATTATTTATCAATACAAACAAATATCAAAACCACGAGGTTTACTAATTTAACACCACCAAGAGTCTTCCAATGGAAGGTGTTGAGGGTGGCCTACAATGTTTGTTCTGACAAAATGGATGGTTTATATTAAACAATGCTGGTTAAGCAAAGGCATCTGAACAACGCAGAAGTGTGTGCAGTCGACCTGGAGCTGAATTCTAGACTCACACCTTGTTGGTACAAAGTTATTTACACTAAAAAAGTTTAACTATTTCAAGAAATGTCTACCAATATCTTTTCTGCGAAGTGGAATTGGTACATTTCTACTGCCCATGTATGTGCAGAACTATGGGCACACATCTGCACGGACACACATACATCAGTATGCAGGGGCATACTCCACATAACTCAGTTACCTGAGGGTTTCCTTTGGGTATCCCCAGGGTTGTTAAGTGACAGAAAATGTAAAGAAGGGAAAAAGGATTCCAACTGTGATTTAAAACCAAAACAATAAAAATTCTTTCTGTGAAACAAATTCCTAATTTGCATATTTCTCTTGTTGGCAGTGTGGCAAAGGAAAAGACAAGGTTTAAGTGAAATATCAATCTAAATGTGGCTAAAGTAGTCCAGTATACACTTAGAATAATAAAGGTAGGTATTAGCATTTTAATGATGGGAAAGTGAATGAATCCTGACAAAAGCTTTCTCTGAATACAGTCAAAACAAATTTCCTGTTTTATCCACAAATAAAGAACTTTTTGCATTGCTCATGTATGTCAGAATCCATTACCTATCTTTAGGATGTTCTTTAGCAAGAGAGATAAATGAGCAACTACCAACTTTGTGGGGTTATTTATAAAGTCTTGGTTCTGCAAAGTAGGAGTTCTAAACATATGTTATTTTACATTTGAGAAAATGTCTGACAGATCAGAGGGATTTATGCAGTTCTAGAACTTACTTTGTATTAACAATGCATTCTGTCAAAATAGTAAAAAAATTCTGGTATAAGAAAGTCCATTATCAAGGGAACTCATAATTGGCTTTCATATCAGCTTTCCTTCTTAAAATAAACAAATAAACAAAGCAGATTATTGCAAAGCTCACAGAGTAGTGATTGTATTCTGACTATAACAATCAAGATGCCAACAGACTAAAAACCTATTACACACATAAAAGGCTAAATTTTTGTTTAAAGGTGACAATAAAGCCAACCTTTAAAAGGTATTTGTGCCATCCCTTAATGCATTCTACTGAGATTTACTCATTTTGTTTGTAGCATTTCAGCACTTTGTACACTCTAGTCCAACGAGGTAAACAAACATATTTTACAAAAGGGAAGTGATTAGTTCTGTTGCCTTTTGCGGATCACTTTTTTGTACTCCACCACATCCTGATGCTCCTTGCTTAACTGTGCTGTAACTAACTCTTAACATATCTGAATATCTTCCTTTTGTTCTCTCTCACACAATGGGAATTTGTCTGTAGCTGTTCTTATGCAATTCGACGTAACTGACATCATTCCTACCATGCTTTTCCATAGCTGTGTTATTTGCACAAGCATAGCCCAAACAGCCAATTCCACTGGGCCACAGTACACAAAATGGCGTTGGGTGAGGTTTTGTCCCAGCAGGATTGTTTGTTCCAGCCTTGTATTCAGCCCAGAGTTCTGCCTCTGATTTCACCTTGCTATTTTTTGATGATGATGAGAAAAATGTTAATCTTTAAAAAAAAATCATTACTTTGCTTCAAAAATTCATAAAGACGACATGAAAATGATACCATCAAAATATGGTATCATTTTATATTTAGCATCAAAATATGTCATCACTCAGCAGCAATCTTCTGTTTTCTGCTGCTTTTGCTAAGAAACTGATATTTATTAAATCTTGCCATTGTAATTAAGCTATGAACTTTGTCACTTCTTTTGAAAAGACCTTTATCTGATTTTCTGCAATTTCCCTCATTTTCAAGGAATTTCTCTTTGGACTTATAGTACCTCCCTTCCTATGTTTTTCTGGGGCAGCATAAATAAACAAAAATGTGGAGAATTTAATATATCATACCAAATATATCACACCAAAAAAAAACCCCAGTAAAAGGCACAAAATAATTTTCAGTCTTTACGTTAGCAAGAGCTCTGAACAACTCTCAGGTGTAGTTCTCTGTACCTGACTCTTCTGGCAGAAGTGAGAAGTATTTCCCAGGCTGAAGTCTACTCATTAGTAAGTCTGTAGAAATAAGGTCTGTGAATTTTATGGTAAAACAATGCCAAACACAGCCCAAAGACCAGGATTTAGAAGCAACATCTTCCAAATGAGGTACTGAATGTAAACATAAGTGCCCTGTTTTTCCAGTGACATGAATCAGAATGTCCTGGGAAAAAATCCTTCCTTAATACATGTGCTGAGATTTTCACCTTGCAAGTAGAGAAAGAGACTCCTGTTTTGCATAATTATACAGTAAGAACTTTTTTTCTTTTCTAAAATGACCAGCACTTTAACTATTCTGCCCACTGCCTGATTTTCATAATTAAACCCTCTTTTCATTTCTCTGGCAAAACATAATTCCCTAGGGATATGAGTTGTGTAATGGTTGGACTCTTTCCACTTGTACCTGTCATCCTTGAATTCTTCCTCAGTTACAAGAAAGTTTTCCTCCCTTTAGATTAGCCTCCTGGTAAAGCTGTTTTTAATGGTAAATCTTCATACCACCCATAACTAGAGTTCTACTGATGTTTTGTTTGATACATGGGCAACACTGGAAATCTCAAGTTTGCCAAAACAGTGTAACCGAAGAGGCCACAGGAGTCAATGTGCTGGCAAGTAAAGACAAGCACAGGTAACATTTAACTGTTTTATTAAGATCAAAGATCCTATTACCCTCTTAGCAGTAAAATAGTCAAGTATGACATTCAAGCAAAGAGTAACGCCCAATTAATTTTTTTTTTTAAAAAGTCTTTATAGTTAACTGATATGGAATAAGCCATAAGGAGAGGTTTCATGCACCTTTGACATTCCAATGGACCTCAATGAACGGTAACTAGAAAGAGCTATGTCCATACTAACTAAAGCAGATGAAGACAGGTGAAACCTTTATCTGATGAAGTTCATACTCATCCAGAGGATGTTCCTGAGATCTTTTATATTTGCAAAATACGTTTACTGCACAAACCAGCAAATCATAAGGAAGTAAAATACAGCTGTACAGACTAAACCAAAAAGACTGAAGTGCCACAGTGAAAATATCATGTGGTAAGATGTCACAGAAATAAATTCTGACTGTGGTCACGAACACAAGGAATGAAAATAGAGATTGGCTGTTGAGAATGAACTGGTACAAAAAGGAGAGAGCACAATGATTCCAAAGATGATGTATTCAGAAATTCAGCTGGGAGAAGGGAATTCGCTATGTACAACTCTGTATACATTAAATGAGAAATGTCTGGACCAAGAATGACTGGAAAAAAAAAAGAAATCATCAGAAATTTTGAGCCTGAGGCAAGTACAACAGTAAATGAACAGAAGTCTCTTTTTTAGTGAGGCACAACTGGGCAGCAATTGGCAATACAATTATAATCAACACAAGCACAATCATGAGGCACCATTGTGACTTAGCTGGGGCTACAAGAAGCACATCTTAGTTCAAATGAATACATTCAAGGATAATTTTTACAATATTAATAGTGGAATCTCCAGAATTCTTGTTTATTTTAGTCTTTGAAAGGTAAGAACTTAGGCAGCATACTATATATAAAAATGGGTTCAAAAGAGAGATTATAGCTTCCTTATGTAGTGACATTCTATCCAAACCCTCATTCTGATTTTACAAAACTTGGGAAAGAATCAAGTTCCAGTTCTGAAGTCTTTGCATCACTCTAACTCCCACTGTTGGCTGAAGGACTTTTAGTGAATCACAAATGCAAAACTCAGACTTAAACAGACTAAGTAGTTTTAGATAGAGATGTATTCTGTAAAATGATTATTACAGAAATCCTCCTTCACCATTTTTCTGATTATCTAGAATACTGTGCTATAATGAAAAAAAAATATATAAATCCACAAAATTTAGAAGAACATCATTTCTAAAAATGAAACACACCTTACTAGAGGCATTTTTCATGATCAGATTAGCATTTCACACTAAAGACTTCCTACAGATATTTCTTAAGAGCTCAGCTTTCAAAATGCAGCCAGCCATGTATCGTACTGATAGCTGCTCATTTTTGTTGATTTGGCTGCAAGTTTGCACTAGGACCTTACAGGAACTGTATTCATTGTAGGCTTTGAGTTGTGTCTTTGTGATACGTACAGCCCCTCAATCTTCTCTCACCTACCTCGTTCCTCCTCAGTTTGCACTGTTTTTTGATGAAGACTCTCCTTGCAGCTGAACAGAAGTTGGGGCACATATGAAAACTTGGTGAATACGTGGGTGTTGTGCTCACAAAGTACAAAACTATTCATTGCCCCTCACAGGATGCTCACAAGGCAAGCACATACAGTAGGAGACTGGGGATAATGGAGTTTAATAGTTTTCCACTGAGAATTGAAAGATCATTACCTTGAACACAAGAACTGTTGGCAAAACAGTTTTTGATGGTACAGCATTGATAGGGTGACTCTTATACTCACATTGCATCTGCTGCTGTAATATATTGTAACCCCAAAAATCTGCAAATACTTGTCTTTACAACATTCCTCTGAAGTAAAAATATCCTGCTGAACCTCATCTTATTGTGAGGACATTCACTCACAAGAAGCCAAGTGGCTTTCTGCAGTCCTAAAGGAAGTTGTAACAACACAGACCTTAATCACAACACTTACCTCTCATTAGTATGGCAGTGGCCCAACCATGAGCCATTCACCTGCTTCAGTTATTGATGTTAGGCAGCCCCAAATGTGAAGTACAACAGGATCCAGTCATAATTTATGACTGTGAGGAGCAAAACAGGATTAGCAGTTCTCCTCAGCTTCTAATCTTGCAAAAGTAAGCTACTAAAGTCTGAAAGCACTGAAGAGTTTCTGTGAAATAAAGACCAAACTGAGCTGTGAAGGCATTTACAGCTTAATTAAAATTACAAATTCAGCCTCTGGATGCTGGCTTTCAAAGACTGTAGATCAAGCCATTTTTGTGTATGTGCCCCATATGGGATAATGCAATGTAGTACCAACTATTTAAAGGACAATAGCCTCTTTTTCTTTCCTCAAATCAAAAAACATGAAGAAACCACCTGGGGTAGAATGAGCATACTGCAGTCATTTTCTCAGACCATTGCACTACTCAAACATTTATTCAGCTCTGAAGAAAAGCTGTCTGACTTTCAAAATTGCTTTCTCTGGTCTTGTAATCAGACCCTTACAGACAGGAAAGGAAGAACAGAATCTGTATTAAAAACATGCAAGGGCCATATTTTCTCTCTGCCTGTGTGAAGAGACCACTGAAGGATGGTGGTCTGAATCCTACTCCTCCACGTCATGAATCAGAGATGGCAGGCAAGCAGATGGCATGTGATTAACCACTTCAATGCTCTCCTAACCTTGTTTAGTAATTAATTTGGCACTAATTTGAGATTGCAGGAATACCATTGTTTATGACTCAAGTAGCAAATAATTTGTCAGGTTCAAACCTCAATTTTAGCCAAATTGTACCTTCTTCTTGGCATTGTATTCAGCAGTTATAAAGCCTGTTACTCAAACCCCAAAACCAACAGACAGCATTCCTGTGGAGAACAAGTTTCCTAAGTTTTCAGAACACCGTGCCTGTCAATCAAGTTGTCTATTCGTGTGTATTTTCATTTTGAGAATATAAAAGAAAATCTTGCTTTTGTTTTATGATACAGCTCAAAAATCGCATTGCAAAACCCAAAGTGCTTACTATCTATGTATTTTTCTGTAGTAGCACTAATAGTTTTTTCATCACAGGGCAAGAAGAAGCCTACAGTGCCACATGCAATTTCACCTCTCCAACAGCTGCGTTGGATGCAGTACAGGGTGGGGTTTATTGGAAGTCTATGATATGCTGGGAATGAGCTTCACTTCCCATTCTTTCTGAATTTGCACTGTAAAATCCCAGGCTCATGTAGCAGTCCAAGCAAAACACACGAAAGAGAAGCAGCTTATCATTATATGAATGTGTTGCTCTTGATGAATGGCTGATTAAGTACCACTATTTTTTTATATTTATTTGATTGTGTCTTGATCTTAAGCTATCACAAAGATACCACTGTGCTTACCATCAGTGACTAATACTGCATAATTAAAGAGCAAGACTATTTTTAATCTAATCTATCCAGGATTTTGCTGACAGGAGTTCATCGCGATGAACCATGCATTGTCTCATGTTACATCAAAGAAAGATTTGCATTCTTGTTCAGAAGCAAAATCTCAGAGGAACAAATGAGTGTACAACGTGTGTCATGGAGGAAAGTGTGCATGCAACAAGAATGTATCATCAGTCCTAATGTCTGCCATGGCAGCACAGAATCAGCCCTTGAGTGGAAGGATAACAAGACACCTGTTTGTCGAGCAAAAGCTGTAAAACAGCCTCAAACCAAAATTCACACAGTACCTTAGCATCAACATCGGTCTTCACTGCATTCAGATTAAGAGAAGCAGAGAAACCTTTGGATTTGGAGAGACCTCTCTCCTCATATGAAAGGGGAAAATAGGTTCAGAATATTCCTGAACACTCAAGATATGTGTCCTAAGAGAACAATTGTTCTTTGAGAAAGAAAAGTTTCCATTTCTACATAAACACTTTGTGAACATTCCTGCTGTGGGAAAATGTTCCCTTCTCCCATAAAAGTTTCTCTCATCTAGATATACACGTGTTTTTCCTGCCATCTTGTGATAGTCCAGACTGTTCTCATACAGCCCACTAGACACTACAAGTCTCACGTAGGACTGGATTTTATGATATATTTGTATCTAGACTCATAGCAGTATCTGACTGGATCCCCCTCCAGGCCCACTGCAATATACATGAATTGAGAGGATAGAACACATGTGAGCTTTAAACAAATCAGGAGTTTGCAGAATTTTTTTGTGCAGTAAGAACAATAACAAAATAAAATACTTTTTATTACACAACCAACTCACAACCTACTTTGACTATCAGACACTGGAAGTGAAATGAAAAATGATGGATCATGCCACAAAGGGCTCACAAGGGCAATATAATTGCAAAAACAATGCCATGTGGATGGAACAGATCTGGGAGAGAAGAGGAACATACCAAACAACAATAAGAAAACAATTAATTAGGAAACATTAGAGTATAGAAGCTGCCCAGTCCTTATCAGATGTTCCCTGTAGCCTGAGAATTGTAAATTTTAATAAAGCATATTAAAAGCTATTTCCTTTCATCTGTTTAAGATTATGTAACACCTTCCTAAGATGTTAAAAAAGGCAAAAGCAAGCCCTTTTTTGACAAAAGAACTTGGTTTGTAGCCACTGCAGAAAATCCATATATTACAAATTAATTTGGAAAAATGTATAGTGGCTTCAGATGTGTCTAATATTTGCTAAAGCTGATATATTGAACCAAGTTGTACAAATCTGTATTTCCAATATTAAATTCTAAGTAAAGTTATTTTGTTAAAGGGTTGAATTAATTACATATTATTATTATTATTACAGTGATGCTGAATTCACTTTCATAAATGTATCGTGAAAGAAATGCAATTAGTTAATTTTATTGTGTTTTCTAGCTATAGATTAATTACTCCTTCATCAATGTTAGACCATATGTTTTGGTAATAGAGCACACATCATTACAAGAAACAAAGAACAAGCAAGTGCTCAAGATACAGACTACAATTCAAAGTACACTCATTTTTTTTGTTTTTCTGTGAGTGGAATGCCAATTTAGGTTATTTTCAAGGTGAGATCATTATATATCTTCAGCAAATGAATAAAGATAAAATCTGATTTATACACCACATTAGGTTAGCACAAAGTCAAATACTGCAGAAACCACTTATTTCTGTTTACAACCACAGCTTACTGTTGAGCTCTGGGCCTTTCTTCAGAAGCTTTGCAACACAAATTTGAGAAGTGTTTTATAACACACAGGAACTCCATGACCTTTGAAAACAGTAAAGTAATGATGTCTACATTGCCAGTAAACAAAGATGAAGAAATGACCCTGTAAAGGCAAAGATAACAGCATGGTACACTCAGGGAAATGTGTGACCATTTCAATCAACCTGAAAACCAATAACAAAGTGAGCTGCAGTGCATCGAGGCTTTTTCCAAAGGATTAACTGAAACATTCCATTTGAACTCTCACAAACAGACAGAACTATTTGAGAACTAACCAGTAAAAATAGTCATACAAATTGGTAAATATGTCAAGATTTTTATTCAGCAGTCTCAACACTGATAAGGCCTAAATTCAGTAAGTAGAAGCAGCAATCTAATTGGATTACCACACAACACCTCAAAAATAAGCACAGGATTCAAGCTTTTGACTCTGTCTCCTGAGATGAACTGCAGACTGATTAGTTTCCACAGCAAAGCCAATGTACAAAAGATTAAAAATTTCAGTGGAGAGGTAGGTAGCAGGGGCAAATCCTTAATAAAACCCAGCATTTAATCTTCTTTTTAAAATGGAAATTGTTTCCTTATTACTTAAAAACTGCTTGCTTACTTTGCTTGTATTGTTGCATTACAAAGTAATGAATAAATCAAAGATGTCTCTCTCATGCTACCTCTGTTTCTCTAGACCTTAATCCTTTCAACTCAGCCTGTCAGAAGTCACACATTCTTTAAGATCACAAAACTACTTTTTTTGGGGGGTTAAGTTTTGATAGATGTTCAGAATGTATAAAGATATAGATAGATAGATATAGATATCTCACATGATTTAGAGACACAGTATCCATTTTTTCCCCTCACAGGGGCTCAGTGTTTAAAAAAACCCAAAAAACAACTACTTTATAAGAAAATGCTACAAAGAAAAAATCAAGTATATTCACTCTGATATACACTGAAGTTTTCTGGGGATACACAAATTCTTTTTGTCTTTCCTCTCTACAAAGATTCATGCATTTCAGTTTTACTGACATGCATCTTCAAGACGATTGAAATTCAAAATCATGGGGGGGAGTAATTGCAGATATTTGCATTTATTCACACAAATAAGGTACAAGAGAAATTATTTCTCCCATACTTAGGCACCTGTGATCTAATCAGAGTTAAAAGTTGACTTGCACATTATGAAATTTACCCCAAGAATAAATGTCAGCACAGGGCCTGCATAACTGTTAAACTCCACTACTGCCTATATAAGGACAATTTCTTATGTAAGGTAATACTATTTTTGTCCTATATTTTCATTTTACATGAAAGGCAACCTAAGAGATGACTAAAGCTGAAAGGGGAAAAAAGATGTAATTTTAAAGATAAAGGACTCCATAGCCTGGATGTATATGATATAAAAGCAAATGGTAAAATCTAAAAATTATACTATTCCCAATTTGTCCTCCAAATGCACTGAATTTTCAGGTTGTGTATGGGGTGATGAATTTTCAAGCTATGTTCTGTCAATCAAGCCTTTTTCCACTTCACTGGTAAAACCTCCCTGGATTTCAGTAATAATAGCTTTAAATTAGAAATCCTGTAATAAAAATAAATATTTCACATAGATTTTGAGGTGTCTGTTTATATAATTTGCCTTCTTCCTTTTGAACTCCAACCACATAAAATATTCTTTATCTGATTTATTCTCAGACTGTTCCTGTACTAAACATAAGAAACAAGTGCTGAACTCATATCTTATTATAATGATTTATTTCATGGACTCTAAACCAGACAGTGTAAATGCTGATCTCAAAGCATTTTCGTATTCCATTTGTGCTGCATAGCAGTGACATGGATTCAGAATTCCCAAGTACTTACAACTTTAATTATTCACTTAATTTACAGTTCTTTTTCACTGATACATATGCAGTGACAGACAAAAAATTTAAATTTACAAAACTAGGAAATCTTGTAACTCTTAGAAAGTAAAATCCTGCTATTTCCCCTGTAACTACTACGATTTGGCTCGGCAACTACTGAATTGGCAAAATTTGTGATTTACTCTGCTGCTTGCTTACTGGAACCTTTGAAATTATGTAACATGACAGATTTTTTTTTTGAGATGTGCCTCTTTTTCCACTGAAGATTTGCAGTACTGTCTTCTTATACCCAAATTATTCAACACTCTGTGGAACACACAGCAGTTGAAAAGCAATGCAAAGGCTCAGTAACAGCCTAATAAATTCAGCTCATGGGTTCACACCATTAACAAAAGCTTCCTCTGCCCTCCCTGTCATATAATGTTTGTGGTAAACCAAAAAGTGACAATAAATATGTCTAATGTTTCCACTTCAGCATTGGGCACGTGCCTCTGAAGAATAAGACTTGGTTTTAAATCTTCTAACATCAAACATTGATTTATCAATAAAAGATGACAATCAGAAGTAATGGAAAGGTTTTCTTCAGAGGAAAAGATGATGGTATCATTTTTGAAGCAAATTATTTAATCTTATATGTTCAAGTAATCAAGTTTCTTCTTTGGAATTCTTGTATGTTTCAGAATCACGCATCTAGCAGATGTTATCGTAATTTATAAAGATTAATAGTATACCCATTAAAAGAAGACCATCTAGGAAATATCCACAGAATCATAGAATTTGCTGATTTAGAAGGTACCCATCAGGATCACCAAGTCCAGCTCCTGGACCTGCAGAGAACACCCCAAGGGTCACACCATGTGCCTGAGAGCATTGCCCAAACACTTCCTCAACTGTCAGGCTGTGATGACTTTATATGTCCTCATGTTTAAATGGACTAAATATCAGTTAAAATATGCTAAAAGCTTATATATAAGCAGATACTCCAATCAAAACTCTTCCTAAGCACTCTAAGGATGCTCGCCTCACCTACAGCTTGGAATGTGAATGGAAGTTGCACAGACCACAGGCATTTTTATGTTTAATTTGCTCTTGTCCTTGCAGCTCCTCACCATAACATTTTCTTTTCTAGATCTGTGGACTAAATGTGGGAGGTTTTAATAGAACTAGTGGAAGAGTTTATGACAAAATATTTTTATTTACTCTGTGCTAATTTTCAAAACCTCACACCTCTTTTGATAGAACTTTTGAGTTTTAATGACCATTAATCATGAAAGTGTGAGTCGGATTAGAATCTAGAATCCTACATACATAGCCTGACCACAAATATATTTGTTTACGTTTTACTATCTAATCTTTAGTTCTTTTAAACACTGAATTAAATGTTTACTTGAACAGAGTAAAGCTTGTATTTCATACTCCTGATCTGAATAAGGGCACATACTAGTCTTCAATATTTGTGTACAAGCTAGGCTTGTTTATACTGATTAATTGGAAAAGCTGTTAAAAGCTACTATTTTATCACATTCTTTTATTACCACATTTTTTAAGCAAGACAGCCTTGGAAATCTTGGAAAATAATCTGAAACAACTATTTCTTATCTAGCTGTAATTCTCCCTTACAATGTAGCATATTGCCTATGGGATGACCTGCAGCTGATGAAAAGTAAATGTATTTCTTGGTGTCCCACCAGGCTCCATCACAGGTATTTCTGACTGTGCAAATTGATGTAGCTATTAAGCTACAGACCAACAACACCGAGTCAGAGTGCTCTAGAACTCTGTGACTATGGAGCCAAATTCTCATACTGCTGACAGCAGATGCTTCCATAAAATTCCCAGTGCCTGGCAATATTAGAACTCATGGGCAAAAAAACTGGAGCAAGAGAATGCAATGCAGAAAGCAATAGCAAATAGAACACATTTAATCTTTTCTTCCAGAGAATAAGCACCAGAAAAAATGGCCTTTGATACTGAGAGTTCCCCAAAAATAATCCACACTCAGTGTTGGAGAGTTATATAGGTCATGTCTAATCATTTCTTCTTGCTATTACTATTTAAAAAAAAAAAAAAAAGAGTCTCACACTGCATGAAATCATGGTCTAAAGCTTCACAAGTGGTACAGATGATATACAATCAGTGAACTATTAAACAATGCAAAATAAGAAATCAGGTTATGCTGTGATGGATCCCAGATTCAGCAATCACGTTTCTTTAACTGTGAGAGGCTGTGTAACCATGAGAATAGACTACTTTTCAAATACAATGTTTCTCATTTTATTCTTAGAGGTAAAAAAATCCAGCTCTTTCTGACCACTGCTAACAAAAACCCATCTCAATATTCTTGTTATTTATGGCTGCTTTTGGATGTTGATCAACAGTTCCCTGGATCTAATTCTGGATTAATACCTCAGAATCACAAAACACTCTAAGTATATGATTCTGTTATGTGAAAGAATGTGTCTGATTTTCCATGGCAAAATTTGGAAACAGCAGGTCCCAAAGTCAACTATGACGGCATTGTTTGAGGAAAACATTAACAGCTAACCAGGATTCTTGGACAAGTTATGCCTTGAAGGGCTGGAGTTATTCTTGTCTCAAATAATAACTAAAAAAAACCAAGTAGAGTTTCTCACCTTGTAGCAAAGAGTGAGCAAAGGAAAACAAATACTCATTACAGTGAATTACACAGAATTATCTTTAAATACCCATGTCTGTACAGCAGCAGTCAAACATGACCCTGTTATGAAGGAAATATCACAACACCCTCCAAGACAACCACTGACTGCCGTTTCTAGATCAGTATCAGAGACAGCCCTGAGCTGTCTGAAAGGCCTCCTCTTTATTTCACAGCATAACAGAACAAACTTAAACAAGGGATGCAGTTTACCAGAATAAATTGTCTCAGAAAGTCAGTCAGAAAGACTCATTCTAGGAACTCTGACTAAGAAGAGCACATTTCAAAATTGAAAGAAATTTCATGCAACTCTATTGTTTTGTTACCCACAATGAAATTCAGTCAGGTACTCACCCTCACTTTCTGTGGAAAATTCACTAGAAAAAGTGGACTCACAGAAAGATAATTGATTGTATTCTTTGTCTTTCTAATGGAAAAAATAATTGTTTCATTCTTCAAAACTATTACATCAGACAGGCAAGCTGAAAACCCTAAAAAATAAAAAAAATTAATTTTTTTTTCTAAGCCAGATTATTTTACACCTATATAGAGCCATGTTCTTTACTTGCAATCTTTGGTCTGATTTTGTATTCTGCAACTTGGGGGAGAACAGGTTAAACTATTACGGTGAAAATTTCACTCCTACCTTACAATTAATTTGATCAATCATTTTGACTCCTCAATATTTAATGTAGTTCTTGCAGAATATACTAACATGAAAGTTATTAAGCAACACAGGAGGTTTTATTAATCAGAGAACCATTACATTGGAAGGAACCTGAAGAGTTGATGTAGCCTCCTGCTCAAAGCTGAGTGAGACAAAGCCAGATTGCCTGGGGCTTGAAAATCTCCAGATGGGTCTTGAAAATCTCCAAAACTTCACAACCTCCCTAGCAAACCGGTTCCAATGATTAATTATCTCATAATCAGGGTTTTTTTCATATATACCTAATCCAAGCTACTCCTGTCTCCATGCATGAGCACTCACTCCTTCTCCCACCACTATGCACCTCAGCTAAGATCCTGGTTCCATTTTTCTGGTAACTTCTTAGGTATTGGCATACTTTTCTATCTGTTAATGGATGCAAAATTTGTATTTGCTCAGACTGCAACAGTCAATACCTACAAATAGGGGAAATTACGCTGTATTAAGTTTAACTTTCTTATACATTGACATTTCTAAGTATTTTGTACAATCAGGTTTATATTTTAGAAATAATTCTTCAAGATAAGAAAAAAAAGAAAAGGATGGGGAGAGACAGCAAAATATTATTTAGTCTGAGTGGCAGATCACAACTAAAGACTAAGAGTTAAACTACTTTCGGTTTCCCCATTACACATTCCCCTAACTGGTATCAGCATTCCTACTCATACCATGACACCAGTAGCTGTGAAAAAAGAAAACAGATCTTTAAATCTGGACAGAAATCAGGACCCTGGCAGAACCTTGTCTTAAATAACGTCCCTGTAATTAAAAGGATAAAAAGACAGAAACTATATGACAAATACCAGGGAAATGGCCTTTCGAAAGGAACTTTCACAAACATTGTCAAGCAGTTATTGGAGAAGGCTCATCCATGCTCACAGCATCCATTCCAGGAACTTTCCTTTTTCCATTGCATTGTAAAGAACATCTCAGGAGCATTGCTGCTTCTGGAGCCTCCTTTGGAGGCCAATGTAAGCTTTGCCATCACTGGATACAGGGCTGCTCTTTTACTGTTTACATGCTTTGAAATTCAGTGCACTCACATTCCCTTGGCCAATTTCTTTGATTTTATCAATTATTTCTCTGTCGGGGTCCCTTCCCTCCTGCCATGGGTTCCTGGGAGAGGGGCCCTGGGGGACAGAGACGGGGTTTCCCTGCCCCTGGTCAGCCTCGTTCCCCACTGGTTGTTTTGTGTTCCCCTGCGCGGGCAAGGACCCTCAGTCCCGGGATTGTAACAGTTCCTCGGCAGAGCCCCGGCCATGCGGCTGGAGAACTAAACATCTCTGAAACATCTACCAAGAATCTGTCCATATATATTTCTTTTCCACGTGCCTCCTTGTTTGATACGCATGTTACAGTATCCGCACTGTAACATTTCTCCATTAATATCTTCTACTTTTTTTTAATGAGTTAAAAGCATGCTTGAGCCTGCAGGTAAATCTGAATGAAATTTTTCAAATGTCAGAGCTCTAATAAAGAACTGGTTCTTTAGCAGCCATTAAATAATTAAGGGGTTGCAGCAGCAGTTTCAAATGGCCCTTGTCAATGCTTAACTTATTTTCACACCAAAACTGTAAGTCATGGCTAACATGCATTTCTAGTGACATTTTAGGACAGATTGTAAAGTTCTAAGGCCACTTTGAGGAAGAGAAAGAGAATACACTGCATTAATAAAGAAGAAACAGGAAAATCTTTCTGGTTTTAAATTAGATTCTACAGATATAGTTCATTTCCATTTCATGCATCTTCCTTTTTATTTGCCCACTATAATGAAAATCGAACTACTTTGCTTGCATCAAACGAGAACAGACAGAAGCTGAAGAAACAGCATGTCTTGGTTTATCACCCCATACCTGTTCATCTTTTTTCTTAGGCACTGCAGCCCAAAGCAGCCTCACTCCTGTGAAACTGGTGAATTTTACCCTTGGTGAGGGAAGGACAATGGATCATTTTGATACATCTCTGTAGGCTCTGTGAGGCAGTAAGGTATGAGCCAGCAGAGCAGCAAGCGCGGCATTTACAAACGTAAGAACATGTGACTCTTCAAGAATAATGGGAACTGTAAAGCTCTTTGGGGGAATTAATCCTTCCAAATGCGGGTCTCTCAAAAAATTCTCAGTGTTCTGGTCTTTTCTCAGTTCACTAACCGAGAACAGCTTCTCCCTGGGTATAAACCTTTATTTGTGCATGTTGTCAAGATATCAGCACATTCACTCAGCCACAGCCTTCTGCGCATGATGTCGTGTGTTATTTGTGAGGTGCCACTCCTGCAGGAAGCCAGGAAACCTCCACCAAGGCCACAGACAGCAGCAGGGGATCCTTCTCGTGGTGTATGGCTGCACCCAGTGCTCCTCTGCCTTCATTCACCAATTCAGGTCAATACAAACAGCCTTTCCTTTTAAGAGTACATTGAATTAAACACAGCACACTAGGGCTCCCAGACACCCAACAGCAACCCTAAACAAAAGAAAGCATAAATATGTCAGCTTGTTTACATTATTAGCCATTAGGAATGGGAAAGGCCTGTCAGAAGCTACACTTTATTTGTTCACAAAAGAGAACCTTCCTTCAGCTTTTGAGAATTTTGAATTGAAAGTGTCCAGCTTTCCATCAGCTTTCCACTAAACTGCAATTGGAGGAGAAACAGGTTCGAGGGTTTTCATTCTTAAGCTAAGGGTGATTCTATTACATGTGAAAAACAGACTCAAAAGCCATCCAAATTTTAATCAGATTATCAGTTATATTCTGAAATAAGATTTGTTTGCAATGAAAACCAGCTATAGCTATGAAATAACTGCTTTTTCAGTCTTTTTAGATAGAGAAGCTTAAATAATTTTTGCAGTAATCTTAAATAATGCCATAAAGAGAGAATCACAACAGAGCAAAGAATTTTTGGCTTTGTTTGCTTCTCCCTAAGAAGATGCTTAAAGACTCCTCAGCAAATACCAGTAAAGCCTCAGTTCAGGCAGAATTCAAGTAGGAACACAGAAGCTCTGGAAATTCAAGAACGCTTGCTAAGAACTACCATGAACATAAGGCACCTGCCCTTTCTTCTTTTTACCCTTAAGCAGGCACAGAAAAATCAGGGACAAACTTTCAGGACCAAATGTTTGCTACTGACAGTCAACAATTCCCAACCTCGACTCTTGCTGATGATATCACTCCAAGCTTATGAAGTGTGGAGGCTGAGAAACCTTCAGCTCAAACACTAAAAAAACACCAAGAAAATAATAATATTGTTGCCTCCAAGCTTGCTAAGTTATTTTGTGCCCTTGCAGTCCTTTGAATTCAAGCCTTCTCAATAGAGAAGAAACCCTGGTGGATTACTATTAGTTATCATTAGAGTACAAGTTGTACGCTACCCACAAACCCAAGGCATTCTTGCTCTACAGAAAAATACTGCTGCAATGAGATTGAAATATACTCAATTTACCATGAAGAACTTCTCAAGAAAATTAATTACTAATTTTTCCTCTGAGCTAAAGGAGGTTTCATGGGGTATCAGAGTTGTACACAGAGCAGGACAGTAACAAATGCAGTTTTAGCTCTGCAGTTAAAAGAGAAGCGAGTCATTGGTAACAAGGCAGGTCTGAACTAACTTCACATCCATGTCCTCTGTATGCTCAAAACAAGTTTTAATAGGAGAACCCAACGTATCTCCTACAGAGAAAATGACTTTCTGATATCAAAGACATATGTTACCTTCTTTTTCATTGTCTCAACTTTTTACTTATAAAAATGAGGCAACTTGAACCAAATACCTTGCTTTAGAAGGAAAGAATAAAACATATCTCTTACATGATTTCCAGATACGTTCATCACTAAAGGGCTTATCAGAATTTCTGATCCAAAGTCTGCAGTGCATAAAACCCCTGCAAACATTCCTTAAATATTAGTCTTCCTACATGATAAAGAAATGTGATAGGTATTCACAAGTGACTTGGTTTTTAGTCAGAGTAAATATTCCATTAGAAAAACAATCTCTGTAAACCCTTGTTTTCTAAAGCAAAGAAAATTACTTCATTGTCAGAATAACAGTAAAAACAAACTAAAAAATAATAAAATTAGTCTGATTGGGAGACTGCCACTCTTCTGCCACTTTACAGCTGCAATTAAAGATATGAAGCTGAAGGGACTCTGAGCACTGCTGTGAAAGCCTCCCAGCTACAACAGTCCCATCCCTTGTCTGAAAGCCACCTGTATGAGCAGGATCCAAAGCCTGGAAACAAGCAGACACTCTGACACAATATAGTCCTGCCAGCAAACGTATCATGCTGCCTCCTAAGGCCCAACATTATTTCCAGGCTAAATTTATTCATTAGCAGGTTTAGAGCTATTTTCCCCTGCCAACACTATACCTTAATTAAAGCATTTAGCCATCCTGATGTGTGCTTCCTACTGCACTTACACAGACACAGCTCTTTCAACATCTTGCCAGAATGCAGTTTCCTTGGCCAGTGTGTAAAGTTCTACAAATCATCTGAGCATTGCACATGCTCCAGTTTCCACTTCATCCGATTTAGCTGACCTGTACTACACACAGTCCAGCTCAGGAGGTCTTATAAGTACAGCAGCCTTACTAGTCACCTGAACAGCATGTTTACCATTTTCACTGCCATATCACTGCTGAAACACAGTTATCTTGCAGCTGATTAATACATTCATGTGTTGCTTATTACTCACTAATAGCAGAAATGCTTGCAATTAGTCCCTAACCATGTGACCTTGCAATTTCATCCTGTTTCTATTACTTCACTTCAAATTCACTTAGCCAATTTCACCTTATGTTTGAATCAAATTGTTTTCTAGCTTTAAGACATCAGTGAGTTCACCTACTATTTACAACAGGGTAAAAATGAAAATAAATGTATAAGACTGATGTTTACACTGTTCTGGAGGGTCTCAGACCACTAGGTCTTAGCTCGTTAAAATTTTTGTTACTACATAAAATTTTTTATCACTTCATAATTGATCTGCTACATTGCTGCATGCCACCTTTTCCAGCAAAACAACCCTTCACACAATACCAACCACAGTCCTGCAGATCTGATAGGTCAGATATGATGTAATTTGACTCATTGCTGGTAAGAGTCAAGATGAACAAATTTACCAGGGTAATCTACCACAACAGGTCTTAATTAGCTTGTTGTTGTTCCTTCATTATATTCCTTATGGTTTTACTTACCTTTTCAGGTAATAAATTCACAATCCTTGCACACATATTAATTCAGACTAATGGGAACAGAGTTGTTCCATGTGTTTTTAGGCTTTGTTTTGGGTTGGTTTTTTAATATGAGCATTATGTACAGTACTCTCCCATTTTAATATATTACTCCAGTTTTAGTAGATTAAATACGAGATCCCTGCTAGTAGTCATTTCACAGTTATTCCAGTTAAAAGCCAGTTTTTCCACTGTTACAGAGTGAAGCATAAGCATGTTGAGTACAACCACTTTTAAGGTATGTTATAAAGTTCTTGCATGGAGTTTTTTTCCCAAAGAGAGTTATATTGCAGTTTTCATTTATGGAACTGGGAGATCTTTTCAGTTAATTGTTGAGGTATTGCTTTGTTAGCTGAGAAATCTTTTTTTTCAGCTTTGCTGATATGTGACATTTTACACAGAAACAAGGCAAGCTTACGGGAGAAGTTTCTGAAGCACAGGAAAGATTTACATTTTCTATCACACATACATAAATGTAAATACTGAAATAAAAATGAAAAAAGCATAGATTTGACTCATTGACAGCAACTCCATTTTGCAGTAGTTTGCTACAGCGAATTGCAGAGTTATGGATATAATGAATGTTTTCACCTAGAGCTTGCAGCAATTTTTTCTCCCATAATTTATTTCCTTATGATATAAAGTCTGTAATTTGCTTGAGAGGCAGAATCCAATTACTCTCTAATTAAGAAAATTCATGTCCTTTGTTTAACTGGAAGGGATCCAGACTCATATAGTTGAATGTTCTTTTTTGTCACCATTAACAAAAAAGAGAGTTCTTTATGTTTTCAGGAAATACCATCAATTATTTCTTCTAGATTTAATTCCTGGAAGATGACTTAACAGATCTGGGTGGACAGATATCAGGGGCAGTTTTACGACCTTGTGCTAGTCTCAAACTATAGTCTCTATACATCATAAATATTACAATCTGCATATCTAAGAGATGCACTTTTTAAAATAAAGTGTTGCAGAGAGATCCTTGATCATCACAGGAAGGTCAGACTTGCAGATGACTGCAAAAATTTAACCTGATCTCAGTGTGGGCTGGGAGTTATGCCTTGATATTAAAATTCTGACCTGCACATGCACACTGGAAGCTATGTATATTGTATCATTTGCATGTAAAAGTTCATGCATGCTTTTGAAATTCTCTGAGTCTTAACTGCTGCTTGCTGGGAATGTACAATTTCTTCCTAAAGATTGTTTCCATCCCCATGGATTGGGACTTGAGAATATCTGGTAGACATTATTATTATTTATAAGGCTTAAAAGCAAGGACTCCTCCTTTCCCCAGTCTTTCAGTAGCCATGATAAATTTGGCTTCAATTTTCTTATAAAGGGTTCACAGATTATATAGGGATCAATGTCTTCTAAAACTACATAATAATCTTTCACAATTTCTGTTTTATGCTAAAAGGGGGTGGGAGGGAAGAAATTCAGCTGATAAAGGAGGGGAAAAAAATAATCATTCAAAATTCAGAACAGCTAAATAGGTCATTCAAGTCTTATAATAATCTCCAGTATCCAGGAGAAGGTGATGACACTGGTAGTCAGGAACAGAAATTAAGAATACAGAATGCTGACATTTTTTACAGAGCTTATAGGTCTCAAACACTGGATTGTCTCTAGCACAGCTGATGCTCTATGGGGTAACCCTTAAATGCATTATCACTTGTATGAAGGCAAAAATATATATGAGAATGTGAAGAACAGCTCTACAGCCTCAAAATATCTGCATTTAAAGCCACGCAAGTACAGTGGCTTAAATACTGCTTAGAGTCCTTTAAATAGTACTGAAGGTAATGATTAGTCCTCTCACTGTGGCAACAGCCCCTTCTCCAATCTCACTTGGCATTAGCCAGCACTGGCTAACGAATTATGATCACTCCAATTTGCCAGCCCAGGAATTCATTAAAAACCTTCTTCTCCTACAGTCTGCAGAAGGTAACTAATCAGCTGATTTCACTGCAGCTCTGTTCTACTCAGAGGAGTACGGTAGCACATTCCCTGTGACCTCATCCACAGCCATAAAAAGCTTGTCTATGGAGGGAGAACGGTTGTGGACACATGACAGCATTTTTTTCAGCTCTTTCCAAAAGTACATACTGTGACTTCTGTTTTTTCAAACCTTTTGATGATAACCAAGGCCTGAGATCAAATTCCTTCACCTTTCCTGTACTCAGAGCTCTAGGCAGACCCTATTGTCCACAGCCACTGAGAGATCTGCCTTAAGCTTTTTACAAGTCTACCAAAAACACAGCTTATTAAATTACCTAGCAGGATTCCACAGGCTGCAGTGATTCATAGTATTACAGACACACAGAAATTTTACCAGACATGGATATATCATCAGTTTCCTTCTGAAGTATCATTATGTAAAAGTCATTCAAACAGAAATTAGAATTCAAGAAGAAAAAAATATGACAAGCATTTGTCAGAAAGTGCTTGCTAATCTGCTGGATGCAATAAAAAGTGATATGGTATAGCAAAAGGAAATGGCAAACAATGGACAACACCAAGAAAACAGGAGGCTGCAAGATGATAACCATTTTAAAGCTACTGAAAATTTCCTAGTTTTTGAGGACGTGTAGTAAAAGTAAAGCCTTCTAAAAACCAGACTCCCATGTAGCTGAAAACATTACATTGGAATACAAGGAGGACAAGTCAGAGCAAACATCATTCTTTTTCAAGGCTGGGAGAACGATAAGATGAGAGAGGACATAGAAAGGCCGCTCACAGTTAGGAGGAATGCCCCTCAGTGTACAAGCTCTGTAATGAGCAGGTGGAAATGAGATGGAGAAGACTGCTATAGATATTTTCTGTAAATTTTCTGTTCTTATCCCAAACAAGACACATCAGAAGCAAAAGGACTGCACTCTCCCTATGCACTTTCAGAGCAATTCTATGTTTAAGACACCTGCAGGAACAATTATGCTTAATGTTTCAGGGCTTGGAAAAAAGAAAGGCCTGTCTTCTTGAGCACAGCTCTCCATACCTCTCATATACAGGGACAAGCAAAGTGGTCTGATGTAATTAATTATCATTGCATTTCAAGACTGCTCTATTATCACCACTCTTGCAGTGAGAGATCTGAAACCTATTTTTGCCCAAAGGCTTTACTAGAGTGAGGAAGGACTGAGCACAGCAGGAATCTGGCCAATAACCACAGGTTAAAGTGCTGCTTCAGTTCCAAATTTTAGCTTTGCTTGCCGCAATGCTGTAAAATCTGCTTTAGCCATGAAGGAACTTTCAGCAAACTTTACTCAAGAACCACGAGATGGCACCACAGCAAGCCATAAAACCTGTTTAATTATCTGCAGTTCTGATCTTGCTCGGCTATAAAATTAATAAAGCAATTGAGTAGGACTGTTTCTTTTTCAGGCAGTACCAGAGAGATTACGAATAGATCTCTGCTAAGTGACTTTTCTATTCCTCTAAAGCTGAGCACCCAGTGTTTAGACTGATCCATTTCAAACAGCTGTTTAATGCTGTGCTGAAACAGACAAAACATAAATCAATATATAAAAAGGTGATCAGTGCCCACAAGTATCAAATTTCAAGGTAATTTTAATCACAGTTAGGAACACACATTTCACAGGCTGGCTCATTGAGCTTGCCCTGCAATGATGCCTGTTTTTCCTCCCACAGCACTGTTCAATTCCTCTGCCTACCCCAGTGCCCTGCCTGGCATCCCACACTCCCCTATTCCCACTTGGAGCTGCCTCCCAAGGCAGGCTTCACTGCCTGGGATGACAGGGTCCCAAGCTCCTAATGAGAGAGAAAAAATGAATTTCTAGGGTCCTTGGCAAGATAAGAAGGACTCCTGGATCCTAAAGAGAACGATGATGAGTATTTTCTGATGTCAATCTGGCCAAGACTCTGGCTCAGGGTTCCAGCCATCAAATAGCTGTCCTCTTCTGCAATGAGGAAGCTTTCCATCTGCTGACATCATGGCAGACACAGGAGTATCTCTCTGGCAAGCTGAGCAGCCCATACCTCCCACCACAGCTCTGCACAGTGCAGGCTCTCAGTCACACAGCTTGGAATTCCAGTAGACCCTCCCAGATGCTTTTTTTTGCCCATAAGTGCCTCTGGTCACTATCATTCACATCCCTTTGACTATAATGCTGTTTCACCCTCCTGCTTCCTATCAGGAAGAACATTTCTAGCTTTTCCCTGCAGATTGGAGAGGGCATGAAATGATATTATGACATGGCACAAACTGCTCTGTGCACTTCTCTACTCAGCCTTCAATGATCACCAAGGAAAGAACTTCAAATCCAGAACCCTCTAATAAAATACCTCAAAAAACACACTTCCAAATAAGCTTTCTAAACATATGTTTGCCTGAACAAATATGTGCATCGCTCCCCAAAATATGTTCTGCCCTCAGAAAGAAAAAAGTTCTCAATACTGTGACTTAAATGAAACTGATCTTGTGACTTCTATCATATTCTAGTTTAAGAATAAGGCCTCTGGTTTAATTTTTATAATTGTTTTTAAAAATACACATGCATCGGGAATTCAGCCAAAGACAACATTTGTTTTCTTATTCCATCATTCTGCTAATACAACCTAAATAATCAGATTTGGTTCTCATATTAGGCTATGTACTGGGCTGATACCTTGAAGGTATTTTTTTAGTTTCAGATCTGTTTCTTCATTAAAACTCAGTGGTACTTATTCCTGCTGCTGTGTCATGACATTTCTTTGCGAATTGGAAATCTGACCACAATCAAACTCCTGCAGCTCACAGGGCAACTCCATCACCCCATAATCTGCTCAAAAATGGCTCCATACCCTAGAATAAGGGGTATATATGAGTCCTGAGAAAAAAAGAATTTAGAAGAAAATGTTCAGAATCCCTAAAAGCATTTAATATTTTAGCTAAAGTTGGTCATAAAGTTTCTCATAAGAGAAAATGTTAAAATTGCAGCCAAAGGTGGCTATGGCTGTATGCATTCTTTCCAACCTATTTTTCTTAAGCAATTTGGCCTAAAATTACTGCACTTGCGAAAACAATGTGGGTCAGACATCTTCAGCCAAGGACTTTATTTAGCAACCCAAATAAGATGGGGTTTTCATCCGTTCTCCAAGTCTGCCGAATCGTTCTGCATCAACTTTATTGTGTTATCAATGCAGACTGTCAGCATGATTCAGACAAGCCGTATGTTGCATATCATAGCTGTAGTTTGAAAACAATTAGCAGCTGCTGGTTTTTTTATGTATGAGTAAGGCTCAGTCCTGCCAAATTTACTGTTTTAGAAGAAATGCACATTTTTCCTGAAGCCCTTCCTAAAATGCATCCTAGACAAATGCTTGCCCAGCTTCTTAACATAGTTATAGAACATAACACAAATAGTGATGAAATATTAAAGTGTCTGAACCATTGTCTTTTCCTTTTTATTTCTAGCTTTAACAAAATATTAACGTGGCAGATCAGTGAAACAACTGATAATAACTGAAAACAAATGCAAACATTCCTTACACAAACTACTAATGGCAGCTTTTGTCCTTTGGACTCCAGTCATTCTATAATATTTGGGTCTTGAAGTATTATTAACACAAAAGTTTTAAAAAATATGTTGTTATTGATAGCAACTGTGGACATTTGTGGTAAACAGTGA
This sequence comes from Corvus kubaryi, assembly GCF_017639235.1. Classification (NCBI taxonomy): domain Eukaryota; kingdom Metazoa; phylum Chordata; class Aves; order Passeriformes; family Corvidae; genus Corvus; species Corvus kubaryi. Next base: position 3,998,249 of record NW_024581126.1, on the reverse strand, counting down.
CAAGAAAGAAAACCAGAAGGCGTCCTAGCTCAGCAATTGTTAGGTGTTCCACTCAGCAAATTCTATCAATGAAAATAAGTCTCAGCTTTCTCTCAAGCCCTTACTTTTAGGAAGCATATGCAGTACCAAAACTCACACTCAAACGGGATTTGACTTTTCAAGTGAATAATTAGATATGTTTGTTTGTTTGTTTTTCTTTTTGATTATCTTTCTGGTATTCTCAACAGCACAATGACAATTCCATACAGACCCAAGAACTGCTCACATAACAAAAAGGAGACCCTAGCTGATCATATATTGTATAACTTCATATATTGTCCATCAGGTCTTTCCCTTGCTTTATCACTTCTTTTCGAATATGACTAACCGACTTGGAATCCATTAAGATGCTGTCTTGTTGAAAAACATTATAGTACTCCGAAAGCTTAAAATAAAACAGTGGTACTCCAGGGCAGTCACACAATCAAAACTTCTACTTACTCATATACAAAGCTGCTCCTAGGAAAAAAATTATTTTTTGTGGATACAAAAATGCTGTTAGCAAGAAATTTTCCTGCTTCTTTCTAAGCCCGTGGGATACTTTTCTTTCTCACAAAGATATTTTTCAGAGTTCTGTAAACTATGAACACCTGCGACCTTGTAGAACTATGTTTATGGTACAGTAGAAAAATATTTTGACAATGGATGTTTTAGGATTTTAGCCAATCACCCCAAGGGGTGGTTGATCCTTTGACCAATTATACTATGAAGAAAAAAGTCCATAAAAGAGTTTGTAAAATAATTTAAAAAGTCAGTCTTGCTGCACAATTCCTGCCTGCAGGATCTCTCTCCTCTCCTCCCTATGGCTGTGGGATACAGTAATAATTTTTCATTGGAAAATTAAAATATTCAGACACTATGTGATAAGTAAAAATGAAAGAATGACAAAGAAAGAAATAGGAAGAGAGCATTTTTAGCAGACATATAATTTCTGTCTTTGGTTCACTCTTGAGCAAACTCTTAACACGTTTCCTAACAGATACCAATGGAGTTACCAAATGATCTTCTATAAGGAGCCAAGATCACACTGTGGTTTTGCAAGAGAAAACAGATAAAAGTTATAAGAATGCCATCACTAAAAAGCATAAGAAAATGCAGCCAGTTTATACATTTAGAAATGTGGCATAAGAATCAGCCATGAATGAATTCATGTCATGTGAGACAAAAACTACAAGATGACTGAATGACAGCATAAGCATCTGTATTGTTGCTTGCACTGCTCTGTGCTTATTGAACGCTTTTCAGAATCTTTAGATTCTGCTGCTGTTGACTGCAAGTAGGATTTCCACAAGGCTTAGAAAGACTAACAGCTTGTGTAGGTATTTGAAAATATGGGATATATAACCTTAGCTCCAAGTAGTGGAAACTTGTATCTCCAGAGATTTCTAAAATCCTGTGTTACTAAAAACACATTCAATCCATTCTGGCATTTTCTCTACTCTCCAGAGGATTCTGCTTTTGTATGAGCACATATACAAATTCTTCATTAATGATTAAGTCTTTAGCTGACACTAATTAGCTTCAACTATCTATGTGCTCAGCAGGCCCACCCTACTTCCCAGTTCTGCTTCATTAGTGCTGGCAACTTAAAACAGCATCAGTAAAAATTATATCGACCAACAGTGACCAACCACTCAACACAGGTATCACTAAAGCCAGTGACAGTCTCCCCACTGATTTTAATAAGAATCACAGTAAACCCCAATGGCATAGAGAGAGGTAATGCAATGGTAAAAGTCATCTCCCACCAGTAGCAAGCAACAAAAACAACAGCAACAAAAGGGAAAAACAAAACTCCAGACAATTTACTTAGCACAGGCCTGTGCTGCTGTGCTGTGAAATACCAACCCCACACAGGGAGCACAGACTTAAGCACAGACTCAGAAGCAAATTGCAAGCTATGTACTTCAAGGATGTCAATTTATTCAATCACTGGGGAGCAGCAATATACCTCAGGTTAAATTTGGAGCTGTGCAGAAAAACATTTGGACAAGCAGAGAAAGGGGAAAGGAAGAGTACTCGGTCAAGACAGGCAGTGTCCAAAGAAACTCGGCACAGGCACATACTCAGCATGATGGCACTGAATGCACAGCTCCAACTCTTCATGTGGTGGAACCACATAGAAAGTAAATTAAGCCATAGGTCTAAGCACCTTTGACATGCCTTGAGACATACTTTCCATGCAAAACAGCTGTCATATGCAGAAGCTATTATCCTCAGTAACATATCTATTTCTCAAGATCTAAAACATGTAACCACAACTATGAACATAAGAAACTTAAAACCATGTCCCTTGACATCTTTAAGAACACATAAGTATTTAAGAATACATAAGTATTTAAGAATACATTAGAAGCCAAAGCCTGGCTGCAGCTGGAATAGTTGCAGGTATTTTATACCAGACATGTTCTTTCCCACTAGAAGGTTCAATACATCTTCTATCAGGACACAGTCAGATCTACTACTCATGGTGGATGTGTTGCACACACATAACCAAGTTTTCTAATAGCACCTTGACAGATGCTGAAGTCTTCTTAGATATCTAAACTACCTTCTTTTAAGCAAGACAGACTTAAAACTTGTAGTAACAGAATCCTTAGTCTTAGCACCAGCCCACTTGAAGAAATTCCATTTGTTTAGAACATGTAAGGAACATAAAAGCTTTCAGTTCTGTTTTAGATGCTTTTGCAAGAAGGAAACCCCCAAACAAAACCAAAAAGTAATACCCCACCTACATATACGTATACGTATACGTATACATAAAACCCCCAAAATAAACAAATAAATGAACCACCAGAGCACAAGCAGAAGAAAAAGCACATTTACTGCTAGAAGGGAAATAAGAGCAGAATGTGTCACAGCACTTCTATCTGAAGGGATTAAAAAAGCAAAGCAAATGCTCCCTTGTGACAGTGGTGGTGACGATGGCTTGCTAGGTTACAACAGTAAACAGTCCAAGGGAAAGAACCACAGAAGACCAAAAAAAATAGCAATACAGGAAGCCTTTTACTTCCCCAAGAAGCCACTAAGGCATTAACACAGCCATGGGAATCTGATGCCCACTTTGATTTGCACAAAAGTTGGTGAGTCCTCAACTACAGCACTACCTATACTCTGATGAACCAGCTCCTGGCTCATGTTGAAGATCTTCCATGACAGCATTTGCCAGATTCCTGCACTCACTCCAGTAGGAGTACAGAGGCCTTGACCATTAAGTGCTCCCTTAAGGCCCTTGAAATCAGCACAGGACAAATCCTCCTGTTAAAGTCTTTGTATTGTGTTTACAATGTGGCTTCATGAACTCTTCAGGAGAACACTGATACGTGGAAAAGACTCTACAACTCGAAAGTTGCAAAGTAGGTATGTTTTAATCAGCTGAGGCACATGGGGGAATCTCTCCTCCAAAAACACAGGCACCTTCAGTGGCTCTTGGCTTAGTATTTATCCAGTTACAAGCTACATATGCGTCAGATTACACAATACGCCTGTACATATTCATTGCCTATCCCTGCTTTGTATTATTAGCTCTAAAGCTATTAACATATCAGTGCACTTATGCAGTGGTCCCTGGTGGTTGCGGGCCAGGGTCTCTGGGATAAAGTAAAGGTTTTCCTCAGATGAAGTAAGTAGTCTTCCTCGGGTTGAACTTTTTACCTCGCCTTCTTGCGCAGACTCCTTGTGTTCCTGGCCCAAGTCCAAACTTCAGAGCTGGTTCGGGCTGGTTTCAGGGTCCAAGAGCAGGATCTTTGGTCACGGTTTCTTCCTCTTATCAATGGTCTGCACCTCCCTTTTGCTTGCCAAGTGCAATAAATGTTAAGCAAGCAACATGCATTGTTTAGCAAGCAGCTACAAAATTCAGCAATACTAGCAATACCATGATCAGTAGTTAATGCTTAAAATTCTAAGCCTCCTGTATCAACACTGTGTAAACCATTTTCTGCTAATCTCACTCCTCATTCACACTCTCCAATCAATGCCATCACTTACACTGCTACACCTGTTGGTCTCATTGCGAAACAAATGATATGGATTAACAACAATGCTGTGAAAGACAGCTTTTCCTTTCAATAGAATGATTTCCCTAATTTGTGGTTCCACAAGTGAGGAGGCTGACTGGGCCAGAGCAAGGAACTAGGGGAGGGATGAAACAGCATAGCAGAGGCTAAACTTGCTCTGTCCACTTGTGAAACTGTGTTTCTAGTGAATGTGTATGTCTTCTTCAAACCATGAAACAGATCATTGCCACTGAGAGATTAGATATTTTCTGTATTGTTCTCTGCAAATGAAGCCTATTTAATTTTATTTAATTTGCATAAATTAGTACTTAGAAAAGATCAGATCCACTCAGTAGGGATATAACAAATTGTAATCAGCTTTTGTCTGGCATCTCTGAAATTAGAGATTTACAGCAACTGAGAACCTCCTCTGAGAAGACAGACTGTGTTGACACTAAATGACACAAAAGACCATTATCAAACAGTCACAGAGTTTGTATTAGTTCAGCGGAAGATGTCTAACTTTGACTTCTTTATACAATTAACTGAACTGTTTTCTCATACAAACAAAGTTTTTATTACAGGAGATGTCCAGGGAAAATTTGCAGCTCACTTTCTAACCTTGGTGCAATGCAAAATTTATTAACAAACGAAGGTACTGCAGACTGCACAGGAACTGGAACAGATGGCCAGTCTGCAGGACCACAGAAAGGTATGGCACACTTAAAGAGCTCATTTGTAAAAGCCACTTTGAAAAGTATCCCGTCTGCAGGAAACTAATAGGCCAGTGAGAATTTCTTTTCATGGTAAAATGCTTTTAGCTCTATGTCCTTGTCTAGTTTTCTTCCACAGATGGATTTCTGTAAAAGTCAGACTGACCATAATAGAACAGTCATAACAAAGCAAGACTGGCTGTTCTGGGCAGATAATAGTAAATACAGTGCTACTGTGAGTCATTTCCCCCAGAACTGGTATGTGAGGCTCAACAGAGTTCTTTCTCTGTCATTATTCTGGTGAAGAGGCACACATCCCTAACTTGTGAATGCAGGAGAAGGACAGTGAGCAGCGGAACACTATCCATAGGCTCTTCTATTACCATGGAAAACTCGGGAATACATTCAAGTTGAGTTTGCATGGTTGTCAGTTAAAAACATCAGCATTTTCCCTGCAACATGAAAATACTTCATCTGAGATCACTGACATAAAAACACAGATCTGGACCCTTGTTATGACATCCTAATAGTCCCTTTCCACAATACAAACATTCCTCACATAAGTTAAAAAATGTGACCATGAGACAGACAGGAACCATGCCTGCCTATCCTGGGCTAGAAAAGAATGGCAAAGAAAAGAGCAGTTCTTCATGGATTAACAAAATTCACATTACTAGCTTTATTGGATCAATAAATAAATATATATGCAGCTCACTGGGTAAGACCTAACTCAAGAGAAAACCAATCAAAATTGATAACCTGAAAAAGCCAAGAACATGGTCATTAGCTAAGAAACACTACAGCAGTGTCTCTACTCTGAAGGGTCCTCCACTGCCAGAGGACCAGCTTTGTACCCCAAGCCTATCACTTTGAGGGCTGACACAGAGCAGTTAAAACACCTGAACTGTTCCAAAAATAGGCTTCTCAACCTTTTTTTCAAACTGTGAAATGGCTCAGCTATTTCTAAATGCCACTGAATCAAATCCAGTGACATGTGTAGAGAGACACTGTGACAGTAACCTTCACCATCTCTTCCCCAGTGTGTTTGGCTTTTCTTTTTTCCTCTCAACAAGGCTTAATCTCACTGTCTGGCTGAACATTAATCCGCTTTCACCAAGTCCCAAACTAACGCCTACTGCACTAATACACTGCAAATCCTGAAGGTATAAATTACACACAATTCAGTATAAAAGGAAAGCATAAGGCTTTCTTCGCACTACAGCTATTACTTCTAGGAAGGCAAGTGGAATACAGGTAAGTTTTCATCAGATCCTGATGTAGAAATCTTTCTTTCAATTTGCAAACACTTCAAGTAATTAATTGCTTCTGAAAAATACATCATCCTTTGCTCTTTCTCGCTCTTGCTTCTTTTTCTTTGTCCTTACAGACAGGATATATTCTCTCTGCAGAAATTAGATAAAAATATTTCATTGAAAGTGGTATGGTATTCTGCTATTATTAGTATTCTGCAAAGATTGCTGACGTGCCATTTCAGTTGCTTGGGAAAATCAAAGTCCTTTAACAGCAAACATAAGGAAGATCTTGTCTCTGATCTCTCTGATGATTCTGAAGGCTTGCTGTTGCAGAACCACTTGAGGATATTGCGGAGACTCAATTTCTCCCTGTTTCTCTAACTATTTCCCATTGAAAATAACTATGCATGCTTCTCCAGTAGAGATATATTTTTTGCTTTATGGACAGGATGAAGACCGTTAATTGTTACATGCTGTTACTTTGCTGGAAAGCAATTTGCTGCAACAGCTGTCAGCTCACCAATATTACCATAGCAGTGGAAAGAGAAGAATGTGAATTCTGCATTACGGTGAATGCCACGTGGTGCTCAGGATACTGCTTCACAAGGGTGAGACTTAATCTCAGGCACCAGAATTAAATATTTCAAGTGATGTATGAGTAACCCATTCCTGCAGTCCATAGCAAACACATAGACTGATGAGTCTTGTGAAAGAACAGGCTGAATAGCTGCTGTGCTGTCTGACACAAGAGTAGATGCACAGCCAATCTGAAGCACAGACAGGAGGGTGAAATATCGTAGTAAAATTCAGTAAATTTAGTTTTTAAATTAAAATTCAGTGAATTAACTGGCTGCATATATTACGTTTATATTGTATAACTAGAGTTAGAAGTATTACAGTCTGGATCTCTGCTTCGTGCTCAGTTTGTGGTTGCAAGCAGATACAATAAAGCAGCCATTACTATGTAGACTCCTCTACTCCTTCAAATAATTTGAAGAATCTAGCAATTGACCTGAAAGATTGTCTGGTGATGGATGATATGACACAAATTTGCCATAGCAGTCCTCCTGAAAGGGCAAATTTAAGTGAAATTAGAAGAGTCAGACCCAAATGCTTTTAATCTCAATGGGATTTTCCCATTTTATAAAAATTTTGAAATCTACCCCATAACAAATTTCAAAACAGTTATTTCCTTCTTGTAATTTCAGGACCCAGTATATAAATACCCACCAGTGTCATTTGTTCAGCAAACCTGTACCTTCAAGGAGGTCGTGTATGAAACAGTGAAGATCCCTGGCTGTGGTGATCATCCTGAATCTTTTTATTCATACCCAGTAGCTACAGAATGTCACTGTGACACCTGTGACACTGACACCACTGACTGCACTGTGAGGGGACTGGGGCCATCCTACTGTTCCTTCAGTCAGAATGGAAGTAACCAGTGAAGGGTACTGGAGAGAGCAGTTTGGCTTTACATGTTCCCTGCTAAGTAAAGGTACTGTTCAGGCTTAAATGGAAGATAACAGGCTACGCTATTTAGAAACTGCCAAGTCTGAAACAAAGATTTTTAAGGCCAAAATGAAGAGCTATGGACTAAACTGCTCTTCAGGCCTTTCTTGCTTCACCTATCAGTTGCCTTAAAGTCATTTTCATAGGTCTGTAAAATGCTTCTTCTGCCAATTTCTTCTGCCCTTTCCCCCTCCTCCTCTTTATCACAACTTTGTTATTTATATTCCTGTATTTCCACTGCCTGGTTCACATAGATTATGCTATGCGTTTCTGTGCTTTCCAAAAGTTCCCAAGTTTCAAGTCTTTATTATCTCCTGCTTTTCATCTCTCCTAGGAACACATTTATTTTAAAAAGGCCTTGCTGCTGGTTGTGGTTCTATTAGCTGGATTGTAAACCTCACTCAGCTGAGATCCTGACTGATTTTTCTTTGCAAAATCTTTCCTATAGTCGTTATGCTCTGCAAATAATAACAGCATGTATATTTAAGAGCCAAAATCTATGTTCAAATGTTGAATGTCACCTGAATTCTTGTACTTTCTCAGTAAGGCTTGTTAGTTCAGCCTCTTTGTCACAGTAACACAAGTAACATGAACTCTAGTTTGTACCTGGTTTACTTGAAAAAATCATCAGCTCTGGTTTCACCTGAGTGCAGAATGTAGAAAAGATAAATGTTTAGCATCATTTAACATAGGAGTCTCAAAAGTTATTTAGGGATGAATCTAGAGGCACCTGACCCCAGTAGTGCAAACATGGTGTGATAATGTGCCTTGAAAGCCATTCACAGGAGTCCCTTCAGAAATGGAAGTTCACAGAACTCTGCAGCAGCCTAATTCTGCAAATACCAGTATGAAGTTGGGGTGGTCTGGAAGTAAGCTGGAGAACTGACTGAATCAGAATGGGAAATTACCTCACATTATTGAGAAAATTATATGAAGCCTACAGAAGGAAATCCTATGGGGAAAATGAAAACAGACCGTTCTTCATCAGAAAAATCACCTGCACAGCCATGGAATGGAAACAACGGATTCAGCAGCAGTTTGGCACTGCAGGCCTGGTGGTTAGACAAGCAAAGTGAGAGTCAACAGCATCCCAGCGCTGCAGAAAAGTGGGAATGCAAGGAGCAGAGCCTGCAAGACACAACCTACATCCACCACTCTGTTCTACATGGTAGGGCCTTGGCTGAGTGGTTATTTCTAGCTTTGAACACAGAACTTCAGCACATTGAAAAACTGGAGGAAACTGACAGAAGAACAGTAAGAATGGCGAGAGGCCTAAAAAACATCTTAGGAGAAAAAGATATAAATAAATGTGGTTGTTTTACTTAGGGGCAGGAGCACTTAGGGGAAATATTAGCAGAACATTCTACATGCTTGAGGACTGTTACACAGAACTAAGAACCGTCAGTTCTCCATGTCCAAAGAGAACAGAACAACCAATGAAAGATTCAGAGTAGTCACTAGCAAATCTTCTGAAAGGTACAGACACCTAGGCACTGAAATAAACTGTCAGGGGCAGTGGAGAAGGAGGGAGCGAGGGAGGGAAGGAAGGAAGGAAGAGTGTGGGCTCTGTGGATTAGTGACCACTACAGGTCTTCAAGACCACATGGAACCTGTTAGGAATGACAGACAAAGCTAATTCAGCACAATGCAGGGGAATGGAGTAGTAGTTTTCTGGCATGTCTGCTTTTGAGACCCTTACAGACATGCTTATTTAAGGAGAATTTGCCTGTTACTCTGAATCTGTCTTATAACAGATAATAGATATTTTACCTTATTTAGTTTTTAGCTTTTTTTACTAAAAGGTATTCGTTCTCTTGATTTTATTTATAAGATTTATATGCATGGACATTTTCTTTGGTCTAGTGAAGCTTTAGAAGTAGTAAAGTAATAGATAAATCACATGGGGTCTCACTCATTTCAGTTTTAAACATGAGTCAGTTTCAGTTAAAACTAAGCTTATTTTTAATATCAGTAATTGTTCCATTCTAAATGAGAGAATTTTGAAGTAAAATTGCAAAAAAAAAATAGCTTGCAGTAAAAAAAGTATGTGTTTTCAAAATAGATCTGTATTGTGTCTTATGTATTTTCAAATAATAAAAATAATTTTATTGCACTTCTGTTATGAGTCTTAATAAGCCAATTAAAAAACCCAAGAGTCCACACACCCACATTATTATGGTTTAGATTGCATGGTTTCTTTTCCCCCTCATAATTTTTTTCCATGTAACTAGTACGTCCACCTGAGCTGTATTTGCATTATATGGCCAAATCACATCAAATAAGACAATATTTTAGCCTGATCCGGTAATGTGATAATGAAATATTGCATAGTTACAATATAAGAGTACTGTGGATAAGAATAAAGATTATCATTAATACTTTATTTAAATTATAGACAATAGAACCTGTCCAGAGCTGTGTACGCATCTGTCACGAATCAGACTGCATGTGAAAACAAAAATCATACAGGTCTCATTTCATCCATCAGACAAATGCACCACACATTTTCATTTTGCAAAGAAATCGATTCAGAACCTCGGATCTAAAACTGTCACTAACAGAGTCAAAAGCGTGTTGAGGTGTCATGGTGTGCTTGTTAGAGCTGGGGTAGTTAATTTTCTTTGCAGTGGCTGTTTAGGGGCTGTGTTTGGATTGTGTTGAACACAGGGTTGATAACACAGAGGTGTTTCTGTTATTGCTGAGCAGGGCTTGCACAGAGCCAAGGCCTTCTCTGCTTTTTGAACAGCCATGCTGGTGAGGGAGTTGGGGGTGCCTGGGAGGGTGGGAGGAGACACAGCCAGGACAGGTGATCCCAACTGACCCAAGAGATATTCCAGACTATGGGATATCATGCTCAGTATAAGAAGTGGAGAAAAGAGGGAGGAAGGAGGAGGAGGACATTTGGAGTGATAGCATTTGTCTTCCCGAGTCACCATTACCTGTGAGGGGGCCCTGCTCTCCTGGAGATGGCTGAACTCCTGCCTGCCCTTGGGAAGCAGGGATTTAATGCCTTTTGCTTCACTTGTGTGCAGGGCTTTTGCTTTCCCTATTAAATTCTCTTTATCTCAACCCATGAGTTTTCTACCTTTTACCCTTCCCATTCTCTCCCCAGCCCCTCTGGTGGGGGAGTGAGCGAGCTCCCCGGGGCTGGGCTGCTGGCTGGGGTTAAACCACGACAGGTGGTTTAGGAGTGGTACGCCCCAATTCAGTGTCCTCATCAAGACTCTCCAAATTATGAGCCTCTTCCTCCCCCCTCCAACTGGAAGCACAAAAGGCAAAGGTCACAGGTTGAGATAAGAAAAATTTACTGGAAACAGCAATGAGATAAGAAAATGGACAGTTACAATATTAATAAGAAAAGGTAAAAGAAAAGAGATTATTCTCACAAACAAATATCCTTGTTTGTAATAACAGACAATACCCGATGGCTCCTGTATCCTACTCTCAAGTAAAATCCATTCCAAATCATGTCAACAATTACTTGTTCTACAGGCTGATGGCAAATATTTCACTGTCAGTACTTTCAGTGACAGAAATGCAGAAATTCTTTAAAAAGGCTGGCCTGACTTGAAGATACCTGAGTCTACATTTGATAGTTTTTAAGACAAACTTTATCTTTTTAAAGTTCATTTTCCATTGAATGACAAATAATTTCATTAAACTTATTTTTACGTCAGTGTTTCTGCAAAATTTTAGCGAAGGTACATACAAGCCATGAATATCAGTGTAGTCTGACATCCAAATCTGCTTATTATTGCTTAAGAAAAATATTTAAGAGGTCATTTTTGTGCTTTTTGCCTAGATCTGTCAAGATGAATAAATGGGAACTCTGTCAAAAGGTGAAAGTCTCAGTATGACAAGCTACCCTAAATAGTAAATTTGTGGATAAGCTTTTAGAAATGTTTCTAATACAGTCAGAAGTAGATTTTGAAGAATTCCTACCATAGGCCTAACATTTTTCATTGAAATCAATAGGTAAAATGCTTTCCAACTTGAACAGAACCAGTCTGCCAACAGTGAATTTTTCCAAAACTGCAAATTAATTCTTTTTTTAATGTCAGGTTCTGCAGAAAGACCTTAGAATAAGGCAGACCTTAGCCACCAGCCTACAAAACCTAATGTTAGAAGCAGTAAAAAGTAAAATTTACTTTAAAACTATTTACTTCTATTTAAGTAAAACTATCTTTCCTTGCATGAACCTGAAAGAAAAAAACCTGGAAAACTTTAATTTATAACCCCCTGGTAAAGGCATATCGGACAGAGGCAATACATAGTGTTGGACTGTCCCTTGCAAGCCTCTGAGAGGGCCACTTGATGCAGGATTCTCTGTGTTGTAATTAATTAAGTCCTTCAAATGCCCAGATGTATAGTTAAACTGCTCAGAGATTATTCATCTTTGCCGCCACATCTGTGGGTGAATTCATACTCTCTGTCATTCATTATGCAGACAGTCTGACCTTGATCTTAGGAGTGTCTGTGCCAGTCGTACTTGAGGCTCTCCAGATGTCAGGATGGGAACACGAAGTGCAGCAGCAGCATTCAGAGTCCTCCTAAGGAAATGACCATTTAATCCCAATGCCTTTTTATGTGGAAAGCACAGCCTGATTTTACAGACAGACAAGGAAACACACATTCCTCACCTTGAAGCTATTAATAAAGCATCAACATAATTAGCATCACCCCACTCTTGTCAGTGCTCAGCTTTTATTCCCAGCATAAGTAAATCATTCCTCCTAGCTTAAAACAGGCTTACACTTGCTTTTTAAATTTTCCATATAACTGTGCTCACCCTATTTTTTACCATAAGCAAGAAATATAAACGTCCTCTCCCTGTATTAACCCAACTGATGAATAAGAGCTTACGAGTCATTCACAAATCCTCAGACAAATCCAGCCTGAAACAGAGGTAATTGCAAATTAAAATGGTGGAAAACAGGAACCTCAGCACTCTGGCTTGCATGTGTCAGCTTGGGGCTGCACTTAACTTGGACTATTTCAATGGCAAGGGGAAAGGTAGCTCTGTGTGGTGTTCACATGCTTCACTCTTCTTTCACCCTCCCAACTCAGCAAGGGCATTTAGTTTTGTCAGTGTGCAATATCTAACCACATACTTTATTTTCATTTAAAAAATACAACTGGCATCCTAGTTGAAACTACCAAAGAAACTGAAAAAGAGCTAAACAGCTAATCTGAAAAATGCATTTGGAGACGGCAGCCTTGAGATTAGTGGCTCCCCTCCACTCAGGCTGATGCCTTTTCCTGGTCTTAAAATCAAGAGTCAAATATGGTTAGAGGGGAAAAGGGATTTTACCTTGGTATTTATTTTAAGGATCCTTAGGTGCACACGTCCAGGTCATATGCACCGAAATGCACCCCGCAAAATGCCCACCCCAAAAGATCAGGTATAACATTATAGGTCTTATTAATTAGCATATCTATTCCCCAATGAGAGGCTCAAGTGAGCCCCCCTCCCCAAGGAACCTTCCCCTGGATGGTTCTATCTTAGTTTACAGAATGTGTTCTGGAGAGGACCTTGGGGTCTGGGACACACTGATCCCTAGCTATGAAGCTTCTAAAATGTTTAATCTCTCAGCTTGACAAACAAGTCCAAAAATGTAGGCAAAAAGCACTAAGGAGACAGAAGTTGTAAAAAAGGTATAACAGGGGTATAAAAGAAAAGGCAAAAAATCTTCATGGCATCAAGGCAACAGGATCTGTAGAATTTTTCCGGGTCTCTCACGTTTCTCTTCAATTTATGTTATTAACATTAGCTAACAGAGCCTTGGTCTGTCAGTGTGACTTATTCTGATAGACATTACAGCAGCTCACAAGGCTGCAGTCTGGGAAATAGAACAAACAAGACAGGAGCAGGGTTAGAGAAAGGACATACTTTCAAAAAATCAAATGTCAGTGTTTCATTCTGTGTAGGCGGGGAAGGCAAAGAATTAACTACCTATGCTTCACAGCCATTAACCATTTGACCTCTTAATTCACTGAAAAAATATGGGAGGTAGGTCAGATACATTTCTTGCATTGTGCTATTCTGTGTGAAATAGACATTATATATAAACATAATTCTGTGTGAAAAAGTAAGGCAAATTATGGATCCAATATGTTTGGATTACATTCAGCTGTAGTTACATACATTAAATAATACTATAGACAGATGTATTATTCAGTCTGGATATGAGTCTAAGCCAGAACATATGTCCTTCTTAAAATGACAATATTCAAGACATATAAATTAATCTAGAATTATCCAATGGCTTGTAGACAAACCTTTGAACAACTTAACCAGTTTTCCTCTTCCTTCATGTGTTTACATTTAAAGTTTCATTCAAAAATCATCTTATCTTTCAAGATCTCCTTCTTTCATTACACAATATTGGCAAGACTTGATGCTTTTGTGAATGCTGTGGAAATTCCCAATCAAAATAATACAATAACGAAAAAAATTTTCAGAAGTTAGAAAGAACATTTTTTGTTCAGACACTGTCAAAATTTATGTCACAGTGAGGGAATGGGTTATGTATCAGGTCTATGCCCCAAATAGGCATTTAGAATCAACAACAGCTAAGTAACACAAATTAGAGTAACACTTCAGCCAGCCCAGCGATCAAGAAATAATACAGACAGCTTAATATTAATTCTGCTCCCACTTCCAAAGAGTACCCAAGACAGCTCTGCCCAGAAATGGATCTGGCCCAACCAATTACATTTCTTTCCTATATGATCTTTCCTTTTAGAGAAATATCTTAATCTTGATGAGAATTCTAAAGTGAGCTAATGCTTTAGATGGGAGACTGATTTACACCGTGGGTGTGAACAGACACAAACTTTACCTCACTGGCTTTGTTTACACAATCTAGCCTTAAGACAAGTAGATCCTGATCTACAAGTATCGAGATGTATCATATACTTGGATTATTATGTCTGGAACTCAAAACCACTTTACACTGTGATGCTTAGTTCAGGGACAATGTAAAAGCTTAACCAAATCACTGTGCACAGTCTGGTTATTCAGTGTTTGTTATTCAACACGTACAACACATGGACTGTCATTTTATTAAGCATTTCTCTAAGCAGAGTGTAGAAATTACCTTGTCAAGTTCCAATATCCAGCTAATAAATTCATAGAGATAATGAAGCTGTAGTACTTTGTCAGAGATTCAGTTCACCCCAACACAAGCCTCAGACATCACCTCTAAGAACAAGCACTATAATTAATGGAAAGCATGTTGTCTGGAGTGGTATTATAGACTCATAAGAACCACTCAAAGAATATTTATTTTCATCTATTTAATATGATATTATTTTAGAATATTTATTTTAAGATTAGGATAGCCATTTAATTTTGCTTGCACTGTATAGATCAATATTGCTTTAATAATAAAATAAATTTTTAAAAAATAGCACAAGAGCAAGTCTGGAAATGGACATTATATCAGAATTAGTAACCCCTAAATATGAATTTCAATGCTTCAGGGGTTAAATATTCAAGGGCTTGTGATGTCCTTAAATAATTCAGTCTACATCCTTCCAGTAGATATCGGAGCCATTAAATATTCACAAACACTTTGAAGACTGGAATAGTGTTAGATCTCAAATTAGAAAATTTCCCTTTAATGTCACTGTTACCTTAATTTCTGCCATCTTATTTCGGGTTTTTGCCACATCTCTAACTAGGTAATACTGACAGCCCATAAAAAGATCTTCTCTTTATAACTCAGTATGTCATATGAAATAAACAATAACTCTGCTTTTGACTTACAACCCATTGACTTCAAAACAGGAAAAGTGACCTGCCCAAGGATATGGCAATTGATAATGGAGACTTCAGGACCTCCCAACTTCTCACTCTAGCAAAGCAACATGAAAACACAATTTGAAGCATTATGAAATTGGTAATATTACTATACTACACCAGAAAGGGAAATCTCGCTGCCCTTTCACTCCCTTAACTAATGCTCAGGATTTCAGGCTGTGTAACTCTCTTTAAGACTTCTGGTCAAAAGCAACAAGAAAAAAACCCCCACCAAACTTACTGGGGTATTTTAAATTTCTATTTATAAGTTTTAATAAAACAGCTGCTTTAATTTTCCTTTTTCCTTTCCTTATCACTTTTTCTGGCTACTGACTAGGAGAAAGAGAGGCATTCTTGCACTTCTTGACCATGACATTGCTAGCAACTCCCACCTGCTTCACATAAAGTCTTCTGAAGAGCAATTCTGGTCAGTTTTTAATTCTATTCTCATTCTTTTCACATGGTAAGCACCTAAGTCATGCCTGCTTTTCCAAATTGCATGCATAGCATTTTTCAAGTTTGCAGATTAAATGTATCTGTATGTGTATATCCAGTTATCCAGTAGTTTTGCTCTAATAATAATTGGACACGTTCTCAATCTTGGGAACACATAATGCCACGCATAAGCTTGAAAGTTAAGTTTTCAGTAATTGATAAATAGCAGTGATGTTCAGTACTAGGAACCACTATGAGTCATCTTCTGCTTAAGATGGTAAGTGGATGTTTTTGAAAATACCTTGGACTTAATTGCACAACAGCATGTGTCCTTTTCAAAAGTCCTCAGCTGAAGGACATACACCAAAAGCTAGTTACTACACCACATAATTATGAAATGCTCATATTCTGCAGTGAAGAAGATGGCAGAAATCTTCTGAACAACTCACAACTCTGGTTCTCTTTGGAAAAATCCGTGTTATAGGAGTAATCCCGTCCTGCTCAGAAAAAGGTACAGTAATGTCCATAAAATGCTATCACTGGTATTTTTAAATTCTTCTTTAGCTGGCTTTCCACCTCTTCTGAGCAGAACACTGAACACAATTCTATTTTACTACCATTTGATCAAAAGACACAAAAAAAATAGAATTAAATTGATCTTGTGAACTCATAGTTGAACATATGAGTAATGACACTCACAAAGTTTGCTTTCAATGTAGAACAAAAGACAATTT
>NW_024581126.1:3816921-3981757 GCF_017639235.1 Corvus kubaryi | reverse complement strand
AGTAAAATTCATTGGGAAACCAAGGCGAGACAGAATTTCCTGGTGAACACTTGAGTTTCCAAAACAAATTACATGTAATTCATTGTGAGCAGTACTTTGAGGAACTCAGCTTTAGTTATCTAAATTAAAATCTCCACAAGTCAGGTTTCCTAAATCTCATTTACCCTTTAGTGCCCCGGTAGCTCACCAGAATAAGCCACAGTCTGCATAACAGTTGCCTGAATTGAGCTCTGAGATTCCACCTGATTTGTAAGACTTCCTGCATTTGAACAGTCCTTCCTAAATTCTTTTATAAAACAAACTGTAAATCACAAACAGGCTTTTCAGCATAAGAGCCCATTCTCATCTGCCTATGTAGCATTAAGAGTGGCAATGAATTAATGCAAACCAAATGTCTTATGCTTAGGTTTTTGGTGGTGCATCCCCCCACGCTCCCCTTTCTTCAGGCCGCTCAACAATCTCAGGAATTCTTGTTAGGCCTCAGCCTTGATTAATGGTTTCTGGGCAATTAAACTCCCTTGAGCTTATCAGTCTGTTCCCAGGAGGCTCTATTGCCTAAGGAACTTCTGTTGTCTTACAGAACAAGGCCTTGAAGCCTTGAAACATTATTTGCCTGAATCATAGCCAGAGTGAAACAATATTAATGTAAACGGACTTCTGAGGAAAATTCCAGTAATTGCCACCTTGGATTATGGCCAGGATGGGGACTGAGAGAGCCAAACAACTTGTGAACTATAAGCAGAGGTCCTGGGAGGCCCTCTGAGCTTTCATGGAGCACAGTGGGCTGTGCCAGCATCTCCCTCTGAATGGGAGGCCTCTCGGAGTTCACCAGCCTTCAGGTTTGGGATACTCAAAGGACCATCAACACAAGGTGAGAACAGGGCTTAAGCTGATACCCCCCTCCTCGAGGCTGAACCCATTGCCCAGTGAGGCAAAAGCAACCAACATATTTCACTGAGCTCTAGGGGAATTTAACAGGTACACCTTTGTACATAGTCCTTTGTGTCTGTGTGTAGATAACAAGCATAGAGGGAATGTTGCCTTCTCAGATCCACAGTTAAAGTTACTCTTGAGCTCATATAAATCCTACTGAATTGTTTTGCAAATGTTAAATTAGCCAATGATTAAGTGCTGCTAAATCCTTCAGAAATAAATCGTTGACCAAGTGTGAGGCTGAGCTTGGACTCAGCTTCACCAAGGCTCCATCAGGTTGGAAAGCAAGGGCGCCACTGTGAACCTTGTAACTCAGTGGGAGGGTCTCCCTTACCCTCTTACACCCTTACACCTTTTGTGCTTCCAGTCTGCACGTAAATCATTCTAAATTGATTCCCAGCAGATTTCTCTTTGTGTGCCTCATCTCTGTAGTAAGCAATGGAGTGAGCCTTGCACTGAACTTTGTTAACACTGTTGCTTTTGCATATTTATATTAAATCTCCGTTTGCTAATATCTTTAAGGGTGATTCTTTCAAGTGACCTAAGCTGCTTATTCGTACCAAAGTTCAAAACTCACTTATGAGTGGCTTCCCATCATCTTTTTAAGTATGTGTTCAACTCCAGCATAATTTAAGAACACCTCTGGGCTATGTCCCTTCCAGGAAATTGAGAAGAGATGAAATGGAGCCAGCAACTCTTTAACTGGGGATAGCAAGAGTCTCCTTTCATATGGTACAGAAGTACTCTTTGACTGTAAAATGTACCCTGGCAGTAAGGATTTAATTTCCTTTTATTTCAATAGATAGGGATCTTACCTTAGGAATCTACCACTGATCTTCTTTATCCTGTCAAAGACACAGAAAGACTGAAATTTCATGAGATTTTGGAGTGGAGGGAGTTTTCCTTTTATTTCCCATAGATATTATCTAGAAGTATTATTACTCTCTGGATCAACACTTACAGCATTCAGAAAATAATCTTACAGAAGTGTCTGGAGCAGTACAAAAAGCTAGGATATTAATAAATTGACATTACCTCCTTCTCAGCTCACAGAATGCTAGCAAGCAAGCTAAACTGATTTATCTGGAGATTTTACCCCCAGACTGTTTCAGAATATTTCAAAAGAAAGTAAAAACTCAATATTTGAAATCCTATCAGTCTTAGCAGTTGTGATGTGTCACGTAAACCAAGTAGCATCATCCTTTTTCAGCTGAAGAATGTCAACTCTTACAAAGAATCCTTGGCATACCACCAAGCACGGGCATAAATATGAAGTTTCCCAAGTATGATAATTCCCACATATAAACCTGAAATTCAATCTCCTTGAACTGTTGGAAGTAATACTGAATTCCTCAAACATATTTTAAAAGATGCTAAAACTAGCAGAGCATAGCTGAAGCACATGCTATGTGGGGAAAAAACAAAACCCAAAACAAACCCAAAAAATCAAATCCTATTTACACAGAGAAGCTGATTCTCCTTTTTTCTGAGCATCAAATAATGGCTAAGTGGCATACACTGACCAACACACATGCCAGGCACCCCAGGCACACCATACCACCTCTGCTAAGAGGGCATTTCAGACTCACAGAAACAATAGTTACCTGTTCACCTCCTTTCACTCAAGTGAGTGATACAGTTGTGGTTTGCTAGGAAAGCAACAGAAGCCAATGAAGAATTAAGCATTGTTACTTGAGATGCTACAGCTACCACTTCTTCAAGCATATATGCCATATAAGTATCTCATTGTGTATGCTTTGGCTGCAAAATGAAGACAGTGCCATACCCCATGTGATGCTGTGCTACAGTGACACATTTGACAGAAGGAAAAAGTGAAGAGAAGGAGTATTTATTTGTCAGAAATTATGCTAACATCAAATAGTAAAAAGCATAGAAAAGTCATAATCTTTGCACGTTTTACAGATAATAGATTTATGAAGAATGCTGCTGCACAAATCATCAGCCTTGCTTGCCAATATCTTTGCTCTTTGCTTCTTTCCTTCTGCTGACCATCCCTTCTCTACTGCATTAACCATAAGGTATTTGCCATCACTTTTAAAGCTCATTATGACTGATCCTTCCTATCCATCACCCCTCATCAAGTATTTAGAGGCCTCCAATCAAGCTATAGTGACAGCTCCCATCATCTTCTTGTTAGTCTTTTAGACAGGCAATATACTGTCTCTTTACTTTCTGTCAAGAGCTGACACATCCAGAAAGGCACTTTCTGGTTCTTTCATATCTTCCCTTAAAATTCTCCTTTCCTATGATGTCAATAAGAAGAAAATTGTGTCGTATGAAAAAATATACTTAACATGTTGATCAAGAATATTAAATTGTCTCCCTCACAACCTGTCTGTAAGTACCTTTGTGTTATTCTGAATCCATGAATTATTTACTCTCCTTGATAAAGCTTTAGAGCTCTGTGGTTTATTAAAGATAAATATACAGGTCTCTCTCTGAGGTAAAGGGAAAGCACCCACCAAACCCACAGAATTTGTTACTCATTTTCCTCTAGATGGATATGACACAGCTCCACAAGATGGCATTACACATTACATTCCCAGGTGAGGAATACGAGGCACTGGCACACTCCCTCTCTTGCCTCCTTATGTCTGGAAGAATCAGCCCTCACCAAACCCTCTGTAAACAGCCAGCATGCAGAAAACTGACATCAGTATCTCTGTTGTTGGAAGCAACATGAGAAAACATAGGCAGGCAATAAAAATGCAGAACATTAAAAACTACCATTTTTCCTTTTAGAAAATACAGAGCACTCACTTCACAGCTGATATTTCATAGAGAAACAAACTTCACATGGGCAATGTATGGGATACTCCAAACTCTAGGCTCACTGTCACTGCAGAATTAGTTCAATTACATCCTGACCACTGCTGCTTATTCAGTTCCTGCCAAATACAATTCTCTAGCTGAAGCAATGTTTTCCACACAAGCTGACTGGCCCAAAAAGTGTATCATTTAAATACAGTGAAAATTAGCATAGGACCAAAATGGGGACTCAGCTTCCCTGTGCAATTTAAAAATATATCTGGTTAGCTAAAAAAAAAATAAGCCACATAATTTGGTGTTGTCCTGAGAGTCAGATAAATTTCTCATCAATTATTGCCAGTGCAGCTGATGCATACTACCTCTGCAGTAAAAACATGGCATTGTGAAATTTCAGGGGCCTGTTTCAGATCAGGCAGCACCACACCAAGATTAGGACAGTATCTTCTCAGAGGCTCTGGCAGGAAAGCAGTCTTGAAGGATGCAGGCAGAAGTTGAGACGGAATTGTACAGAAGGAGAAAGATCAATAAACTGTAACATCTCAGAGGCTGAGCAAGATAATGTAGGCAGCTAGAAGTATTCCAGGTCTCTAAGTCTGTGTGCACTATTTCCAGATATAGTAGGTTTGTATCACAGCTGTCACCTGTTTAGTCATTGTCCTGTTCAATGATACATAAAGTCATGGAATCAACATAAAACTACCAGTCCCAGGAATGTCTCTTATCTCCCAATTGAAAAAAAGCACTAGAAGAACTAACTAATGTATTCTACCTCTTTCCTGGAGATTAAGTGATGGGAGATCCTGTTAAAACAAATACCCATGGCAATTTCTGCCTTGCTGTTAATTTCACTGAAACACGGCAGGCCAGGTCTAACTCAGAGCCACCTGCTGATTTCAACGGGCTCTGGGTCAAGACTTAGCTGAGGAGGACTTTTCAATTATCTTTTTAACAAGAAACTCAGTTGATTTACAGCCCTCCACCTGCTACTCTAATGGGAATGCTTTTAGTTTTATGCTTCTCTGGGTAGCAGATAGGCTTGTACAAGCAAACTTTTTAGGAAAATGTGTGTAACTGGAGCATTCACTAGCGCATTTACACTGCTTTCCTGTTACTGAAGATCCCAGTAATTTCATTGCAGGCAGATCTCATTTCAGGATCAAGCTATCATAGTAACAATTGAAATGCTGATTCTAACAGAATAGCTGATCTTCTAGGGTGTGTCTCTTTCTGAGTATCAAAACATTACTGATGGTAAAAATACAACCTAGGAGACAATAGTGTGTAAAAGCAACAGCTCTAAAGACTTTCTGAACTGAACAGAGGTGAGGGAATCTTAATAAAGAGATTGAAGAATTTCCATGAACTGCAAGATACAATATGAGCTTGCTGTTAAGAAGATATTTGCTGGATTAAAAAACACTGAGAAGGATATTAAGGGGCAATTGGTAAGGAAGAAGTAAAAGTTTGTGAGAAGGACAAACTAAGTCTAAATACAGCATCAGTATATTCCCCACCAGGTAGACCAGAATTTTAGTCTGATCCTTCCTTTTTATGCCCCCATTCAAGTCTGTGATTTTTCCTTTTCTTTTTTTTTTTCCCTATAAAAAGGCTGTGGTAGTCCCCATTAATTTATCTGTACATCTACAGTGCAATGCTAGTCAGAATTGTCTGATGACACCAAATACTTTTTTCAAATTTTAAATATGCTCAGTTTAAAATCTGTCATCACCTCATTTAAAATCATACCAGAAGCTACTTTGTAACCACTCATGCTTTGGTTTTGCAATGTGACACTGCATGGAAATTTTAGACTATCACTGATGAGAGCTGAATGGAAAAAGATGTGTCAAACATGCACAGCAAAGAGGAAATTGTGATAATTTGTCAGCTTCTAGTCAAGACTAAGCACGCTGCTCTGGGACACCACAAAGCAACACCTTACACTGATGGAACATCGGTATGTGACTGCTGACACACCTCTAATTTGTTCCTTTAAGGACGAAGTCAGCCTATAAACAAAAGAACAAGTCAGTGCTTCGGTCACTTTCATCCCTGGAATGGATCTTTTATAAAGCACCTCAAGAGAATTTGAGCTGACTTCTCTTGTGTTCTTGGCCCTTTCCCTTTGTGAACTTCAGTGACATGCCTGAAGACCAGAAGAGTGGGGGATAAAGAAAAGCTTGGCATACTGAATCATAATTCAGTGTTTATAAATACACCTGCAATCAAAGATTCCTACAGAAATTATTCTTCTATGCAACTGCTGTCACTTGCTTTTCACTGCAACAAAGAGTCACTGTAAATACATCCTTGAAGTGAGCCTTGCCTAAAATCGTGATATGCACATTTTGAAACCATTTGAGATGGAGGCAGTTAGTACAATGAACAGTCAGAAATTTCTCCTCTGTTCAAATTACCAGGTTTTAGTAGTGCATACCTTGTTCTTGAGTCTTCGCATCCTAATTTCTTCATAACCAAAATCTTATCTTTTGGGAAAAGAGTGGATACGTTCTTGAAATATAATTTCCTAGCTTATGATTGTGGAATATTTTAATACGAATAAAGTATTTTATAATTTTATTTGCCAATTCCATTAAGTTCTGTGAAAATCTCAATAAAAGCCACAGCCTCAGTCTCTATTTTTGCTAATAAAATGACAATGTAATTTATTCCCCCTGCTGCAGCTCTGGGCATGCATTACTATAACATATCATTTTAAACTTGTTTGCTTCAGTATGTGAGCCAAACTAAAGCTGGTAAGCCTATTCTTAACACAGTCTCTGCAAGCAAGTTATGGCCAAACTGTTTTCCACTTGCCACATTTTTTTTTCTCAGAGTAATTGTTTAAACAAAACCACACGAGAATTTACAGAGTTTGATACAACCACTGGTCTTACCTAATATTTTAACTCTTATGGGTCCATATTCTGAGCTCTCAGTGTTCATAAAATTGAGCAAAAACACAGGGAAAAAATACTAAGTTTGTGACCAGGAGAGTATGCTGCACCACCGACTTGACAAATAACTCCTACTTTGTAAACTAAGAGAAAGCAATCATTGTACAGGATTTTCCCATATTTAGTTCCTTAAGTTAAAACACATTAGCTTCCTACTATTTTCCCTATTTTGAGAAACAAGTGTACCTAGACTGCCAGAAGGATCAAAGCCAGATTCCTCATACATTATAATTTTATCGAGTGAAATTAACTGGAGGGGGAAAAATTGCAGTAACTTCAGAGCTTTGGACTCCTCCATTATTTCCATTTATTTTGCTTCTGCCTTTTTTGCTCTTTTAATCTTTCTTTTTCAATCCTTTCTTTCCCAATCCTTGAGTCTTACTAACTTGCATTCTCAGTTCATCTCTAAGTTAGGTTCTCAGTTCAGTCCTCAATGGTCTTCCATTTATTCTATTCCCAGTCCAGCCTAGTTGCTCATTTTGTTTTCCTCTGGTACCTTTTCCCCTTCTGTTCATCCTAAGTTCTGGCATAAATTCTTCCTCCACTAACATCTGCTTTAGCTTCTCAGAGCTAAACATTTTGCAAAGCTCGAAAACTTTTCCCACAGGGTTGCACTGTACAGGCATCAGCCTGCTTGTGCTTCTGGTTGAAAAATGATAATTTTCAGACATCATTTGGTGCTTGGGGAGACAACAGTCTGAAAAGGATTGCATAGTTATACAGTTTTTCCACGCAAATGACTGTAACATAGCACATTGCCTCTTTTCTGTTAGTCATGGTACTATCTGGAGAGTAAAGACAAGTCAAAGCAATTAATATCCATCCTACTTGGCATCATAAATAATCCATTCCCAAACAAAAAAAAAAAATCTTTATTATATTTTTTTATATGTTCACCATTATTTTCTGATGCTTTCCATTACAAAACAAACAAATAAAAAACAACCAGTGCTAAGGCACAAAACCACACTGAAAACAAACCATTGAATACAAGTCTGACCTAACTCCAGAGCACTCACCCTGAGCCAAGCACAGTACACAGTGACCATATTTCACTTCACAAAATTAGCTTTCCCCTCCTTCAGCAGAAGAATGTATCACTGTGCAGAGTACAAGTTACCTCATGGGAACAAACCCAGAACAAAGCAGATGCTTCTGTGTACTTCCCTGTGTTGTACCATGCCAGAGAGTGAAAGAAAAAGCACTTACAATCTGAGAAATCTAATAAATATACAAAACATTAATTTATGAGAACATTTCTCCTGAGACTGAAAATTCTGGAATTTCTGTTGCATGTCCCTTACTTAAGAAGCCACTAACTTTAGGATGAGCCTGCACACCACGATCTTTCAAGTGTCCCTGTATTTTGAGAAGATCCAGGTTAAAATCCAGATTTAAAACATCTCTCCAGTCATATCAATACATAACAATATTGTAACAATTCCAGACGAGAATTTCTAAGATGCTATCAAATATTAACAATATGAAGTAGCCCTTTGAGGGAGAAATTTTCTCAGCCTATGTCACTCAGAATCTATTTGCTGAACCATTTTCTGGACAAGTTTCCTAATATCCATTTGCTTACAACAATAGAACAACTGAATTCTTTGGTTTGCTCTAATTTTTTATACAGCAATTGACACATGCAAGTTGCTGCCCATAAATGTGGCTCCTGGCTGCCAAAATACGACAACCGGACACTTATACAAAGCTAATGAATTCTGAGATACTAAGGACTTCTCCAAGGACTTCCTAATATTCCAAAATCCATAGATAGTTAGTGAATGCATATTTATCATTTAAAGAGTCATGGAGACTTCTAAAATTCTTCCACTCATTATAGTGTTGTACTGCAAAGAGGCTGGATGAACGTAATATGCATAGGCTTCAAAATAAAGGAAAAGAAAGCAATAAAAATCACCATAAACACTGAGATGACATAACAGAAGAGGAAATTGCACAAAAGGAAAACAACATTTTGGTCACAGTCCATTAAAGTGAATAATTAAGGAACTGTTCCAGCGGTATGTTTATGTATTTAAAATAACATGAATTCAACAAAAAAAATGGCCCAAATGTTTGTCTCCTGCAGCTGGAGGGTAATAAAGACATAAAAACAAAACAAAACATGTTCAGAAAGGATAATATGAATTTCAAATATCTGAAAGATAAGTGTCACTACACAATTACGAACATTTTTAAACTAAAATTAAAATACTAAAATTGTAAGAGAAAAAGGCAGTTTCTCCTTTGAAAATAAAAACTGAAAAAGTACCAGGAGATGTGTTCAAAGCAATTAGCAATTGCCTTACAACCAGAAACCTGAAATGATGTCCAGATGACTAGACATGAGCTGGACAAGCAGATAATGGGAATCTTTTCGTTCCTGCTAAAGAATGAGAATTTGGCGTCTCGATAAAAGGGTATCACTCCCAATATCAGAACTGTTCCTTGCACTTCAGAATCGCTTGAAGAAAATTTCAGAATCAAAATTAACCCCATGACATTGGGAAACCATGACTCCTCTAGGCTTTCAGCCACCACTGAGCACATTTTTATCAGCTATGCAAAAGCATGTGATACTTCCTAACATAACATTTGCAGAAAACTGGATGGCTCAGTAACTACAAAAACATCTCCATGAATTTTAGAAAAGTCTCTACCATCAAAAACAAGAGAATAAATATCTTGCTACTGACTAAAATAAATAAAAGTATATTCTATTCTCAGTCACACAGCAACATTGATTGTCCTACATAAACAGAGAATCAACACAATACCCTGACAGGGCAAAATTGGTACTGACAAGGATGCACAAAGCAATTCAATTCTCTGAGAGTTACACTGAGCTGATCCAAAGTAGGAAATAGAAGCAAAAAGTCACAACAATTTGCTAACTATAGAGTTCAGGAAAACCATGAACTTTCCAAACATAAATTTATGTAAACAGTGAATAATTTAATTTTCCACAGTGAGCATGGTTATAGATGATAGAAAATTCACATTACTGACACAAGAAACAAAACCTTTGAGATATGACAGCAACGAAGATTTCTTAGGGGACAAGGAATGCTTATATCAGAAATATTATTGGGGAAAAGCAGAATTTTGTCAGAATCAAACCAGCAGACTAACATGCTGCAACTGCCTCAGAGACAGACATGAGAAAACCATTGCAGATAAAATGATAGCACATCATTATTGTGAAGCTGGTATTCAACCTACCCAGGGAAAAACTTAAAAAGAACATTTGAAGTTGGCAGTGGAAAGAGAAGAATGTTATGACATGGATGAATAAACCCAGCTGATGGTATGAGCTGCCTTAACAAGCTATTTGAAGATATTCTGGAAGAAGGTGTTCAAATATAGTATAAAAAAGACTCTGGAATCTCAAAGCAGCTCACTACTGAGCCTACACTGTGGGCCTGGAGCAGGCTCCAGCTGATCCTGGGAACCTGGGATTCGATACACACATGGAGCCTTCCCTCAACACTTTGTGGGCACATGGGGACACACTGAGAGGACACACACAGGACATTCCCTTTCCCCTCAGCTGCAATGCTGGCACTGGAATGACACTAAAAGCCAGAGAAACAAGAAGTCTCAATGAATTATAAAATGTCACTGCCTCCACAAAGAAATTTTAACTGCATGTTGCATGGTATCATCTTTCCTGTTCTTTAACTTTCAATAAAGGCATAAGACAAAAATTTTTAATTTGAAAAATCAAAGCTTATAATTCATGTCAAAGCTAAGAAACTTTTTCTAGGTCATCTTTAGGATTCGTTACACTTTTCAGTTTGGACATAGCTTTCTTTTGTCCCTACACCTGCTAGTATAACCCATATTCATTTCCTCTGGAAGCTCAGGTATGTTCTTATGTTATCTGGATTCAAAAAAATCTATAAAGAAAACTGGTGCTGTAACATCTAATATAGTGTACAACACTTGATAAACTCTAGACTGACTGACTCATACATTGCTTAGTTCAAGCATTATAAGCACTAGCCTTGGATAGGCTTTGATACTGAAAAGTACATCAACAAAGTGGGCTTAGGTTGAACATGTTTTACTGTGGTTTTTGAGGGGGGATGGGAAACACTTGACTGTCCTTCCATCATTCGATAGAGTCTTTCCCTGTTTATCTTTCAAAACAATGACAGACAGAGGATAAAGCATGAAAATCTGATTGTTTGAACACTTTTTTTAAAAACACAGCCTAGTGCAATATGTAAAGGGTTTACATTCGTTTTTGGAAGTCGAAAACTGCTATGTTTAGACCGGGACTATTCACAGTAGTTGCTAGTACCTGCTAACAGGCCTATCAATTGCAGACAAATGGACCATTTTCTCTCCAAATACATAATGAGGCATGAAATTAGGGGGCAGAGAGTGTGGTTTTAGGCCAGTGATTTGACAGAAGGCCATAAAACTGATGGACAATATAACTGTCTCCCATGCCTTAAGAAAAAAAAATCACTTTCTAATGTAAAAATAGAAAAGATATAAATAAACTTAATTTCAGTAAAGGCTTCATAGGATAGCTGTCTTATTTCTAAAAGGATTTCAAGGAACCATGGTAATTCCCATAGCTACAGTTGACAGAAAATTTTGATGTACAGTGAGTCATGGAGCAGAGCACTGCAGAACTGAAGAATAGTTACAGAATTTTGTGCAGAGCCCAACCCCTGCTGCAGAAAAGCACTGAAAAAAAACCCTAAGCTCACAGAAACATTTCTTTCTTGGTTTGTGCATACACCCAGCTGCAGTAACCATTTTAATACCAAGACTTTATGTTTGATAAGAAGATGTGCAACTCACTTCACAGTTAAACATAAGAGTCAGTTTCTGACATTCCCTGTCACAAACATTTCAGGACTTGCTGTTCCATGAGTGGAACTGAGGAAGCGTGGTAGAACTGATATGTTAGGAATAGAAAACTTAGCAAGCAAAAATTCTCCTGCAGTAGGGCCTCACTAAATCACAAGCTATTCCAAAATATGTGTCCCTTGTGAATTACACCAGCATAACCACACAACAAAACCTTGCACTGGAGACTTCAAGGCCTAAGTCTACACTGAGGCTTGTGAGGTGCTATTCTTATTTTGCTCCTGGTCTGCTTCAGGATTTCAGCAAGCCATTCAACTTCTCTAAGCAATATTGCTTAGGACCTTCTCAATGAGATAACAAACAGGTGAGTGTTAAGACAGATGTGATTTGCCCTGGAAAATATCCTTTTTAAATACAGTATGTATCAGCTACCCATAGTAGCAGTGTTAATGCCAGTATAGCCATGTCAACGGAGTAAATGTTTTCCTTGAATAAAAATAACACAGGAAAATTTCTCCCTTTGCAGACAGTATCATACACAAGAGTTTCCAGAAAATGGCTAATAATCACTGCTAGCTATTTTGCTGGATAGGTTTTCCAAAATTAGGACTTAACTAGAGTGCTTTTCACTGGCTGGTGGCAGCTATGGCACCGACACTTCTTGACCTAAATGCCGATCTGTTCATTTCTTCTCCTCAGCTTTGGTGCTCAATTCAGACAGGCTTAGAGCCTGCTCTCTGTGGCAAACAGCATAAAAGGAATGCAGAGTAACCATGAATCAAGCCCTACGATTTAATAGGCAAAAATCATGGAAGGCTTCCTGGAGTGATGTATGATCCATAAACCCACCCTTACACTCTGCCATAAAGCCCACTCACAAGCACTTATTCATGATCCGTGCTCTTTGCTTCCTGGGACATAAGGGCGCATTGGGAAGAAGTAACACACTGAAAAATGATCTACCACACACCAATGCAAAAAAAGTAGTTTTCCCTATTTGATTCTTCACCAGCTGTCAGATTAACAACCTTCATTTTCCATCAAGCCAAGCATGGAGAGGATGTTTTTCTTAGGAAAGGACAAATCCTAAATTCCTTGAACATCCTGACCTGTTACCAGTGAGTAAGCATTGACTGTCTTAGCTCTGTGCAAGGATTAGTTGCTCTGGAAGTCACTAGAAAGAGGCTGAATGAGATTTCTTTTAGAAATGTCCCTGCTTTTTGAATCAGAAATAAATTCAATACCTTTAGAGATGGGTAAAAGAATCTCCTAAACATTGGGTTTGTATCCCAAATGAGATACGAGCTGGCAGAGAGTCGCTGCACCAATCCCAAAGGACAGCTGACATCCAAATTTCTGAGCACGTCCTCTTCAGCCCAAAGCAAAGAACACAGAATAGCAACAGGGTGATGCTACATCATCTGTGAAGTTGCTCAAACAAGAGGAGCAGACTGGAAGCAGCAGCCAAAATCCTCCTCAACACAAAGATCTCACTGAGCAGACAGACAGAATGTTCCAGGCAATAAATTTATAAGGACTGTCACGAAATCAGCCTGGAAAGGGCAGAAGATTCCCAAAGAGGCATCTCAAGGTTAGATGCCAATAAAGTAGAGGATTCTCTTCGTGACACAGCAACGATCAAAGTGTTGAGGAGGATTTTAATTTTTTTTCAGCTTGACACAGTTTATATTATTTCTAGATACCTCAAAAACCGAAGCATGATATGAATCCAAATATTCAACAGTTGTGTGCCAAAATTTAAATGCAAATTTTTAAAATAATCAGAAGTCCTTATAACATTGCCAAATTTAAATTAAAAAATAGAATGACCAGGCCATAAAGTAATTTAAGCCAGTACACGCATGCTCTTATATCGACATCTTACAAAATAAAACTTATTAGCATGCTACAAAATATGCCAAGGAAATTTTTAAGATTTTTTAAGATTAGTTTTATGGTGATACCCAGACTTTTGATGACTCAAAGGTTTGGTGTGAAATAAACAGTTCTGTTGGTGACATTACTTCATGACTTTTAGATAAAATGCAGCGCTTGGCATCACGTTTTCTACAAGGAAAAGCTCACGGAGGCTACTTATTTTCCTTTTTCCATTTAAGTCTCAATGCTCCCTACCAAAACTCTCAGCTTTTTTGTGCCTTTTTCCCTGCAACAATTGCCCTTTATATCTCCAACTTTATATTTTTGAAAGAGTAGATGACAATATTTTATAAGAAAATCAGAGAGAAACCCAAAGCAGACAACATCTAGGCCTACTTGGTGTTCCAGCACATTTTGTAGAAGCTAGACAGAGAGATGTTTGCCTAAAAACTCTGAAGAAAAGTAATAGGATCCCTGGTGGTAACAAAAATATATAACCACAATTAGATTCAGTTTTCTTTAACAAATATGCCAAATTGGATTCATTTTTTTATCAAATATGCCAAATATAATAACATGGACATTTTATTTCCATATAACACTAAAGTTTAAAAGAAACACTTCATGAGATAGTGATTCTGTATTAGCAGAATATCTTAGCCTGTTTCACTTTAATAAAAAAACAATTTAACAGCATCCTCAAACTTGCTTAGACTGAAGAAATTAAATCTCTGACCCTTACCAGTATTTTGCTGATTTCTAGAACAGACCACCTGGATATTATATAGGTGAACTGAATCTCTGGCAGGTTTTTTGGATAAGGTGTAAGATCTTAAAACAAGGCTGAACAATGCTGTTCAAATGATAGGTGAAGTTATGAAAAATTTTTGCTTTGATTACCTCTGAAATTTGAGGTGAGCTACCTGGAATTTATACTATATTGAATACAGTTACAAATACCTTTCTTCTGAGTCTATCCCAATGTTTTTTGCAGGTCAGCAGCAAATCTGTCACTGCTTTGAACTCTGGAAATCAGGGCAACAGAAAACCGCAGCAATTTTTAAGTGATGATGTATGTCAATACAGCTTTATTGAGTGTTTACACGTGAGGGAACTGAGGCACACATGAATCACTGACACAAACTGGAGAGAGTAGGACTTCTGCTACTGTTCAACACAAAATCCATTAAAAATTACCTTGGCATACATATTCCTTTGCAGCATGAGCTTTGACAGATGCCCTTATGAATGAAAATGGCAAATGGAGTCAACCTGCATTGGCAGAGAAACAAATTTAAACTCCTGCCCAGTATCACCAGAATATATGAGAATATTTCTACCACACCTAGTCTAGCTCCTCTTCCAGTTACCCTTCATCCTTCATATCTAGAATCCTTTTACTCTAAACCCCAAAGGTCTCCCTTATTAAGGCACCGTTCCATTTACATAGAGGAAAGCTGTGATCAACCAAAACCAGTCTAAATCCATGGCTGGCAGATTTGTTACAAGCTAATTCCCAGATAACCTGAAACCAGCCCTATACAGTCAGCCTCACATATTGACACTAACACTGAAAAAGTGAATACACCTCACTGCTCTTCGTGTATTTATGTAACACAAATTGATGTCACAACCTGTATCTCAAATATCTCGTCTCATGAATTATTCCCCTTCATTAACTCCACATATTTCATCCTAAGCCACACAAGTCAGCAGAAGCAGCCTTATTGAAGCTTTCTTGAATGATAGCATTTCAAAGTCTCTGTCATCGTTGAGCCACTGTATGACTTAAGCAATATCTGTGGAATTTATAGGTTTTCTTTAATGGTCAGATGGGGAAACAGCAAATGGCACAACCTACATGCTGTTACTGCCACATGTTAAAGCTTTATATTCCCATGCTTTAGAACCCTGGATATCTCCTGAAGCAAGGATAAAATAATTTCTCCACAGGCTTTTAATTATTTTCAGACAACGATCCCACCAATTCTTCAACACTGTTCAAAAAGTTAGGTGAAAAGATACCCTGATTTCCTGTCTTGCATTTTAAAGGCAATTTCAGTGTCATATTTCTACAAGAAAATACCCTTTCCCTAATCACTTTTCTCGTACTGACAAAGGCTAGTGTAAACAAAAAACCCAAAACCAAAAACCACTTTGCTGCTTTGGGTCTTTTGTGATGTTTCTATTCTATGTGCACAGTTGGCTTCAGTCCTTCATTTCCTAACACAGAAAAATATAGCAAAAATACAGCAAAGTCATAAAAAACTACCACTAGATCTCAAGAGAGCACCTAGATCTATACCCAAATATTTATGACTAATCAAGCTGAGCTTCTATTACCCAAATTGCTGCCTCATCTCAGTCCCAAAATGATTTGCTTAGAACGAGGTGTCAGTTGTTAGCACAGCTGTGTGAAGTCCCAAGGAATAAGAATGGTATAACTCGCTGTTCTGTTACTTTCCTCAGTTTCCATGGCTCACTAAAATTCTTTTTTCAGGTTCTCGCCATGCCTTTCTGGATTTGCCCTAAGACTCAGCTTTCTTACTATTAACATCCACTGGAGATCTGTTGGAAAGCCAGATACCAATTATTTAGTTAAACCAACAAAAACTTTGTATGGGCATTAAGAGGTAATTTAATGCTTTCTTTTAGATATCACAAACATCATCATAATTTGAAACCAGAGTTGGTATTATAAATTTAAGGTACTTTTTAGGATGCCTCTGTTCTGTGTATTACCATCTTTGTTCCAAAACCTCCAAGAATAATTAGGGTGCACTGACACCACCCAAATGTGGACCAGATGAAGGCTGGTCAAAATTTCATACCTCCTGCCTGAAAAATCCATTGTTGTCCTGAAGATGTTCATAGAATCATCAAGGCTGGAAGAGACCTTCAAGATCATATCAGCACAGCCACCATATCCCCTAAACCACCACACCACCCAGACGCCTCTTGAACACACAGCAGAATTTTAAAAAGCCAACCAAACAAAAAACCCAAACCAAACCGACCAAACAAAAAGAGCAACAGACTTTTGAGAGACATTCTGGTGACTAAAAGGCCGTGTTGGGTTTTCCCCCTGAATGAAGCGACAGAGTTGACAGGGCATTTAAAACAATGAACAGTTTTGATAGTGCTGATTTCGGGGCCGGGGTGAGGTGCGAAATAGCGTCTGAAGGACCTGAAGGAGGCACAGGGCACTGTCGGGACAGCACAGGGCACCCCCGGGACAGCACAGGGCACCCCCGGGATAGCACAGGGCACCCCCGGGACAGCACAGGGCATTCCCGGGACAGCACAGGGCACCCCCGGGATAGCACAGGGCATTCCCGGGACAGCACAGGGCATTCCCGGGACAGCACAGGGCACCTCTGGGACAGCACAGGGCATTCCCGGGACAGCACAGGGCACCTCCGGGACAGCACAGGGCACCTCCGGGATAGCACAGGGCATTCCCGGGACAGCACAGGGCATTCCCGGGATAGCCCCCGGATCTGGCCCCGGCCCCAGATCAGTGCCGCACTCCCTCTGCCGCCCCGGCGCCGCA
This sequence comes from Corvus kubaryi, assembly GCF_017639235.1. Lineage (NCBI taxonomy): Eukaryota > Metazoa > Chordata > Aves > Passeriformes > Corvidae > Corvus > Corvus kubaryi. The sequence continues at coordinate 3,964,816 of NW_024581126.1, read as the reverse complement.
CTGCAGCACGGCGGAGCCTGCAGCGGGCCGCAGCCCTCCGCTCACTAGCCGCCGCCAGGAGCGTTCGCTCAGCCCCGGCCCCGGTCCCGGCCCCTCCACCCGCGCCGGGAACCACCGGGAAGCACCGGGAAGCACCGGGAAGCACCGGGGCCCGCCGGACACCGCGGGCCGTGGTCCCCCCTCCGCGCCGCCAGGTGTCGCCGTCTCAGTTTCCTCGGCCGGAAGCGCCGCCCCGGCCGCCCCGCGGCTCTGTGGTGAGCGGTGTTTGATGGCGGCAGCGCGGAGGGACAGAGCCCGCGGACAGGGACCGGCACGGCGGGACAGAGCTCACGGACAGGGACCGGCACGGCGGGACAGACACCGCGGGGAGGTACCGGCACGGCGGGAGAGAGCCCGAGGGGAGGTGGCGGGGCCGCCCTGAGGGCGCGCGTCCGGCAGCGGAAGGGCCAGGCCTTTCTTTCCCTGTGGCAAGTCCTAGGCCAGTGCTGCCCGTGTGAGGCACTTTCCTCCTTCCCTTGTGCCCCCCCAGCCCCGTGCCGGGTGGGCGGCAGGCGTCCTCCGCTCTGTGCTGCCCCTCATCGAGCTCTGGCCTGTGGCGTTTGTTACGGTGAGCACTGATTAACCATTGCACAGGTGCACATACAAACCTTGTTTATTGGGGTTTCAAGCGCTTTCCACCAAGGAGAATTCACAGGAGAAGCAGCCGTGTGCTCCTCCCAAGGGCAGAAGAGAAGAAACGCGCTGAAGCTTCCGCCTGTGAATTAGGTGGACGAGATCCCTAAGTTATGTCGGCAGTTCTATCATTTGAACAAACCGAGGTGACAGACCTGTTGTGTTCTCCCGCAGTTTAATATAGGGAACATTACATAGCATAGTCAGCTGTCAAAACAGATACCTGATAGGGATAGCATGATAATGACTATTTGGGTTTTTTTTTTCCTTAGAAGACAAACTGGGTTTCTCAATAAGAACGTATTCCAAGAGTTCTGACTTACAGTCCATGTGCAAATTTTGAAAATTCAGGCCATCTCTTGTATATTGACCTAGTGTGTTTCAGCCACACACACAAACCCCACCTTCTGCAGCAGGAATCAGTCAAAAATGCACATTAGTGCTTGAAGCAGGCTTGGTGCAGAGCCTGTAACAGCCTTCTTTGAGTAAAGTTATTTGATATTGCCTAAATTGCTGTTAAAATGTTAACTCAGCTGCAGTGAACTTTGATCTTTCACAGTTCTGGTTACCTTGGTTTGAAACACAAACTTTGTGCAGCTAATAAAAAAAGATTAATTGTCATTAGAGCTGGTTCACTAAGATGGTGAAGTTTGATAGGTGGTCTTTCAAAAAACTTTTTAAAAAATCATTCAAAGTCAGTACTGCAGTAGAAGCATGTAAATAGGCAAAGGCACTGGGACTTCTGTGTAGTGAAACTTCCCACAGTCACTGCTCGGCAGCCACTGGAAATAAGAATTTTTTCAATTTCATTTAAATCTACCCTTTACCTCTTATGTGTATTGTTCAGTGCAGATGTGAAAAGCTCAAAACTTCAGGAGTTAACTTAGACTACAGAAATGTGAGTGAAGAAGAGTTCAGATGGCCTAGCAACTTAGGAGTGGACTAGGTATAGCCCTAAAAACACAGGATTTAGGTTTTGACCTGAAAAATTGGTGTTAAGCATTAGAATACTGAAGTCTTTGTACTTTCAGATCACTTGCAAAAAAACAGAACCGGGTTTGCATTGTTTTCAGAATGAAACACTCTTTTCTCGCAGGTTTATAACATTGTATGTGTAGTTCCTCTACATTTGGGACTCTTTGTGCCTGTGTTTTTTCTTGCTTTAATTTAAATGTGGAAGTTGCAGCATTCCTAACAGTAGGCCGAGAAAACCTGTTTAAAAATGTTCGTTCAGTTATAATCAGTTGTGTCTCAAATCAGATATAGGATTATACTTTCAGACAAGTTTACTGGCCCAAGTGGAACCTCACAGATCATTTATATTTGCATCAGTTAAATCACTAGGAAATATCATGTCTTATGCAAGACCTTTCAATTACTGTGCATACATACAGTTTAATATATGGAAAAATGTAATTGCTTCAGATACAAACATCTGCTTCAGAAAAACTGAAGTATTGCAGTCAAGAGCATTTCTGCAGCAAAAATACTCCAAGCAGTGGCTTTCTAAATAATTCTAAAAATCCTATTGACTTACTATTCTCTTTTAAGCTCTTGTACGGTTGTGTTCATATTTTTGTATATTGGCTAAACTTACTCATTTCATGTTGTTAGATTTTTATGATGTTATTTGATTTTATTTTATTGAGAGTAGAATCCCAGACTCTTTTGCACTGGACAACTGGTAGATTCTTCTATTGATTAAAAGGCCATATTACCCTGTTCAGTGGTTAGAACTAATAAATGTGTGTTGTGGTTTAACCCCAGCTGGCAACTAAGCACCACACAGCCATTCACTCACCCTGCTCACTGGGGGTAGGATCAGAAGGATTAAAGTGAGAAAGTTGTGGGCTGAGATAAAAATTAATATGATAATATAATAATGAGCTTAATAATTAAAAGACATTTCTAAAAATATTGTAAGAAAAATGAAAAGAAAACCAAAAGAGAGCAGAAAGTAAAAGCCAAGAAAAAACCTAGCAGTCCAAATGAAAACAGTTGCTCACCACCAACTCACCAATGCTCAGCCATTCCCAGCAACCCCTGCCCACCAGCCTCCACTTTACTGCTGAGCATGAGGCCACATGCTCAGGAATATCCTTTGGGTCACTTGGGGTCAGGGTGAGAGGCAGAAAAGGCTGTGATGCTGTGTAAGCCCTGCGAAAACACCAGCGTGTTATCAGCATTGTTTTGGTCACAAATCCAAAACACAGCCCCGTACATACAGCTGTTGTGAAGAATTTAACTCCATCCCAGACACAACGAGTGCACTGCTTTTTCATTTTTCTGGGTTTTGCCTTTGCAGAATAGGATGTAGGTGAACATAAGCATCCCAGTTAGGCTACACTCACTGTAATTAAGGTAGCCTAACTGGGCTAATCTTGGGGGATTTGAGAGCAAGGGATTCATTTCTTTTGGTAGAAGTTTGTTTTTTATATTTTATGTTGCAGTGGAAAATAGGGCAAGATGGGCTCAGGCTCTGGTGTGTTAGGGCCAGCATTGGACTAGCAACAAACTTTGGTCAGAGTATGAGACCAGTCTGCAGTGGCTCACTTGATATTTAGTAATTTAATTTGGTAATTGAATTAGTGTATAACTGTATAATAACTACTCAGTAGAGGACACATGCACACAAACTGCACACACAGGCCACGTGACGACAAAACTGCACACATCTGGAACCACCAGTCTTGGTGCATAGCCCAGACTGGTTCTTGGAAGGCTCAGATTGATCCAGGGTGTTGACCTGCACCTGATATACGTAGGAAGAACATACAGGAAAGTACTGCTGGATGCAAATTGCTGACTGACATCAGCCAGTCTGTGCAGCCTACCTTGTGCAGTTTTTTTTCCCCTTTGGAAACAGGATGGGTGAATTGTTTAGCCATCAGCAGTCCCTTTCTGTGGGCATTCTCGGTCTTGACTAACAGGGATTGTCCCAAGAGATGGGGTCCCCAGGAAAACCAATGACCAGAGCAGGCTGCTTGCTGTGTGAGCAATTCATCCACCTCATACCTTGCTCCCAGATTGCTCTTGAGAAAGTAATGCTACTAAACATTTTGAATAGATACTTATTTTAGCAAAAAAAAAAAACCTCTGAAAGAAATAGAAGATGCATGTTTTAATTCCAGAATAAATTTAGTATCTTTTTAGTTTTATCTAGTCCAGAAGGCTATAATTTCTTTACATGTTTTTTAAACTACTTAAATGCAATATGTCTGGCTTATGGATAAAAGTTTGCATGGCGAATCTGATTGATTTTAATGCTTTCTCTAGGGTGATCTTCACAGAAGCTCATAAAGGCTTCAAAGAATTCATTATAGGCAAGATAAATGAAATAAGTTGTTCTGATAAAGTAAAATGGATCCTTGTTCAGTTGGAGTTCAGCTTCAAGCTACCAGTGAATGCCACAAGACCTATTACACCCGTCACACTGGCTTCAAGACTAAAGAAGATATATCTTCATCTGACCTCCTGCTACTTCAGCTTAGGACTGGAGTAACCCTGTCAGAGAACAACACAATCTGCTTCCAGCATGCAAAAATTTACATCGAAAGATTTGAAGACTTACAAAAATCCTGTTGTGATCCCTTCAACATACACAGAAAACTATCAAAGAAAAACTTGCGAGCAATTGACTTAGATGATGCAACTTTTCTAAGTGCCAAGTTTGGAAGACAGTTTGTACCTGGTTGGAAGCTTTGTCCCAAATGTATGCAGATAATAAATGGAAGTGTGGATGTGGAACCTGAAGAGCGACAGAGAAGAAAACTGGACCCAGATGTATGTATATGGATCTGTTTTCCCATCCCCTCTACATTCTGCAAGCTATTAGAGTTCATATAACTACTACATAAAGAAATTAACTTTTACTCTCATAGAAATAAGAAAGGATGTAGTCTTCTAGATGTGCAGGAGTTTACTGTATTAAAAACTTTATTTGGAGGGCCTTAAAAATCTTCTTCTCTAATTAAATATTTTGGCCTTTAAGTTTTGAAAAATTGTGTCTACTAGGGTGACTTACAACTCATAAATTCATGTAAATACCAGATTGCTGCTGGTATTTTAAGCTGTTATTCAAGCCTTGCAAACAACAAATTCCTGTCCTTGAAACTGAACACTGCAAAAGTTGCTTCTAAAGATGTCTCTTCAATTAAAAAAAAAAAAAAAAACACGGAAAAAAAGTGTTTTCTCTTGCAGTTCATTACAAAATGAACCTGCATTGAGGTGAATTAAGTGTCCTCTTGTTGTGTCTGGGCTGTGAAGGCCGTGGCATTTGGTCAAGGGCAGTGATGAACTGGTGTGGGAGGATAGTTATCCAAGTGCTGAGCTTGGAATATGGCTGGTACCTTGCTCAGTGCATTGTTCAGGCTGTGCACAGGGAATCTGTAGTGTGGGCAACCAAACCAGCAAGAGCTTGTCTGTGTGCACCCTGAGCAAAGAGGAGTTGCAGTCTAGGAGCTGTTCCCCAACTGTATTTTTCAATTACATGTCAGTATGATTAGGAGGCTGATAGGAGAGTAATTTGAAAGCATTGATTAAAACTGCTACTATAAAGCTTATGCTGCTGAATTCAGAGACAGGTATAGGTCTCTGACATAAAGATTTTAAGACTTAAATTGTGTCTCCTGGGAAATCATAGAATCATAGGTCAAGAATTCATCTAGGTTATTACAATATCCTTGACTGGACATTTTCTTAAGATTAAGATTTGTATTTATAATTAAGTGACATTTTCTCTTTCTTCAGGGGCGTACAGCTAAGGCTTTGAAGTCTCTCCAGTTTGCTAATCCAGGACGACAGACTGAATTCACTCCGGAGACCAGTAAAAGGGAGAAAAGAAGGCTGCAAACAAAAATTGCAGCGTTTAATTCAGACAGGTAATTTGTTAGTTGTATTTACATTAACTGCCATTTGAAAATAAAATATCCTTGATGGTCAGCCTATAACATCTATGTGGATGTTTGTGTGTGTATGGATTGGGTTCTTGATTTTAGGGATGTCGAAGACCACTGTCATTCCTGAGATAAATAGAAGGTAAAGTGTTTGCTTGCAGTCCATATTTCAGGCAAACACAGAAAGGTGTTTGTGAGGCACAACAATACTACACAGACCATAGATGTAGCTATTAATACATGCATAAGCTAAAATTCTGATAATAAGCTGAATTTGAATATAGTAAGTTCAAGTAGGCTACACTTAAAATATTGGAGTTAACTGTCTTTCAGTAAACTCAATAGTTACACTTGGTAAAAAAAGTGTGCAAATTAGGATTTTACCTTCCTTTTGAAAAACAAAGTTAATGTCCAAGTTGGACAATACTAGATAACAAGTTACAACCTTCTAATGTGACTGGTTAAATAAAAAAAAAAGGACATTTTCTATTTGTCAAAATATGCAAGGAATATCACATTAATGTGTTGCCCCTGCTCTCCACCTAAGTGTAACTGTACCAGACAGAAACAGATACTAGATGTGCTGCTCACCAACTACACATCCTTTCCTCTCCCTCTGTTTCTTCTGCTTAATTTGGGCACAGAGTGGAGAGACAATTAGGACTGAGAAATGTTGTCAAATACAGTAAGGTATGTATATCTTTGAAATTAACAGTGTTAAAGTGAACACCTGAAGAAAGCAAACTTCCCTCCACAAATACTAGCAACTTGGCATCAAAGTGGATTTTAACATGGAAAATAACTGTTGGTTTTCATTGTACAGGCAAGTTCTGCCAGCCAAGAGTAAAGTGTACGATAGCCAGGGCCTGCTGCTCTACAGCGGGATGGACCTGTGTGACTGCCTGGATGAAGATTGCCTGGGCTGTTTCTATGCCTGCCCCAAGTGTGGCTCCAACAAGTGCGGCACAGAATGTCGCTGTGACCGCAAGTGGCTCTACGAGCAGATCGAGATAGAGGGAGGAGAGATCATTAGAAATAAGCATGTTGGGTAGTGTAAGTGTGCATTATTTAATCCTGACTGTGGCCCATGCTTTGATTAAACACCGCACATTCAGCATTTAGTAGTTGAATGGAAGCCCTTGGAATTTGTGATGATCCACGTGATGAATGTACTCACTTTCACAATCATTTTCAGTATGGACATAATCATGCTGCTGTCTTTTCACACTTGAGTCTGCATTGTATTCAGGCTTCTTAGTCATCCCAGTAAGATCTCACTGGGCAGTCTTTGTATTAAAGTGCAGGGTGCTAAATTCTAATGTGATCTACCCTGAGCCACTCACTACTGCTTCATACATTGTTTTATAGAATGTACCATCTGCATGTATCCCTCATTTCTCCTTCTCTAGTTCAGGATCTCATGGGTTTTAACCTGTTTTATGTGAAACACTGAAAGTTCTCAATGAATTTACATGCAGTATTAATAAGGCTCTCTCTAGTATTAATAGTGAATGCTGTATCATCTGTAGAGTATTGAAGCTGCATCTGGTAAATCCAGTCCTGTTCATTTAAAAAGGAGTCAAAAAAAGAGCATTTAGGTGTTCAGATCTCGTCCCAGTTACTGGGATTGGAAATCAAGTTATCCTTATGAATTCAAGCCTCACTCTTAAAATACTGAAATTAAACTGTCAAGGCATTGTGTTAAAGTATAATTTATTACTTTGTTTCTGTAGAGCAAAATTTAAATCATTTTGCTCTGTTATCAGTCTGTAATTGGTCTGAACCGGTACTTCAACAACCCTCTCCCTGTTTTTTTCTGTTTTTACTGATTTTAAAGGTTTATACGCCGCTGAAATGAACTTGAGCATCTGTTTCCAAACCAAGGTTATCTAGGCTGTTACCAAAAAACCACTGCTGAATTGGAAGTATCTTTGGTTGATACATTATCTGTCCTCAGAATACTAAACTTTAACAAGGTGTACAGAAAAGATTTTATAAATGAAATATTGGTAACATTTTTATTCTTTGTATTTTTGTTGTGTTTTGTATAAATTTCCTATTCTTTGATAACTTGGAAAATCTGCATGTTTGTTGGGTCACATTTTTTCAATAATGCTGTTAGCTTCTTGCAGACATACTTGGTAAAGTTGTATAATCTTGCTATTTGTTCAGCAGATTTTTTTTCTTTTCTGGCGAGTGTCATGAACGTTGCATTGCCAAAACCCGAAGTTATGCTTTGAGTTGTGCTGACATCTGCTGGTCCTGCTGGAGTAAGCACTGAGATACTACATTTTTATTAAATCTGCTATAAAAATAATCAGACTCCTTTTTTTTTTGGTCAGAGCATTGGCTCTTCTGCAAGTGGGTATCTCTCATTGGCCTTGGGTTCCAGCCACATTTATCACAAGAACCATGAGGTGAGTCTTGGGCAGAGCCACAGAGTCTTTGCAGCTTTCCAGGCAGCAGTGCTACAGCTGAGTAACAGCCATGGCTTGCTTCCCTTCCATGCCAGTGGCATCTGACACAGCAGTGAATCTTGTGCACTTGATCCATGTTTGGATCTGTTTCATCTCTTAAGCAATCTTTTGAATTAAATGAAAATATAAACAGGTAACTTCCAGGAGAGTGAGAGGGGAAAAGCTGGTTGAGGTTGAGTCATGTCATTTACATGCGTTTATTTTTTTTTTAATTAGACCAGAGTCAGCAATACCCGTTGTTAATGAATTTAACAGGCTTCCACATGTGTGATGAGTGTAACTGACCGCTTCTGGTCCGCAGCCAGATTTTGGATTCAATAACTACTGAATGCCTAGAGCATCCCGTTATTAGAGCTGTACTTCTCCATCTCCATTAAGTCTCTGCAAAGTTAGTACATTCAGCCTCTCATTTTACAGATGCACTAGCAGGTGATTACTTTCCCAGATAAAACACTTGTTTCCTAACAAAATGCGCAGGACTGCTGTTTGACTAAAAACCTGCATCAAGTAGTGGGTACTGTCCCTAAGGAGACTTAGGGTTTGGGTTTTTTTCTGGTAAAAAAATGACTTCTTGGTGTTCACTGTTCACATATCATCCTAACATATTTAGGACATTTCCATTTCACTGCATTTCCTTAACATGCCTAGGCTGTAGTGTGTTACTAAGTTCAATAGCATGTATTTATACAGTTCCACATGCCCCACAACCATTTTCCTCTTAAAAGACATTGTTACAAGTCAGACTTTACCATCTTGTTAGATTTAAAATGCTTATAGCATGAATTTTTCTTTTTTCTATTTTGACAAACACCACACAAGCTATTTTGTCATCATCTAAAGTGAGTGCATATGACTCCCAGCAGCACAGGTACTTCCCCATCTGCCAGAGTTACTCACAACTAAGCCTGTTAAACAGGACATTCTTTTAACCGAGCCAAAGGAAGCAACTACTTTCCATAAAATCCAATATTCGTAACCACTTTAAGCTCTGCATGCAGTGAAGCCAACTGCAGGTATAGCTCAGTGGCTGTATTAAAACTTTTCTTTCGGTATTAATTGCAAAAATGAATGCCTTGGCAAAGTTTACATATTCAAGAGACAAAAATTAATGACAATAAAAGACTGGTTCATGAAGAATGCATACCCCATGAATCAGTTGGAGTTTATTGAACAGAAGCTCCAGAAATGTGCTCTTGTAAGAAACCAAGCCAGTTCTTAACACGCTGCTTTCTCACATCAAGATTAGAACATGGTCAAATTTAACACCTTCTAAAGTCAGCGAGGGTTCTTCTGTGGGTCCTGTGAGAATTACCACACAACCCCGTGGTCATACCTGAGTTAGGATGTGCCCCTTTGTGAAGCTGAAAGTTTAAAACCAGGTAAATATCTCTTGGGATTATTTTTGTTAAATACTCAAATAACAGTATGGTACAGTCAGGTGATTAACTCAGAGAGGGTTTACATTAACATTTTCAGCATTATGCTACAAAAAGACATTTGTCTTTGGGACTATGTTATAACATCCTTAGACACAGCATGAATTCGGGTTTTTTTAATGAATTAAAATCATTACTTCAGTAACTAACATAAGACAACTTCTAACTTTTGAATCTCTTACCATTCAAGACATCAGAAAGAGCTGGAAGTGGACAGACCTACACAAAAACTTTATAAATTTTATAAATCCAGAAGTCAGAATTAAAGGTTCTAAAGGAAAAGAAGGAAACAGTTAAGGTGACAAATTTCTACTTATTTTAGATCTGTTTTAATGTTCCTTTTAGCCTTTTCTCGTAGACATTACTTACATTAGCCAGAATGGACCAGTAGTCAACTGCACAAATGCTCTCACTGAAATCCCATAGTGACAGAGCTCCAGTGACATTGAGTGTTTCAGTGGACATCTGTCACTTGATGTGTCACAGCTACAGCTGCCTGCAATCAGCATCAAGGCCTTAAGAGTTCTAGGTCTCATGACAAAGTACAAACATACAATTTCCAGTTTTAATTTGTTTACCCTTAAAATTAGAATTACTTTTTTTTGGGCATATTTGTGTCTCAATAAATGCAGTGCCAGCATTTTCCAACTGATCTCTCAGTGGCCTATAGGATATGCTGACATACAGTAGCTTGTCCCTCATGATACAGGTCTTTTTCCCCAGTAACTCTTCAGCAATTATTCTGAAAGCTTTTTTCACCTTTTTTCTGGCTTCTAACCAGTCAGTACCACACTAATACAACTCTATTTAAAGGCCCCTTTAAACACTTCTCTCCAGCTTCAAATTATATATGCTTTTAAATCCAACTGATAGTGGAGGAACAGTTTATTGAAATTATTATATTTAATGATTATTAATGACAGGTTGCATCTAATACTCACCAGTGTGGAAGCCATAACCAGAACTACTCTGTTATTCGTTCACTGCAATAAGATTTCAAATCATCCTGTCCTCCAACATGTATTAAAAAATACTGTAGGGAGGTGTGAACACTTGCCATTAAACTGTCCAGTTCACTCTTTGAAGAAGTTTTGTGCCGTTATCCTGCTTGGAAATAGGGGATTCACGTGTTTCAGGTCTCTCATACCCAGCAGAGGGCATCAGCTTACTGCAAACCTTGCCAGGAGTTCCATGGTGCACCTCCAAGAGATGGGTCCCCAGAACTGGGGGTTTCCTCAAAGAGGAATTCATTGACAGGTTCAGAAATCGAGCACAGAACAAGAGAAGTGCCACCCACATCCATGAGTTTGCAATATAGCAGACTCAGGTGTAAGATTAGCACTTAGGAGAAACTGATTTGCTTTTTAGGCTTTATGAGAGCTTCATACCCAATCCCCAAATACCTCGATGATTGCTAGTTCTTTAAGAGAAAAGCAACACATTTTTATAGATACGTTTACATTTCACTGTGAGACCTTGGTTTAGAGCTCCTGCCTGAACATTGCCTTAGAAATGCCACACTGGGTAGCCAAGAAGCCACTCATAGCAGGGCCCTGCACTCATTAGCAAAATGGCAAACTTTCTGACATCCACAGTGGTGCTTCTGCCAGTGGCACAGAGCCGCGTGTCCTCTTTCCCAGATAAACAGGGGAGTACTTGGACATCATTTTACTAGAGTAGCTACAGCAGGAGCCAGAAGCAGCCTAGCCTAAGGTGTTGGGCTGGGGTAGGGAAAAGACAAGAGAGACAGCTGGAGATGGGGAGTTTCCCTGGTTCTCCTACCATGACTAAGTGGTGAGAAAATTGCCCTAATTCTTCTCTTCTTCCCTCAGCTTCCTTCATTAGCCCTTCACCTGTACTCAGCAGCAGATGAAATCTGCATCACACACTGACTTGCCTTTCTAAGCTCTAGTTAGGACAGTATTAACAACTTGTGTCACAAGCTCAGTTCTCCATCTCACCCACAGATGTCAGCATTACCCATTACAACCTCCTAAGAGTGGGTCCTTGCAGAGCTCCAACCTGCAAGGCTGAACCAGAAGTAAAATCAATTCTCTTCTATCCTCTTCTGATTTTCTCCTTGTTATTCTTCCATTTGTTCTTGCATTTTAACTGATAGCTCTACCTACTTTTAAATTGATTGTTTTAGCTGCTGAATTAGTACCATAAAGTAGACAAGATTAGTTAACAAATTTAAAAGAATATATATCTCTATATATATGCACCAGCAAGCACCAGCTCTGCTGCCTGGGTAAGCTACTTACCAGGACCATCAGAATTTAAATTCTCAAAGAGAAATCACTGGGAATTCAACAATCCTACTTCATTCACAGCTTTTAAGGCCTCACAAGTCATCTGAGAAACCTTTTAACATAATTACTTTGCCTAAAGGTAGAAAATAAGATTTTACCAAATTTCGTAACATAAGTTTTCTTAATTCAGTATTTCTTTTTCTGGTTAATCCTGCATTAGAGTACTTTATAATCCAGGTGAGAATGAGTTTTCTTCTCACTTCATCCATTTTCTATTGTAAATTTGTAGCACACAAAAAACCTTCCCAAACCCACAACCAACCAAATACCCCACCATCCAGCCTCCAAGCTGCTCCTTTCCTTCTGTTTTATAACATGGTAGTGCTCTCTCAGCTGACTTGCTTGTCAGTTTTCAATCAGATGGGCTGGATCTTGACAGTTGACTTCAATGCTTCTGAAACTTTTCTCTTGACAACCATCTCTTTTTAATAGTCATTATAATTAGAGTGATTATAATTTGGCTTAGTTTTCATTTGTTATCTTTGTGCTGCTTCATGGGATTTTCAGTTCAATCTCTAATAAAAGAGAAAAATCGGAGATACTTCTCTGTACATACACTTGTGTAGGATGCCTAACCTCCAGCAGGCTCCTTAAATTGTACAGGCTCCTCATATCAGCACTGAGGGAGCCCCAAATCTCAGCTGCGCTGTTGCATGTCTCAGTAGTGAGCTCCTACTAACAGTCCTGGTGACTTGAGTGAAATTTCTTAGAGGAGTGAGCAAGCCAAGCAAAGAGGTACATTCTGCCCAGGTGAAATATGTCAGGATAAAGTGCTGAGACTGGCAGAACTGTTTGGACAAGACATTCACCCTCACTGGCTGTGTGTGAAACAGGAGGAGCAATTGTGCCCTAGGTCTTATGATCCTAAGAAGCCACTGAGAAAAGCAGCTGCAGAGTGTACCGTGTACACCTAAAATGAAGTCATCTTTTGTTGTGGGATTCCCAAAGTAACATGCTGGGTAAGCTTTACAGATCCAGAGAAGCCTGAAGTCCCTATGAAATATTATGTGCCAAATGCCTGGATCCGAACTTTGATACTTATGTTTCTCTTTGGAGTTCACAATGAGGCTTGGAGATGGGGACAGGGCAGCCAGACAAGCAGAAACAGAACGGATGGCTTTTCTTGAGCTTTCTGTTGGATGTGGTCAGTATAAACTAACTGGGTGCAAAGCACAGTAGCTTATGCTAATGAAAGTTGGTTATGTCTAGAAAAAAACAGAATTTTATTTTTCACAAGAGGTTTTCTTCCTATTGGGTTTGAGGGTTTGGTTTTGATTTTATCAAAAATCCCAGAAAGGCCAAATTTATCCAGCCTAGTCTGTGCCAGCTACGTCTGCTTTATGACTCTCCTGTGTTGATTTCTTGTCTGTGAACTGCTGACTTTTTGAAGTAAAGATTGGGCTGGCTCTGGTGTGGAGTAGATGAGGATGCAGGGCTGCTGTCAGAGGACATCTGTCATAGGAGTTGCTGCAGAAAATGTCTGCAATTTCTTCTGTGGTGGGAGTGGGCTGCAACACCCAGCTCTACATGCACTACACTCCATCCCAACCAGGCACCTCCGACCCAAACTGGGCTAACAGGGTTTCCTTGTCTACCCTCTGAGCACATCCTGACTCCTTAGTTTGAGGTACTATTTTTGCTCCAGAGTGGCAGAACCTAACTCACTAGCATTGTACCTGTAACTTACTTAATTTTTATCTGTATAGTGCTCCAAATGGTCCAAGGCTGATTCAGATCTCAGTAACATGTCTGTGTGCACACATGTGCTTGTAGCTCTGTATGTGCAGTTGATCCAGCCAAACCAGTTGGAGGTCCCCTCTCAGAAATACCAGGTGCAAGTGGCATTGGTATAAGTTGCCACTGATCTGCATTTGTTTGAATCTGTCCAAGAAGGAAGAAGTAAAACCACTTTTCTGCCTGTGTGTTCTGTCCCGTAGGGTGTGAGGAAAGGGGATCTGCACTCCATTGACTGGTATTGGCCTTAGTAATTATTCAATAGTTAGCTGGAAGGCTGGAAACTGCTTCTGCATCTTCTGCTCCAATGTAATTTTAAAGGCCCATCCATCACTCAGTTACAGCTGGTACCCAGCTCAGTATTTAGCGCCACCATGTGCAACAGAGACAGCTTCTGGAGGAGCAGAGCTGTAAGCCCTTTCCCCTTTCACATCTCTTCTTTCCACTGACACCACTGATTTCACAATATTATTTTTCCCATCCGGCACTAGTTGCTGATGCTTCTCACATGTCCAAAATTGCTACTGACATTTCAATTTTGTTTTATTTTTCTCTGTTCTTTGATAGAATTATAGAGAACATTTATATTTGAATAAAAAGCAAATAATGCATGTCAGAGTATGCATGAGGGAGCATCAAATTGTTTTTTTCCAATTACAACTCTATTTCAAATAGGGTAATGCAATTAAAGGATAATTACTAGGAGTGCAAAGCCAAGGTTATGATCAGAAATGGTTACCCTTTCACTTCGAAGGGCTGTCTGACTAAATAAAACATTCCTGTGGGGCAAGTTACTCTGCATAGCTGCAGGTATCCAGAAGCAACATGTCTGGCACTACAGGTAGAGTAGCTCTTCCAGTATAAACTACTGTTTTAGGAAAGGGGACAAATATAAGTGGCTTTATCACTGATTAATAGTGGTGTAAATTCACTTCAAGATAGGATATTAATTAATAATATATTAATAGTTTTTAATAAGCATCATCATAGCACATTTTAAATAGTAATTATCATAAACTAGTAATACTTCTTTAGCAGTGAGTTTAGTTTGAGTTCTCATTGCTTGGATAAACAATCAGCAACAAGATAAAGAAGCGCGAAGGGAACTCTGGTGTTCTCCATGCTTTGCTCACTTAGCACATTATCCCAGCACGCCAGGGGAGCCATGCTGAGGGCCAGGGGATGCTGTTCCCCTGCAGGAGGGATCGGCCGTGGTGGAGGAGCTGCAGGGCAAAGCCACCAGTGCCTGGGTGTGGCTCAGCCCACAGCAGGTGCAGCGGGCTCCTGCTGCCATAGGCGGGCCCAGGGGCCCGAGCAACCTGGCACTGGTGATGTGGCTCTGGGTTTTCATCCCTGTGTCCCGGACCACAAGCGAGCGAAACAAATCCATGTGTACTGCATCCTGGGGGGCCCTTCAGCTGCCTGCAGGGACACATTCCCTGTCCTTTCAAATGGCAAAGGACCTCAGCCTGAAACACTGCCAGAGGGACCTCCCACCTTCCTGCATCTCCTGTACCCAGTCATGGCAGAGATGGAGCCATCGCGACCAACCTAGAGCAGGAATTGGGGGTATCCCCTCCCCCATGGAGGGGCTTTCCCTCTGCAGTTTGGCTGTCTCCTGTTAGGAGTGTTGAGGTGAGCCAGTTTTCAAAAGTGCAGGATTCCTTTTCCAGAGCTGCTTTCACCTCCTGGGGAGCAGCACAGTGATGCTGTACCCTGGCTCCTCTCAGGGGCCGTCCATTGGCAATCCAGCTACAGGAGAAGTCAAGTTGTGCCAGCTGTGCCACCCACATGGAACACGGAACTAAAAGGTACTTTCCTGTGACACAAGCATAAGTTACTAAGGAGCACAAAGTGTTAACTAGCATTGCCCCTCGTCAGCCCCTGTGTCACTGCCAGTACCCTGGGGAATGGGGCTTTTTCCTTCAGCTGGGCTCAGAGAAGGCTAAAGAGGATCTAAAAGTAGCTGATAACTATGGGAGGTGTTGCTACAAAGGTGAGGGTTCTTCAAACTTTATTCAGGTAGTCATGGACTCCCACCCTTCAAAAGTCCGAAACTGCTGGAAAATCCTGCCTTTCTTCAGAAGCCTGTCTGCTGATATAATGCTTGAGTGTCAGATATGATTAGTAAGGTTTTGCCAATCTGTTTTATTTAAGTGCAGGAAATAAAGCAGCAATCCTTTATTATTAGCTGCTTTATTGGACTGGTAATAGTGCCTAAAAAGGGTTGGGACTCCAATTTGCTCCACTTGGAAACACTATATGCTGTGAGAGCACATGGTCTCATTTCCTTCAAGGGTTTCAGTGGGACAGGGACTGAGTCTTGATTCTGTTTTGTTCATCTTTTTTCTGGAGGTGGCTGTCAGGCAATGCAAAGTGCCTGTTAACTGCATCATGGGAGCAAACCTTATTTCAGTAAATGTTCCAAACCACTTGGGTGAAAATGCAGTGGTTTTGGCTGTGCCCACTGGCTTTCCCCTGCCAGGCCCCAGAGAAGGGGTTTCATGATGTTATCTTGGGAGCCAGCTGAGCCCCACGGAGCTTCACATCCAAGATAACACGGAGGGGGTTTAGCCCCTGGTGCTGTTAATCCCCTTATGCTCTTCTAATGAGAAGCCAGACAGTAAAATTAAACATATAGAGAATTTTTTTCATAACATTAACAAATATAATAGTAATAGTAATAACAATAATAGTAACAAGAACAATAATGACACTGATAATAATAGCAATTATGATAATAATGATAGTAATCATAACATATTTATATTAACTGATAAATTGTTTTATTTCTTATGCCAGTCTTACTTCCAAAACATTTATTTTGCCTGCATCCCACTGTACCTGAGGCAGACAAAAATGCTCCTCTGTTTACAAACTAGGTAAATGGGGCAGAGCAGCAGACCCGGAAATACTGGGACCTATGGAGCAAACAAAAAGCAGAAAAGCAGCTGAGGTAAAGCATTTGCCTCATTCCCTGGAGGTATTTCCCTATCTCAATAACTGGAGGAATAATAAGTAAATAAATACAATGTTTTATTTAGCTGTGTTGTTTTTGGAGTCCTTTGTCTGTAGAGTACTCAGAAAAACTTTTGGATTGATCTGGAGTGCACAAGCCTATTTTCTATTAAAGTGTATTAATGCCAGGTTCTGGGCAATTAGTGAAAAGTCAATTCCCATTACTAGTTAACACTATTGAATATCTGCTTTCTTTAATAAAAACCTATGTCCAGCATAAAGACAATAAATCGATAAGCAGCCACTTTCTAAATCTATTCTGTCTCCTCCAAAAATGCAGAGAGAGTGCTGCCATTTGGAAGTCAGAATGGGTTTAGAAGAAGAGATCCCCTGAAAATCCATTTTTCCTTGGAAAAGCCTTTGCTCCTTTCTAAGAGCTGTACACATGCAAACTGGTGTTAAAATTTTACATTCATTCAGCAGCATCACAGCCTGGGTTGGCAGAAATCCTCCATGGAATTAAGTTGTCTCACATGTTTGAATCATATACAAGCATTATAATTTCTTTTACTGTGAGGGCAGTGAGGCCTGGGCACAGGCTGCCCAGAGAACCTGTGCGTGTCCCATCCCTGGAAGTGTTCAAGGCCAGGTTGGATGGGGTTCTGAGCAACCTGGTGTGGGGACTTAGGGCTGGTGGGATGCTGCCTTTCCAGTGGTCATGGAAAGTAATTGCTTCCTACCACGACAGCAGAGATTTCTGAGTAAGAGGAGCACCTGAGTGCTTAGCTAAAAATCAGATAGGGAGAAGTGGCAAAGGTCTGTTTGATGCATTTTTAAGCTTCTATGTGCAAGTTGCATGTCTGGTTAACCCTCAAATAAATGAGGAATATGATTTGAAATTAACAGAAAACAACTAAAACAGGAGGAAAAAACTTATTTTTCTTGGGTCAGAAAAGTGAAAGCTAAACAAGAATTGAGAGGAAGTGTGAAAGATTTGTTTTTCTGCTCCTGATATTTCTTTAGTTTACTATTGGTTTTCACTTTCACCACGGATCTGCAAAACCCCAAAGGCTGCTGCTTGAAAGTGAATAAAAGGCAACTAAAAGGCAGGTGCTGTCAGTAGCCTTTTTTTGTTGTTAATCGTACCTGCAGAACCAGGGGGAAAGGAATGACTGGGTGGCAGAAGAAGCTAAAGATGGCTAAAGGAAAGCAAATATATTTTCCTTCGCTCTTTACAAGGAAGGAAGGAAATAAAGCTGCTCTGCCTGTTTAAACGATCATTTGCTAAACATCCCAGCAGCTGAGTTGTTAGTCAGAATGAATGTAGATGAAATTCAGACAGAGACAAAGCTATTTGTAGAAATTTGATTTTTATAGACACATTAGCAGTACTTTTTCCCCAGAAGTATTACATTTTGATTTAGCTGAGGAAAAGGAGTTATATTATGTGATTTAATTACACGATTGTGACTCACACTTTGTTACAAATACTGAGCAGTGAAAACGGAAGCAAAATGCAAGCTATCTGTTAGGTAAACATGTTCTTTTAAACTGTTGACTGAATTTGAATAATGAATAAATTGGAGGAAATGGCAATCTGCTTGTGGAAGTTTCAGAAAAATAAAGAAGGGCTAAGCTCAAAAGGTGAATTATTAATGTTGGTATATTCGCTTTGCTCCCGCTATTTGTAACATAGGAAATGGGATTTGTGTGTATATGTCATTTTAATATTAACACAGTTGCCAGCTCAGATCTAAAATAATGAGACAGATTCAAGTATTTCATTTCCAGAGAAGCATTTTTAATGCAAATGAAATCAATATGGTAAAACATTCTGCCCAAGGAAGTGCTAGAGGCTGGGGTTTGGGAGGTTTTATACTCTCCATTTTCTCCCCCTGTGGTGGGACAGACCCATGCACACATGGAAGAGAAGGATGACACACGCTTCTGCTTCTGAGCCCAGCACATGCCGAGATCTTATCTGCAGTGAGTTCGATCAGGAGCAACTACAAAACTATAAACAAGAATAAAAAAAATGAGATACTTAGACACAGCTGTGTACAGCTGCAGGGCCTGAGAGTTAGTGAGTGAGAGCTAACAGCCTTGGTGGGACGCTCTTGGGGAAGCCTGCATGTCAGCAGGAATGCTGCACAAACCTTCTTCTTTCCATCTCCAGCCCTTCCTTACTATTGTATATAAATACAAATCTCCATTCCCTTTTTTTTATGCTATATATATAAATATCTTCAATTGCAAGTGCAGGAATAAAATTTAATTAAATAGAGTTGTAAATTACAGCTACATTTTTGTATATTTGAGTGTCTTGTTAGTTTTAGATTTGAGTGTTTTATTAATTTGGTTGTGATGTTTCTCAGAAATGCTGTGATTTTAGTATTTGCAGATGGCAATTGTTGGACAATGCTGGGCCCTGAAGCCTTGTATTTTACCCCAGCATACAGACAGATCCACTGCCACTTTTCAGGCTTTGCTTTGCCAACACACCTCTGCCTGAGAAGGACCATGTCTGGGACTGAGAAGGTTCTCTAAAGTTTCACAAGTCAAGGTTGTTGAAGAATCATTGACACCAAAAAAGGGGCAATTTATCTCTTTCACGGTCTGTGTTTCAATATCAGTGTGTGTGAGCAGGTGTGCTGGAGATGTCCATGAACTCCGCCATGACAGAGGAGCAGGCGACCTCCCCTCATACCTCCGCCTATGGATTTAAGAGTGCTCAGAGCCAGGCCCTGCATCACAGCCCCCACTGATGCTAACTGTCCAAGGGACATGGCTGTGAGCCCATGAGCTGGCTCTGGGCAGGCCACTGGAACACCACTGACAACACTGCTGGATGTACTGAGAGCTCAGAGGGCTTGAGGCTGTGCTGGCTCCACCACACAACCCACCCCCAGTCCTTGTGCAAGGACCCTGACACCAGCGTGCGAGACAAAGTGTGTTTCAGTTTCCTGACGCTGAGTGGGGAGATGCCAATGGTCTGGTAAGTCTTAAAGGCCAATGCAGTAGAGAAAAACTTAGGCCCTCTCCTCCTGTTTAGGGCCTAAAATGGGTCCTATTGGTGTTTCCATGTAAGTTATCATCGAATTTGTCTTGGAGATCAAAGGGAAATGACAGACTGGGTCTCATCTGGCTTTGAAGCTGCTTCAAACAAGGAGGAAACCCCCTAATTTTTGAAGGAAACTCCCTAGAAAGCTGGCAAGATCCCTCAAGAGAGCAGATCTCCTGTCGAGGCTCCCCTTGCATCCTTGTATGGCTGCAGTTCCTTCTCCCATCTCTGCTCAGTGTGCCTGGTGTGTTTACATCAGAAAGGGAAGACCCAGTGAGCAGGCCCAGCCACCCATGTTCCTGTGGAGCAGCATCCATGTGAACAGGGCAGGTCATCATTGTTCCTGCTGTTCTGTGTTCAGCCCATTCAAGGAGGATCTTGAGCCCCGCTCAGATCAAGGTCACCTCTGGGCTTTTCAGAGACCTGTGCAGCGTGGCCGTGCTCCAGGTGTGAATGAGCGTAATGCAGAGGGGAGCAGATTTCATGGTAAGAAAAGCTTGGACCTATCCCTATCCACTGTAGGTATGAGCTGGGATTTTGGCTTCCAGGATGTGGGAAATATAGAGCATTGAGTATAACCATACACCTTGCCCTGGATGGTTATTTTAGACCAGTGCCTCAGACCAGAGCGGCCCTGTGGTGACAGGTAATGGCATGACAATGAAATAACACTCACCAGCTTCAAGATCAGCTCTCTCAGTGACATACATAAAGGAAATAATAATGGGAGTTGGCTTTTTGTTTTTAACTTGGGCACAGCTTGTGCCAAGTTCACTGGCAGGATCACCTACAAGCTCCGATGTGTGAAAATAATACTGGAAGGCAAAATCCAGGTCTTATTTTCATACTGGAGGAGGATAACAGGTACAGTTACAGCTGGATAAAAATGCCTCTCTATTTAACTCAAAGGGTGCTGGACCAGAGGTGAAATCACTGTGGAGTTTGGCCCAGCACCTCTTCTCTTTATAAGTCTGTACATGTCTTCAGACGTGCAGCCCATGTTGTCTCGGGGTGGATCCAGCTTTCACACCAAGCTGAGGTTGCTGAGTTGCCCTGCACAGAGGCCAAGAGTATGCTGGGTTCCTAAAGGCTTAGAAGTTTCCTCTCTTCTTATTTTCCATGGTGCTGATTCTGTATTCCCCAGAGGCTTCTTGTTAACAGCACACACCATCACCAAAAACTATAAACAAAAAAAGAGGAGGGGGGTGGGGAGAGGACAGGAAGGGTGAGGAAACAAGACATACCTGCAGCAGTCCTTGCTGTATATTCCCTGTGTCCCACAGACGGTGTCATGCAGAAGGAAAATTGTTCTATCAGTGACTATGTTAGATTCATGACCCCACCACAACCTTGAATTGGCCTTTAGTTGTCGCTGATGGGAACTGAAGAACAGCTCCTGTCGACATGATTGCTGCTCTCCAATGAATCAGAACACACAGGGCACAGAGCAGCACATTAAACTAGCAACAGAAATATATCACTGTACTTTTATATAGATGTATTGCTTTTGCCCAGGCATATAAATGATTGGGCTATCCACTTATTTTTTTTCCAAGGACTATAAATTAAAAATAAGCTAAGGGTTTGGAAATTATGTTCTCTCTCTTTCCCCCCTCCCCTCCCCTTCTCTTTTTCTTTTTCAAAGCTGGGTAGCTATTTTGGGTTTACAGTAAAACATTTTAAAGGTAATCTTACTGCCTATGTCTTCTTGACCATCCTTTTTTTTCTAAGAGAAATCTACCACTGCAGTTCTTGCTTAGGTAATTTAACACTTCAGTTTGATCACACTAACTGTATGTATGGATCCCCATGCTACTTCTGCTGCTAATGAACACCTACAAGGCTGTATTTTTTCATTTAGTAAGACAAGTTTCTGAAATGGTAAAATCTATGTATGCCAGGTGCTGGGGGTTTTCCCCCTAACCAATATTTTATAAAGTAAGATTATTTCAATATACTTTGACCAAAGGTCACTTTGACTTGAAAGTTAGTTTGATGCACTGCTGCATAATTCAGTGTAGTGCCTCAAAACTGGATATGTTTCACCATTAAACTGCATTTAATTTTTGCAACTTTCTCTGCTTGCTGATTGAATCATCTGTTTAAGACATCCCTTTAAATCAGAGGTGATGTTACCAGATCTGCAATGTCCATTGCACATTTCCAGTTTTTTGCAATTTATCACTTACCAGCTTTGCAGCCAGATGTAGAAGCAATAAGAAAGCTGCTCCCCTTGCATTCTTCCCCCATCTTAGGGGATTTTATTTTGGATGAAAGGCAGAACTAGAGTCCAGGGATCCATTTTTTGTGGTCTGAGGCCAAGGCAAACAAGCATCATAGAGTTTTTTCCAGCCCTGGAAACCCTTGTCCAGATGAGCAGCCCCTGGTCATGAAAGTAGAACAACTGACTACCAGAGGCAAATTTTTCCTACAAGAATCTGTGGGACTGAGCTTGCCAGATTGTTTACTGCTACTTTTTGAATGTGTTGTAAAAGACCTTTTTAACTTTACTTTTATTGGGCTACCTGCTAAAGGAGTTTGGTGGTAACCACATGTCCATGTGCTGGATAAAATGATGTTGCTGGCCACAAGCCTGCAAAAGACCTGGTCAAAGAAAATAAATGAGCTGTTCGCAGCTATTTCCCCCAACAGTCATAAGCACCATAATAGTTTTCACCAAGCTTTGGGTGATTAAATCTTTACTGTGTACCACTTCCTAGCAAAACTACTAAGGTATAAATGAAAACCTGGCTGCATTATTATGTCCTTAAAAGACCAGTAATTTCCAGAACTAATGATAGTATGGTCTCAAGGCCCACAGTTAACCCGGGGCTGATGGGTGAAGGGCAGCATTTCCTCTTTGCTGTTTTTTCTCAGGGAATGGAACCACAGCTCTTTGGGTGATCACCTATATGGAGACCAACTCTTTGCTTGCCCAGAGAGTTGCCCACAGGAGCCAGATGTCAGGCTTGGACTCTGCTCCCACACTGCCGCCAGCCAGCCAGACCCATCTCCCTGAGGATTCAATCCCTTTCAGAGCCCATCTGAAGGTCAGTCCATCATGACATTCTTAGGGTAATGGATGCTGATAACCTGTCCTCCAGATTTAAAAAAATATTGTCATTCTATTTAAGGAAAAAAGAGACTTGCTTTGTGGCTAAAGGGCTGCCCCAAAGCATATCTCTCCCCAGTACATGCGCATTTTGCCACATGGGCTTGGGAAAGCCACGTAGCTGGTACTTGTTTGTGGAGCTGGGCAGTTAGGAAGGTCTTTCTTTTTTCCTTTTTACAGTTGTTGTAAGTCTTGACTTTCTAACAGCTTTAGTGTATCCTAATTGTTTATAAACTAACTTTTAAGCCTGACTGGTGCTCAATTCTAGAACTAATGGAGTTTCATGTCTCAGGATTTGCTTCTGAGCTGCTTTGGGCTGTGAGGATGAGTCTATTTTCATTGCCCTCCTGTCAGGCTTGGAGGTTGCAAGGGCATTTCTCCCTCTCTGTGCCCAGCAGAGGGGAGCAGAGGGGGCAGAGCCACAGCTTGGCTTTTGCTCTTTACTGAGAAAGGGACTATCTCTCACTAAGCTGGGAACCAGCTCAGGTATTTCCATCTAGAGGAAGGGGACTATGAGACTGTAAGGGCAGTGAATCTCTGCCAGCTCTGGGGAGGAGCATGCCTGCATGTTGCTTCCTATAAAATACTACATCATTTTCTAATCTGGTCTTAAAAGACTGGAAAAAGCTCTTGAGAGCAGCCACAGAAAAGTAAGAAACTCTAGAAAGTATCACAAAATGGGATAGTGGTAACCAGTGAGCAGCACAGTTTCCCAGCTCAGTGTTCCATGCCCAGAACTATTTACCTCCAATTGTAACTCAAACTTGCCCCTGGTCTTAAGTGAGGTGAAGTTTAAGTGATTAACAGTTTTGTAAATGCCAGTCCCCAAACTCAGACAAACCTGAAATTCTCCCACCCAATAATTACCATTTGAACTAGAAGGACACATAGAAAGTCATTATTGAAAGGTGCTAACTTTTCTGATGAAAATGAATTCGTTTTCTGACTCCTTGAATGCTTTGTCAGCCCAGTCAGGAGATTGTTTATAGCACAGGTCTGGCATTGCTGCTTGCTTACTGATGTTATGAGTGTCCATAATTTTATTTAGGGTTTAGGTTATCACCAGATGTTGAGATTGTATAGCGGTGGGAAAGAAATCTTGCAATATCCTCACCTGATCTACTCAACTGTTCATCCAGCAGTTCATGTGAAGGGGAAGGTTGACAAATTCCTGATATCAAACCCAGCTGTCAGAACAACACGGGGTAATAGCTGTCCTTGTCAAACGCACCAATTAATTCACCAGCATGTCAATGCAGGTGTAATTGATAGACTCCACATTCTGGCTGAGTAATGAAAGTCTAAAGCATTACTAAGAACATTTCACCTCCTAAAAGATCCTGTAATCTCACCTGAGCTGTCCGTGTTGTGGTGAGGGGCACTTAAAAAAAAACCTAACAAACAGAACAACAGTTTGCTGCAAGAGCAAGTGGAGGTTTCATATGAATCTTCATTTCAAAAGTAGAAAAGGATGTGAAAAGAAAGACTATGAAACAATGCCCTAATATTTTGGAGTGACAGCTTTATTCAAATACTCCTTGAAGTCAAATAGAAAATACAATTAAAGGAATTGTTTCTCTGTGAGAACCCGTGTGTTCTGGAGTCTTCCTGTTAATGAGAGAGTTGCTTTTAGAAGAAAACGTGGCCATTGTCTTAAAAAGCTGTGGAAAGGCAGTGTCAGATCAGCAGGCTCATTAGCATAATCCTTTGTCTGACTTAGAAGTATTTGTTAAGAACTTCTAAAACAACAACAAGAAATTGCTATTAGAGTTCTCTGACTACTGTGCTGACTCATCCATTTGCAACGCGGATTTTGTTTTAATAAATGGTTTGAGGTCTTCTGGCTTTAGAGTGAAGGTTTTATAGTAGTCACTCATTTTACCTAAAAAAAAAAAAAAAAAAAAGGCTTTCTTCTTTATCACCACAGCACAGGGATAAGGTTGCTGGACCTACAACCAGGCATGTGGAAGCCAGAACAGGTCTGCCAGGGGATGAGTACTCAGCCGTGGACTCAACAGCATCATAATAAAATACAGAATAAACTCTTCATGGAAAAGGCTAAAACAGCAGAAAAAAGAAGGACTGACATTCTCCAAAACCCTGAGTAAAGTGGGTGCTGCCCTGTCACGTGTTTGAAGCAGTCCTCTGCTCCTGCCCATGAGTTCAGCGAGGATGATGGCAGCCTCCCATGCCACTGTCGCCCCTCACACAGATGTTCCGTGCAGGAATATGTAACATACCTGAACTCCCCGGGGAAGATACATTCCTCTATTCACCATGAAATGTGCCTCACCTTCTTCCAGCACGCTGCACTGCCTCAGCTGGGCTATCACAACTGGGGGTACTGCAAATGCATCTAGGCTCTTTGCTTTGAGAAATACCTGCTTGCTAGAAAGAGCAGGGAGCAGGGCCAAGCCTGCTTCTCTAGGGTAGCACAAATCATGAACAGAAGCCCCAGGGAGGGAACAAAGCCACCTGGGATTTTAATGGATGCTCTGAGAGTCTGAAATAAAAAAATGGGTCTTCTAAGATAATTTAGGAGAGCTTTTTATGGGGAGGGACTGCTGTATTGGTTCTTTATGCAGTTCAGGAGATGATTGAGGACATTACAACCACTGGCAATGATGAGGAAAGCAGATGAATAAGGACCAGCAATGCTGGTAGCTCTGCTCTCCTGCTTCCTAGGATTTATGTACTTACGGATGAATTTAATACTTGGTGATCAAAAGAGTTCAAATAGTGGTTGTATTAATGATTTCAGCATAACCTCTAAATCCCAGGATGGCAGTAGAAATCTTCAGCTTGGTCTTAATCTCCTGACGTTTTTTATGAAGAACAAAATTAAGTGCTGTTGCCTTATGATAAAGCCGCTTACAGAAGTGTGAACTGTGGCACTGCCACTACAGTGAGTGCACACTCTGTGCCCTGGTCTCAAGTCCTAGTCACAACAGTCAGACCTTTCCCAAAAAATGAATCACTGGAGGATAATATCTTCTTTGTTATCCTTAGGTTTTTTGCTGGTATTTGGTTAATTCTTACCTGGCCTTTACAGTCTATGGCTCTGACTGTGCAGAGTGATGCACATTATTGCCCACATTTGTTACATTATATACTGAGCCTATGCCAACTGCTTTGGTCCTAAATTACCACTCCTTCTTCCTGTTTTTCCAATAAATGTTTGGTACCCATTAAAGATACCTGCAGGGCTCCTAGCTCATACAAGTATTATGCATCTCGTAGCAAAACCTACCTTATTTTGGAGTTTATCTCACCTGTGATCTGTGTTTTGTGGCCAAGGAAATATTAATATGCCTCAGAATAATATGGGAATCATCTCACCATTGCTCTTCTTCCCTTCCTCCCACAAACTCCCTGAAGTATATTGATTTTTGATGTGCTTGCTTTCTTGAGCCAATTTGAAGACAAAGTGTCTGAATTGGGGATGGAAATAAGTGATATTTGAAGCTGTTCTCAAACCTTAAGACAGTTTATTCTGGCTTTGGTCTGTGAGTCACAAAGACTACTCAGTTTCTCAGTTAGGGGTAGTGTTATCTGCTAATAAAGGTAATGGCATCCCCAAAGATGAAAACTGCCAGCCTGATCTTTATTTTGAAGCTATAAAATATGGCAAGATCTGATCCCAAGGGTCTTGAATGAAGGACAGGGATTTTGGGATTAACATGCTATTGTACTCTCCCTGTTGCAGCATGGCTGTTAAGGACACTCCTACTGCAGAATTGGATGGTCATGCAGAAGTCAGACAAAACAGTTTCTGCAGTTCATAGTTTCTTCTCCTTCCTTACACGGGGGACCCCAGATCTCATATTGATTGTGATGTAGCCTGAGAGATGCTGAGGACAGGGGTCTAATCACCTCCTCTACAGGCTGTGCTCACTCCAACACAGCCCTGATGCTGTTGGCCACCTCAGCTGCTATGACACTGCTGTTCAGCTCACTGCCTCTCCCACTGATTTTTCCCAGCATGGCTGCTTCCCAGTGCTGTGCCACAGGGTTAGTCCCTCCACAGTGCAGGAGTTGTGTTAGTCCTTGCTGAATTTTGTCAGGTTCCCCTTGGCTTGTTCCTCCAGTCTGCTCCTGTCCCTCGAAACACTCAAAGATCTTTGGACCAAAAATGAAATGCTAATGTTATTTTATTGTTCCCACATATGATTTGAGGAAGGCAAGATGTTATACTGACAGCTCCTGCTTATTAAAATGCATCTAGGATACATCCAGAGGAAAAAAAATGGGAGGGGGACATGGTGACAGTATCTCCATGCCCCCCCACTCCCCTGACCCCAGGTTAGTTGAGTCCCTGTTTGTATAAGATATGTGGCAATAATATCTGGATGTTGTGGCCTTCAGTGAATGCAAGGTTTAAGATGTGAAGGGAAGACATTCATAAATTCTCTGTGATGAATGGTTGGCAGTTTCATTTGAGTACTTTCTGCTACAGATGTTTAACATTTTTTCCAAGGTGTCGAGGTTTAACCCCAGCTGGCAACGAAGCCCCATAGAGCCACTCATTCCCCCCGGAGGGATGGGGGAGAGAAGGGTAAGGGTGAAAGTGAGAAAACTCCCAGGGTGAGGCAAAGACAGTTATAGGGAAAGCAAAAGCCACACATGCAAGCAAAGCAAAACAAGGAATTCACTCCCCAGTTCCCATGGGCAGGCAAGTGCTCAGCAATCCCCAGGAAAGCCAGGGTCCAGCTCCCATAATGGTATCTTGGAAAGACAAATGCTATCACTGAATCTCCCCTCTCCTTCCTCTTCCCCAGCTTTATATGCTGAACACGAGGCCATATGGCCTGGGATGTCCCTTGGGTAAGCTGGGGTCAGCTGTCCTGGCTCCGTCCCCTCCTGACATCTTGTGCCCCCTGAGCCCCTCACTGGTGGGGTGAGAGGAGAAAAGGCCTTGGTTGTGTGTAAGCCCTGCTCAGCACGAGCTAAACATCCCTGTGTTATTGACAGCGCTTCCAGCACGAGTCCAAAACAGTCCATAGGAGCCACGAGGGAGCAAGTCGACCCCAGCCAAAACCAGCACACAGAGCCAATGCCAGAGAACAGAGTGGGGAGG
The DNA here is from genome assembly GCF_017639235.1 of Corvus kubaryi. Taxonomy (NCBI): domain Eukaryota; kingdom Metazoa; phylum Chordata; class Aves; order Passeriformes; family Corvidae; genus Corvus; species Corvus kubaryi. The sequence goes on along the minus strand of NW_024581126.1, from coordinate 3,937,082 downwards.
TGGTTCCAGCTGAGCACTTGCATCCCTAGGGCATGGACACCATGGCCAGCAAAGCCAGAGCAGTTGCACATGGAGCACCCAAGTCAGGAGGAAGTGGAGTGGGAGCACAACTGGGTTATGGCAGAACGCTGCCATTAACACGATGTGCTTTGCTGGGCAAGGTGGAGGATGCGACGTTCCCAGCTAGCAACTGCTGGTAACGGAGTACTCCCAGCTGGAGGCCGGGGGGCGATCTGATATTCCCAGCTGGTGGCCACAGCCTGCCTCAGTGCCTTCCCATTCGTGCATGTGGCTTCCCTACACAATGGGAAGGGGTGGGCGAAGCATAATAAAGCAGCTGGTCTATTAGAAGATAAGCTTTGTGGAGAATAGCACAAACATGCAGAATCCCCTTAATCTTAAACTTTATTACCCTAGATAATAGGCTTTGGTAGTGACAACAATCAGTTGAAATGCAGAATTGTCTTGGCTCCTGCAGCACCTGCCACGTCAGTCAGCCACAAGCCACCTCCTGCCACACAAAAAGGTGGCTGTGTGGGATCAGCAAGCTAAAAGTTTTGTTGGTTTATTTTGAAAAGGCCAGGGAAAGCTAGGCACACTCCCTTTGCAGATTTAAGTGTGCACTCTGAACCTGCCATGGGGGAAAGGCTAACAGGATATGAAAGCCTGCTTTCTTTACCTCCAAGGGTTGGAGCAAGGCTTCTTTGTCCACTGAAGCCCACTTGAAAGAGTAGAGCATGTTATTCCCACTCTGAATTAGGTCAAGTTTCCCAATATTCAACCAGCAATTAGAAAGGGAAAACCCGTGAAATCTGTTTGTAAAACCGTTATCTGTGTCCTTTGGAGCATTTCTGACATAAAACACATTTAATTATCTGAGGCAGAACTCGGAAGAAGCATCTCATATTCTCCTTTTGGTGAAACAATTGGATCCACAAAGCTCAATGCACACACGCAAGACCCACGCTTGTAAATCGGGAGGAAAAGAGAGCTTTCAAATGAAAAAGCATTTTTTACTTTATGAATGGCCTTGCCCTTATTTATTTTCCAGGGTGCTTTTTAAGTTATATTTTTTTCCACAGTCCTGTGATCAAAATATGAGGGAAAAACAATCTGCTTAGCAAAAAATTTTCTTTTATTTAGAAATATTTCATACGAACATTGATTAATAGAATAACTATGAAGTGACAGGGTGATTTTTAAATCATGAGACATAAAAGTGGTTCTAAAAAAATTTTGTGCCACTTGTTTCAGCTTTTCTGTGCTCTCCAACAATAGTTTTTACAAGAAGTGTAACAGAAGCTCATGGTGAAAGGGGCTGATTTAGGGAGGGGGTGTTTATAAATGTGCTGGTTTGGCTGGAATAGAGTTAATTTTCTCCATGGTAGCTGGTGCCGGGCTGTGTTTTGGAAACAATGTTGACAATACAGGGATGTTCTCCTTCCTGCTGAGCAGCACTTACACAGTCTTGGCCCTTTCTGTCCCTCACCCCACCCCAGCAGTAATTAGATTGGGGTGCACAAGGAGCTGGCAGAGGACACAGACAGGACAGCTGACCCAAGGGATATTCCAGACCATATGACACCATACTCGCATCTAGAGCTGGGGCAAGGAGGAGGGAAGGCAGGTGATGGTGTTTGTCTTCCCAAGTAACCCTTACATGTGGTGGAGCCCTGCTCTCCTGGGGATGGCTGAGCACCTGCCTGCCCCCTGGGAGGTGGGGAAGGAATGCCTTGTTTTGCTTTGCTTGCATGTATGGTTTTTGCTCTCCCTATTAAACTATCTTTATCTCAACCCAGGGTTTTTATCACCTTTATGCTTCTCATTCTCTCTCCTATCCCAACATGGAGGGAGGGAGGGAGTGAGTGGCTGCATGGGCTCAGTTGCTGGCTGGGGTTAAACCATGACAGGGCAGGTCCAGGCAGTATAGTTAACCAAGTCTATATATTATGAATATTAAAGCTCAGTCTACTGATTTCTGTTCTTAGCTTTGCCTACAAATTCAGGATCTTTCCCGTTTAATGTCCAGCATTTCATTATCTCCTCTGAAGAAAGTGTGAGTGGAGACATAAAAATCAGGAAATTGAAACCAGCAGTGCATTTTGACTTGAACAACTATAAACAGAGAGGGAAGAGAAGGTGCACTGAAACCTGCACCACTCTCTGCATGTCTCTGAAGACAGCAGAAGTCAGAGCCGAGGCAGCAGCAAGCACCTCAGCTGCACTGAGTGAGTGCTGGAAAAGCATCGTCATGGCAGAGCAGATCAACCTGCCTGGGTAAGGGCTGGGGAACACTGAACCTAAGAGAGGAGCTGAATAGCAGCTCAGCCAAGCTTTAGAAGAAACAGTTTTGAGCCTGGTTTCCCTCAGCTCAGTTGTCTTTGAAACTCCTTGTCTGGTTCAAGCGATTCAAGGGCTCCTGACCATTTCACCAACTCTGTGGCCCTGGCGTCCCAGCAGGATGAGACAACCTCCCTCGTGAGGCGGTTCCAGTTCCTCTGGCAGACATGACCAGCACACCCTGGCTTCCTTAGCGATGCCATATTGATTTTTGCAGGCTCTCCTCCCCTCAGAAACTGACTGCACTAGATCAAATTAAGAACAATCTGAGCATTTAATGGGGCCCCTTCAATACGATGAAGTTTGATTGCTTGAAGTTGAAGTTCATGATAATTATTTATGCTGACAGCACCTTCACAGACAATAAAGCCTGGCCCTTTCCTGAAGGCCTCTGTCTCTCCATCAGGGAATTATTTTAATCCTGCTGTGCTTACCTGATACACTTACTTCTCATTATTAAATACAAGAATAATGATCAGAGAATGAAATGTATTATATTTCCACCAAAAGTGGTATCAACACTCTGATTTTGGTTCTGTTCTCAGTTACCAAATAAAACCCACATGCCTGACGAGCACCAGCAGCTCACCTGCAGTCTGGAGGTTACCAGCAGAATATTTGGCTCTCCTGGGTACAGGATCAGGGCTCTCTCTGCTCATTTCATCATTTGCACAGGACTTATCAAATCAATTTGTGATGAAAATTGCAGCATTTTTGTGCTGTCTAAGAGGTCTGTCCCGAGGATTGCCTATAATCACCACTCTGAGTTAATAAACAGGTTTATCTGTGAGCAGGTATTTTCATGAGGGACAGAGAGGCTGAAAATAAATCTCTTGCAACTTCTTGAGTTCTGCTATTAAAAACCCTCATGGCTGGGTATAATGAAAAGAGTCCTCAAGGTCCGTGTGTGTGTTTGTGGGTATCCCACAAAACCAGCTGTCCTAACACCTGAGGATGTTTGTCAGTGCACAAAAAATCAGCAGGTTTTCATCTGTGGTGTGTATACACACAAACACACACATGAAAGTGAAAACAAGATGTATTGTATTTATACACACATATAAAAATACACGTGTGAAGTAGCCCTCCACCTGCAGCTCCTATAAATGGAGCAGTGTAACTCCTCAGCCCCCACAAAAGTGAAAAGGGCACCAGGTAATTAAGGAGAGAAGCAATTTTCTGATTAATTTTTTTTTTTTTTAACTTTCCTCCCCTCCCCTCAGACAACAGCTACACCCATCCTACTTTTCTCTGGAACATAACTATCAAAATAGAATACATTTTGGGACAGCCCTACATGAATGCTGCTTTTTTTATGGCAGGGAGAAAAGCAATGAATATGGCTTTCTCACCAGGAATGTAGCACTCACCTGGGTTAGGGAGTCCTCCTTTGGTGGAGAGGATGGCGATAGGGCTCTGACACAGACTCATAAAATGGACCTTGCTCCTTTGAGCAGCCAGCCTGGGATCCCTGCTGTGTCTGTCCCATTCCTCCCCAGAGCAGGTTTCTCTCTCTCTATGTAAGTTCTTGGTATTAGAGCGTTCAGATGCAGGAACAGCTGCCTTGCATTACATGGTAATTCTCCAGCCAAGGGACTGAGTAGAAAAAATCAGTCTCTTAAGTCATCTAAATGTAAAAATGATGTTACTGAAGAAAAGTTAGAAAACGTGAGAATGGAAATGAAGCTGCAGGGAGGCAGCAGAGGTTCCCTGTGGCAGCACTCATGCTAACACAGCAGTGACAGCAGCCCAATTCCATGCCCACCACTTCAGCTGGACGGGGAAGGAGCAGCTGATCAAGGGGAAAAAGCATATTTGAGGAGTTCCCTTAGATGGCCATGTTTATTTCTTGTCTTGGCTTTCATTTGCTCTTTGTCACATCTCTGTTCATCCCTTTTAGACTGTGTGTCAAAACAGATCTCGTCTCAGTGGATTGCTCTGAAACCTAATGATGCCTTGGCTTGTTCAATACCCCTGAGGGGCCAGGCAAAAGGAGGCTGGAGCTGCCTCCCAGTCCATGTCAGGGTTTGCATTTGGGGGGGGAGTTAGCTACTTGGAGCAGGGGAGGGGTTTTGGGCAGCATGGCTTGATGCAATCAAAGAAAAGGGCTTAAACCTGCTTCTCATTTGAAAAAAAAATAAAGAAAGGAGGCAGGGAGGCAAGAAGGGAGCTGCTATATTTCTTTAAGGGAGGGAGTCTGTGTCAGCCCCTCTGCTGAGCAGTTCATGCCATTTACTGCCCTGCTCCAAGTTTTTTGGTGATACTGAACTCCAGGTGACCCTTGCAGACAGTAATTGCTTTAACGTAGGTTTGACAACAACAGCAAGCTGCTCTCTAAAAATAAGCAAAGCTTAAAATAAATTTCAACTCTGGAGCTCTGCTCATGTGAGGAATCCAGTACATCGCCTGTATTTTCCTTGATGAGCACCACAGCTCTTGGCAGCTGGAAAAAGTGACAGTTTTCAAGGGATTTCCAGTGCCTCCTGCTCCAGTGCCTAACCTGGCAGGGAGTCAGCCAGGAAAGACAGCAGGTGGCCTTTAAGGGAACCTCATGGGATAGCTCCAGGCCAGCATCCGTGCTCATTTACCTCAATAGCTGCCTTATTTAAAACTGGGATTTAGAGAAAACCAAATTTAATTGCAGTGCCTGGGATAAATGTCTTGCCTTGCTTTGTAGCTGTAACATACTTCATTTAAAATGGGTTCATTGTACCTGGCAACAAATAGTACCTGAAAGCCCTTCATCAAAACTGCATTTAGTCACCCTTGTGTTGGGAGAATGAAACAACTCTCTGCCCCTCAGCAGGAAAAGGGGAAATTTCAGCTGCCAGTGCTGTAGGAATTGTTTGTTCTCGAAGAGGTGCCCACAGGACATACACAGAGCAGATTCCAGAGCACTTTTAGAGCATTTCCTGTTAAAACAAACTACTGCAAATTAGCCCTGATCCTGCCAAAGTTTAAAGAGGTGCACATACCTTGCCGCTACACTGAATGTGGGGTGCAAATTTTCAGTAAATCTGACAGAAAGTAACTCTTCCTTCAACCGGGAAGAAGAAAGTGTTTTACTTGAAGAGAACGCAGTTTCCTTTTTCTAGCCCACACTGTGGTGGCATACACAGGATGGATTTCGATTTGATGAGTAATGAAGAAGAGAACCAAATTGTTTCTCTCTGGCTCTTTTTAAAGACATTTTTCTCAGTTTTCCAGGCTGACTTCCTCCAGGCAGCTGTCTCACAATATGAACTATTGAAAGTTAGCATGTACCTGTCCACGTGGCATAGCCTCCCCTTGTTCATGTTTTAGTGGATGGTACGTCAGGAAAAGGCTCTCAGGACATTGGAGAAGAACCACAAACATGCATGGAACTGTACACGGCAGTCAGTGAGTAGTCCAGGCTCCTGTGTTTTATCTCTTTGGAAGACTTCAAGTATTTCAAGTAAAGAATCAAGTTTCAATCCCCTATAGCAAACATACAGAAAATAAGTGTTTCAAACTTCAAATACCAGTGGGTTCCAGGATGTGTTGTGTGAGGCAAGAGGAGACAATTTCCCTGCATACAGTTGTCTGCAAATTGGCTCCTTTTTCTTTTCCCTCCCCCTCACCAATAAAAGCCAGAGTTATATCCCAACTTTAAACTGAAATATTCACCTGACAGCAAATATTCAGATATTCCAGGCAATTCTAAAGCAGCACTTTCTCCTGTGACAAATGAAAGATCTGAATTCTGAAAAACATCATATATGGAGTCTACATCCTTTGCTTGTTTTCTGATTAAATACACTTCTGCTCTATCATCACTGATGAGATCAGTTTGGTCCAATAATTTTTGATGAGACACAGTGGTGGACTTGCTGTTGGCTTTTTACTAAATGCCTACATTTTAGAAAAAATTGTCTGTATCAGCTTGCTAAATAAAACTCGTGAAATTGCTTATTTTAGTCATCATTTGGATTAGTAGTAATTATGCCTGTAATAGTAAAATGAGATTTTAATGCTGATTAATGAAACTGCTAAATTGTCAAGACTGCTAGTCACAGTTACCAGCCTCTGGAGACCGTCCCCTAAAACAGTTGTCATCGTATGTGTAATATGGCTTCTTTTGTAGGACCAGATGCGAAGCATATGGTGACCTATTACAACAGGGATGAGCTGCAAGTCCATAAGGGCTGAATTATATTGGACAAACTATCCAAATGAAAAAATAATGTCCAGTGATCATTGTAGGATCATAGGAACTTTCTAGAGGGTAAGGGATGATGAAGGCCTTGGGAAACTGCCTAGCTCAGGTAATCATCCCTGTAATATTGGTATTCTTTATTTGTATGCTAGAGGAAAGCTGCGCTGCTGTGCATGCAAACACACTAAAACATATTACTACTGCTTGTTCTCTCTCCTGCCTGTTTCAGGGACCCACTCCCACTGCTGGAGGGAAATCCCATGGGGGGATGGGTGCTGGCAGGGAGAACCTGTGGAGTTGCCCAGCAGCACCAACCTTCAAAGGTGCTGCTGTAGAGGAGGAAATGAGCTGGGTGATCGGAAGGATACTGGGCCAGCCAGACCACAAAGAAGTAGGCAGGAAAATGAAAACTAATAGAATGAAACTCAGTGCCCTCTCAATTGCAGAGACACAATTCTAGTGTGTTGAGCACATTTTACCTCCTTTTGGCCATTGTCACTGGGGCAGGGTCCTTGCAGGAAAGCAGTGAATGGCTGCACTGAGCTCAGGAGGGCCATCCTGAGAGCATTTGTGTCCCCTGGTAGGAGGAAAAAGAGTAAACTTCTCTGAACAACCATATTTCCCCTTACCCATTAATGTGATTGTTATTAAAAACTGTGCTTAGTCTTCAGAACATTGGCAGGTACAACCCAGAGCAAAATATAATGGGCTGCTTTTCAGTTTTGCTACTGCCACTTTGTATTACTCCTCATATGATTCTATCATTTTATGAACAGTTTAACCTATTTACTCATGTGTAAATGGACAATGGTTGAAGATTAGAGAGGCTCCATTTGCTATGAAGGGCTACTATCTTGTCTCAAAGGAAGAAGAACCAGCTGAGCTGGATGGCAGGTCAGGCACTCGTACTGCAGATGTGCATCAAATTATCGGCACGCTGTTGGCCTGTGTGCGGAGTAACAAATACACAACAGCATAGATACAGACTGCTTTTTAGAGGCCAGGGAAGTTCACACAGCTATTTCAGGAACTAAACACACAAGTCAATATGCAGGATGATTCAGATGATTCATAGGCACGTGCACTGCGCTTCACAGTAATTTCTAAAATCAGCTGTAATTGCTGAGGGTCAAACTTCAGGCAAGATGTTCTTGTTTGAATGCATGCTTGGAGGAGGGAGTAAACTGTGTGTTATCTACTACACATATTCCCAGTATTTCTTCCATTGCCCTGTTCTTGGGCTTTAGGATTCTTCTGTCCAATAGAAGTGCTTTTCCTATAACTTGTCAGGTCTCGTGTTTTGTAGATGGTTTCACAGCAGCCAGCCCTGCATCCCTAACACACACAAGCAGTATCACCAACTTCACAAAATCAGATCCCCAGAAATGGCGAAACTACATCCTACAATTCTGTAATCCTGCAAGGCTGATCTACTGCAGCAGAAGTCCTCTTCGAATTGTCTGGCAACAGAAACGGAGGTATTTTTATTTTATGGCCAAGCTTTCTGTGACAAACAGTGCTACCACAGCTTAATTGGCATTTATACAGATATTCAGATCTATAATGATACTAGTGGAAGCCAGAGCTACAGCTGGGGTTGTCTGCATATGGTTACTGCACTCTGGATAGATGATTTGTTCCTTGGAAAGTCTGTTTTCATAGTAACGTGGTTACAAAGCAGCCTCTCAAGTGCCACTGTGTCGGGAAAGCACATCACAGACAGAAGGTAATGACTGCTGACACCAGACCAGCTTTCCTCTTGTTCCATATAAAAGCCAGCAAACTCTAAATCATCAGTGCAACCACGCCATGTACCTGCCCCCATTGTTCGAGCTTGGCTTTAAGCTGGGAACAAAATCTATCAAAATGCGGTTTCAGAAAAAAATTTACTGTGTGACATGTACAAGTCCAACTGGCTGGTCTGAACAAAACTAAACTGGGATTAAGACTTCAGCAAAGAGCACTTCCTACTAAGGAATAGAGGCCTTGGGAACTACTTCACACTCACAAAAAACCCTCCTCCAACACTCCACCTCCCCTCTCCAAACAAAAGAAAAATCTGGGCTGGGATGTCTTGGAATTGTTCCTGCCCTGGCATTTTGGCACACACCCTTAAGAAGGAAGATTACAGTAAACAAGCCATAAAATACTGTTTGTCTAACATTTGCCAAAACTATAGCCTGTGTATTTTAGCCTGAAAATCCAGTTTGTCTCTCAAATGGCCTTTCAGTTATCTATTGGTTATCATTGGTTCAAATTACAGTTTTAATGTGAAATCTTTTGTGGGCTTTTAAATTATTTTGTTTCTCCAAGTTAGGATTAGAAAGCTGGTTCGTTCTCATGGTATGATCTTTCTAAATAAAATGTTGTGAGGAACCGAACAGCAGCAAAAGGGCAGATCAGAAAATAAGGATTCCATCCTTAGCTTGGCTATAGGCCATTGGTTTAACTGTAGCTGATCAGCTTGATTTTTGTCCCACAGCTGCTCTAACAGTAAATAGCAGTTATTGGCTTTTTGCTTTCCCTGATTCTTGTTTGACTCAGGCTTCACAGTAAAGGGACACTCTGACCATGGTGGACAAGGAACACTGAGTCAGGAAAGTCTTTGTGCTCCTGGAGTGTAGCTGAGAGCTCCAGCTTTTATTCACACAGCTGACAGTTTGCTCTAGGGCATTATACTAAGAAGAGTAAATTTTATCTGTGACTATCCACTGTGCTTACGTCTAACTGGTACCTACAGTAGCTCCAGAAAAATCTTAGAACAACAGGTAAGATTTTTTTTTATAAGACATGCCACAAAACTGGAATTCTTTCAACGTACTTCCAGCTACAAGTGATGGGGTGTTCAAGACTTAACACATTACTGGCAACCTAAACATATCTGAAAATCTGGTCTCAATTTGATAATAGAAACACAAATCACAAATAAAAACAAACCATCTGAATTTCATTTTAAACTGATATAGCTCTTGGATTTCAAAGTTTTATATCGAGTATTAATTTATTATGAATAAGCCTATGTATTTTACAGTTTCAAGTCTGCAGAAAATTCAACAGCACTTTGTGCAAGAAGCTGTTCTGTTGATTAGGAGACCGTAATCAATACAATTTAGGTCCTCTTAGGAACTGCCCCTCTCCCAGCCAGAGCTGGGCTTGAGCTTTGTAGTGTCAATAGGATGCTCAAACACACTGTCTCCAAAATTCTCTAGATACCTCCTAACACAAATCCAATAACAGTGTGGTGTTACTGACAAAGCTGCAGTTTGTATCTCACAATAATGCAGATTTTGTACCTGCTTCAGACCTCTTAAAGAATCTACAATAGTGCTCATAAAAAAAGAAAGTTTACATTCTTCCTCCAATTGCAGCAACTCACCAGAAGAGAGAAAATATTTTCCTGAAGTCCTCACACAACAGTGAATGTTGAAAATGCTTGAGCAGAGCATGCAAAACCCTTATACTTGTGGTGCTGTTCCTTTAGTAACTGAGGGCCCTTGGGAACAGACTGACACTACTATGCCACTTCAATATAATGGTAACACAAAAATAGATCTTATTGCAATTTGAGGAAGACTAAGTCTTTTATTTTGTACTTTTAAGTCTATGCTTTCTAGTCTGTTTTTTGGAATATGTTGCTGTTTATCTAAACTCCTAGGACTTTTGCAGTCCCAGCTCCTCAGTTCATAAAAATGACAAGCCCTATGGTACCACTGACATCTACCTAGAGAAGTACTACCCACTGTTTGAGGAAGAGATGAATGTAGGCTGCTCATTCAGTTACCCTGAACTCAGGTACAGGTTTTTGTCACACCCCCTTTCACCTTGAAACCTTTACAAAATAAGTGACTGAACCGTGTAGTAAGAACTGCAGAAAATGCTGCCCAGAAGAAATGAAGGACTCCTCTGATTCTACTCTATAATCAACAAAAAGTAAATGGAGCCTGAGGAAAACAAGAGCTAAACCAAAATGAGATGTATCCTTATAGCCACATCCTAATAGAATCATTACAACACTGGCTGGCTCCTGCCAGGGGTGGAGGCATGGAAAGTGATTACTAGATGGGGAAGAAACAAATCAATATGGATGACTGAAAACTGATTTAGAGCACTAAGCTCACTCAGACTTTTCTTGCATTTTCTCTTGGTTAGGCTGGCAGGAACTGAAGATGAAAATGTTAAAACCTGACTTTAGCCTTCCATGCTGCACTTAGGCTGCACTCTTGTGCTAGAGTTCCTTTCCCTGCATTTCTGCAGGTCAGACAGAGCTCTGACAGCTGGAACCCGCCCACAGGGGTGCAGAGGCTGTCCTCTGGCAGCTGACATCCTTATCATCGAGCCTGATCATAACATGATTTTATTTGAGTAGCTAAAGTAAATTAGCTGATGATAGTGCACAAGAGCCTGGCTACTGCAAATGAGGAATCTGCAAGGAAGTGAGGATTAGAATAAAGGAAAGAAAAGACACTTGCTTTTACAGTGTATTTCTCTTTCCAGTAAGAAGCTATGATGTTAGGCAAAGAAAAATCAGAATCCCTGCCTGCCTATAACAGCTAGAGAATATCAAATTGAAAAAAGAAGGGGGAGGAAGGGAGAGAAGGGGTGAAAAGAAAATTCCAGAAATGTAATTGAAACACATGTAGTCAAAAAGCAAGGCCTCAAAGAAGGCCCTTGGGTCAGTATAACACAGAATGGAAGGACTACAGAGTTTGGAACTCTTCCTGTGACTTAATTTACAGATAGTTTCCAAAAGCTTCCTTAATAAAATTTGTCTAAGGAGAAAATATTGGTGTCAGTGAGGGGAAAAACTCTGATTCACGGAAAATGGAAAAGAGAAAGGCAGCTTCAACCGGGAGTCAGCCATCAATCTATTTCTTAGACAGAGTCTTGGCAAGACCCATTCTCCTGGTAGAACTTGCCTGGAGTAGACCAGATTGATTCGACAGTCTCTTAGCCTAATAAATGCTTGACCCCAAGGTCTGCTGAATTCACTAAATTCACTATGCAGAGAGAATTGGGAACCAATCACCTCTGGGGAACATCCTGTTCCCCAGCCCTCCCCTGCTAAAGGCCTTGACTGCTCTAAGCCTTATCGAGATGACGAGATGGAAGCTGCTCTCACAAGAAGAAAGGTTAATCGACTACACTGCTGTTAATCAATCACTTGGAAGGATTCAGCACTTACAATAGGTAGGCCCCTCTTCCTGCCAAGAGGTTCTTGCATGTTAACCAAGGACCATCTCCTCCAGCTTGAAGGATGAGTAATAGACAGAAACACAATCCAGAGAGATGCCAGGTGTCTGATCCAGAGCCAGTTGAAGTCGATAGAAAGACTCCTGGTGAGTTCAGTGGGCTTGGACCAGACCCCAGAGAAAGACTTATTACCCAAGCTTTATTCTGCATACAAGTATTGAGCTACTTTTAGTAGAGAAACATCCTTGAAAAGAAGCAGATTCATCACACACTTTTGCCTCCCTGTGAAATCAACCTTCTTCAAACCATACTGTGTCCCAGTTACCCTGATTGTCAGAGATGGCTGACATCCAGCAAAGGAAAATTACCTGCCTGTGACAGCACAGACAGACACCTATACATTTCAAAATCTCTAAGGAGTACAAAAAGAAAAAAAGCCAAACTGCTAGTATTTTCCCAGCCTTTTTGTAACTGCTGCTAGCCAAAATGAGAGCTTCCTCAGAAGAGGAAAACTAGATCAATTTCTGAAAGGACAAAAGAAAACTGAGGGAATAAAATTTAAAATACTCTGGCATGGAGGAGAGAAGCTCAGTGCTGAACCACCAGCAAGGTGAAGCTGACAGAGCCTGAGAGAGATAAAAATACCAAGAGAAAACCCAGGGTTAGACAGTGCCCCTGAAGACTTACTTCTGTAAGTTTACAGCCACATTTAGCACCAACACCAACTGATGACAAAGAAGTGACAATCCTTGATGCATCTAAATGGAAGGAGGAAGTCTTAGCCTGTGGTTACAAATGCAGGCCTTGCAGAACCACTTAGTTACACACCTGCTGCAGCATGCAGCCAAAAAGCCACATGGCAGAGAGCTGAAACCAAGATTCACACCTTTAGGACATCTGTGGCTACAGGTACCAGTTTAGAGATTATTGCAGAGGCTGCTTTTTCACGGCATTGCTTCTGGTCTTTTCTCACTACCAGTCTTACCCAAGGCAGACTCCTGGATGCACTTCCACTACCAACCACTCACTTTGCTGCCTGAAGTCTGCTCAAATCCTGGAACAAACCTGTTGGCTTGGAATTTTTGCTTTTGGAATAACCCAATTCTTGTTAAGAGGCAGAGACATGATAGACTGGTGCCATGGACTGTACCTGCTGTAGCTAGTGAAGAGATGCCAGGTCCTCCACAAGGCTGGAGAGCAACACAGATACAGTGGCTATTCTCTGTTCATCTGAAAGTTCATGGCACTACAAAGCATCTGAGGCTGTGGGTGTTTCCTCCTTATGCAGTGACAACAAGCAACGGATCAGTGAAACAGAATAATGAAAGGCGTGCCACATACATGAATTCTATGTGCTCCAAGAATTGCTTTCTCCAAGGAAGAACAGCCATCTCAAAAGTTCTCTGCCAGTAAACAGCTGTGGTTGTCAAAACCCATTTCCTAGTCTTCTCACTGCTAGCTGAAAAAAGTCCACAAGATAGATCCTGCATCTACATCCAAAAGTAAGGACTAATATTGGATGACCTTTCTTCCTTTGGCTCAATGGACAAAATAACCAGCACTGCAAGCAAAGAGAGGCAGATATCATTAAAGAGTGAAAGTACCTATCTATTTCATAAGGAAACCTGACAATAAATTCCACATACAGAACAAGAACTAGATTTAAGAGGTACAGCAGCTTCTTCCCCAAAAAAGACTTTAGTATAGTAGCCTTTTAAATCTGAAGATTTCAGCCAACTCCACAGATATGGGTCATGCATGTTGCATCAAAATACAGTGGCCCTCTAAGTTGTACTCTTGGATTTGTTTGTCTATAAACGTTGTATCAAAATAACGACAAAAGTTAACAACCTGCTAAGATAAATGGGGATACTCTGTCTCTCTCCAGGTCTTGTGAACGGTACTGCGGATGCAGATTCATGAAAACTGTGCCTTATTTTCTCGTGTTTGAAACTGGGTTTTTGCAGCCATACCTTCTGTTTTGGAACAAGACTGTTATTATCTATATAACTGTATGCAGCAACACCAGCAGGCCCTGCAGTGTTTGTCATTCCACTGGCATACACAGAACCACACTCCCCTGCGATTCCCCTGCCAGTGGTGGATCCCGCTGTAGCCACAAAACTGACAAGAGATCCACATAAAAAGTGATGTATTTCACCCATTGACTATTCATTTTTTAACCCAGAGTGGATGAGCATAAGACACCTGCAGCTCGGTGCTAATGACCAAGTGAGGAAGTACAAAGGTTACTGCCTGATCATTTCTTCCTCGTGTCATTTGGAATAGTGTCCTACAAGGCTTAATGGCACAAACTTGGTCACACTGAACTGCAGCACCTAAAGACAAAATCCCTTCTGTCCGAAAGGAATGGAGAGATGGATGGAAGAGAAACAGAAGGGAAACTCTGAGTGCTTTATCGACCCAACTGACATCTGATGAATGGTCTGCAATATAAATTTATTGAGAAATAGAAAACTTTTTACTTACCCTTATCATCACTCCCCAAAATTGTTCATTCCACAAAAAAACACATAATTCCCTTGAACCACGTATTTAAAAATCTTGCAATTTTATTTGCATATAAAGGCCGCTAGATATAATATCACAATAAATTTAAAGAAACAACTGCTTTTCTAAATTCCATTAACAAGGTAACATAAAACAGAACAAAGCTCAATAGCATTTACAGTGGTGGAACAGAAATAACTATCTGCAACAATATTTTGTGCTAGTGAGATTGCATTTACACACAGTGCAAAATAAGAAAAAGGAAATAAAAAAGACAAGAAGAATATTTAAATATAAAGGACAACTAAGCCTTATTTTATTTAGGCTTGATTGTATCCATTTGACTCTATACATGCCTGAACTACAACAAAGATTTAACTCGGGCTCTTAAAGGCCTTGAGCACTTGGAAAAATGTGTCACATCCTTCATAATTTAGATGTGCTGTACAGCATAATTTTGCAGATGCTATACTGGCAATATTAAATCCTAGCTTAGTTATAATGCACAAAAAATACATATATATATAAATTCATATTTAAAAGGAGTCCGCATTTACAATTTTTTTTTTTACTGCATGAAATACCTGCTCTTTGCAGCTTTCACCCCCAGTCTTTTAAAGCTAAAATAATTTAAAAAAGAAACAATAGAAGGTAGATATCACATACAGGCTGTGGCTATCTAGATCAGTCTTTATAAAGCAGGTAGAGACAAACAACTGAGAAGTCTATTCTCCCCTTGCTGCATTCTACCATGGATAGAAACAAATTTAAGTACATGCACACATATCAAGAGGTAAATGGACCCCAAAACATTGTTTGTGCTACTAAAAAAAATTGATATAAATGGAGATAAAAAGCTAACATTTAAACCTAGGGAAAAAGAAGACACTTAAAAAAACCCCGACAATAACATAAGTTGTGCAAATTTGGGTGTTTTTAAATGCTGCCTATTTTTTAGCTTATAATATAATATTAAAATAAGGTCTCTCACTTATTAAAAGAAAGCTTGGCTGTCCTTTTGAGAACACTATAACAATTTACAATGGCAAATTTATTGAAAAACAAAATTCATTTTACAAATTCACAATGCTTTATCAATTTAAAATGAATGCTGCATTTCCAAAAAGCACAACCTCTAACTTTTCTTCTTGTTTCTTTTGCACCAGCAATTTACAAATAAAAAAAAAAACCCCTAACCCCACCCCAAAACAAAAACCCCCGTGGTTCCCCCAAAATCCCCCCTAGCCCCTATTTTGAAATAAACATGTAACTGAATGTAAGTTTCGTAATTAGAAAATGGCAGTTTATAGACCTTCCCCAGTTCCAAATGTGCAGTAGTGCTTCAGGATCCTTGAGGGGTTGGAAGGTCAAATATGATGGGAGGGTTGGTGGGCTGGAAGCTGACTGTGCACGTGGAGGCGTTGATGTAGGTGGTGTAGCCGTCGGTCATGATGCCATAACCTGTGGGGACAACGGGGCACGCTCACTGCCAGGGACACACGGGGCAGCCGCACCCCAACGCTGCTGGGGGATCCATGCTTTGCAATGAAAGCAAATTAACCCCTTCAAAGTGATACCAGCTCTTGAGAGCTGCCACAAAAGCTTGACTGAAAGAAATACACAGTACTGTGTTTGAAGTAAGAACAGGTGCTTCTGGTTTACGTACAACTATTTCTCCCACTCCCGGAAAATCCTCTGTTGCAACTGGGTATGGCAGAAACTCAAACCACACATGTTCTTTTTCTAATTACTTAATTAGTGAGCTATAGTTTGCATGCCTGTCATGTCTGTCAGAAGTAAAAGACAATTCAGAAGCAAAAGATTTAGAAGTAACTTTGGTTTATCCTAAACACCCCCTCTCTGGGCAATGACCTGAGCTCTGTCATCTCTCACGTGCTAGCCCTTATCACCCAGTTCCTCATCCTAGCACTGCCGAGCTGATGCTCACACTGGCTTCTGAGACCTCAGGAACTCATCAGCAGGTTAAAAATATACACATGCACATACTCAGATGCTGCCCAGAGGAGCTGTGTCTGCCCCATTCATGAAGTGTTCAAAGCCAGGCTGGACAGGGCTCGGAGCAACCTGGTCTAGTAGAAGGTGTCCCTGCCCATGGCAGAGGGTTTGGAATGAGATGATCCTTAAGGTCCCTTCCAACCCAAACCATTCTATGACTCCATTATTTAATTTTTATATATATATATATACTTAAATTTTTTTTTATAGAAGTGTGAGCATTTTCAGCTGACATCCACAAAAAGCTAACAAAGAAGCTTGAAAACATCTAGGAAGTATTTGGCCCTAAATGTACTTAAAAAAAAAAATTGAAAAAAAAAACTCCAGAGTTTCATGGATGAAGAGAGCTTCCTACTGCAAACCTACAGAGGAAAAATGTTTTTCTTTTAAACCATTATGATACAGTACAGATCACTGCTGTCTGAAAACCAAGATAAATACAGCTACCCACAGTGCCTATCAGAAAGAATAATCACTTCTGAATTGCTGCACTGTCCACCTGTATTACTTTATTTATTTAGACTGGCAATTTTGATTTAGATCATCTCATGGTGGGGAAAACCTTGTTTGTGGTTGTTTTGCTTATCAACCAGGGGGAAAAAACCTACATCACCAAAATGTGTGAATAGCCTCTGTTGGTTCACGGGAATGCGGCGCCTGTTCATCTCAGCTGGAGTTGGATAAAAATTAATTGCACTATAAGATAATGCTCTTAACACTTTGCTATTTCTTCCTGTACTGAAACAAGGCATTCTTATGTCTTCTGTGTAAGTACTGGAAAGGATTTTTTGTTGGTATTCTTATAAGAATTTATTTGAATGTTCACTTTTAATATGTGCTGCCACTTTTCCTCAGGATTTAAATGTAGGGTGCTGCATGTGGTTCCTTGGTGCTTTCTCATAATAATGGTCTTGTACATCCAGACACCCTCCTCTCCCACCCTTAGCACTATTACAACCAGAAGTTTCACCACCTAATGTGCCTACAAAGGCTGTAGACAATTTACACATTTTAGCTGGAAGTCTTGCTATATTCATTTATTTTTAATATTCACAGACTAATATTTGTACAAAATACCCAATCTTTTCCTGGGTGCATTAAAGGGCTGTTATTTATGCCTCTATGCAGAAGGTCATGTCAGTATTCCCAGTATAAACTCTTTATTTACAGATGCCAGGCATGGAAATCATTGTATGAAGTCACAAGGGCTTCA
The DNA here is from genome assembly GCF_017639235.1 of Corvus kubaryi. NCBI lineage: Eukaryota > Metazoa > Chordata > Aves > Passeriformes > Corvidae > Corvus > Corvus kubaryi. The sequence continues at coordinate 3,919,635 of NW_024581126.1, read as the reverse complement.
GAAAAACCAACACCACTAGCAGAGAAAGCTGTCCTTTTTTTTATTTTTCTTTTATGGAGTCCTTGAAATCTTTAGGCCTATGGAGAACCTAGTTAGAGACAATGGAGAAACCTCCAGGGGGGAGAATATAAAACATTTAATGTGTAATTTTGAGTTCTAGGGTCATGAAGTCTTACACTCTCTCTCAGGCAGAACTCCTAGTGTTTGTCTCTCAGCCACATGAAAGCTACAAAATCGTATTAAATATTTAAGTATCTCCAGAATGTATTTAATCTCTCAGTCTTTTCCACTGCCACAAACTGAGCTCATTGTTTCTGAAGCTTCACACTCTGCCTGTCCTGGCACTGACAGAGGGGTAATATCTCTTCTAAAACATGAGACTCCTGGAGGGTAACACAGAGCACAGACTGTATTACAGGGTGCTTTTAGAAATGTATGCACTGTGACTTCTGGCAGTGTCTCCTCCTGGTGCCTGAGTCAAGATGCCCTCCTTTCTGCTTCTCCTTATACCCTGAAGGAGGTGAGCAGAAACAGCAAGTTGTCTTCGCGTTCGTTTTTTCTCTAGCACCTTTCTTAGCTCCTGTACTTGGAGTAATGGGGATAATTTTCATTTTGGCTTGCAAGTGTGGGGAATCTCATCTGTTTCTCTAACCAAGTTTGTCAAGATTTGAATTGCTTTCAAATAACCTGTATAGAACAACCTTTGCACAGTGAAAGATGTAGGTGGCTAAATGTAGCACACATTCCTGAAACAGTCTGTTTTAATTCTGGAATAAATTTACAAAGTGCTGTGCATGCAACCACTTCCCTGAACTCCTTCCCTACTTTAATCCAATATACCATTATCCTTTGCAATACACCATCAAAATGTGCTTCTTGAAATCTGAGATGAAACAGGGAATAGTACTGCTCCTTACCTTCATGAATCCCACCAAAGACATGGAGTTTGGGCCTTACTCGCCTCTGCACGGTGTTCAACAGCTCCACACAACCCACTCTCTGCAGCTCCTTCGGAACCCAGTCTCGAAAACCTGAAGGCACAATGCAATCAATACTGTTAATTTTCTCTATTCAGGTAAGGTTTCACATAGTCTTTCAGGAAGTCATAATTCACACAGGGTTTATTACATTATCTCTAGTCATAACCTCTCCATTAAAGCACACAATGGCTTTTAAGAAATGTTTCACTGTCACTTTGTCTTCCTTAAGATTTCCTCCCTCCATCTGCATTAATATTTTTCTGGATGTGATTTGGTTTTTTAAACTATAGGTTTAAACTCATCTTCCACCTTGAAACCCCGGGACATTTATTCCTGGCACTGCTGCAGATTTTTCTTCCCTTTCCCCAGCTCTTAGAGGAGTCAGCTTCTAACTATGTGGTCACTCCAGAAATGAAACAGCTCAGGAAGATGAGCTGAGCTATGACACAATACAGCTGCCACCCCAAAGACTTAAAATACAGACTCCTGCAACTTCCAGAGGACCATGGTCTGCAAGCATCAGGTTACTTCTGAGCCCTTGTCACCGACCCCAAGCAATGCAGCAAAACAGCTTCCAACAAGCCTGTGCTAATTGACTATATTGCCACTTGGTCCTACAGATAATACAGAAACGTGTACAAAACCTGACATTAGTCCTTACAGGAGTCTGCTGCCTGGACTAGCACAGAAAAGGATCAGCAGGGCAAGGTGAACGAGGAGGAGTAAAAGGGAAATCAGGAGGCACATCCAACTGTAGCACATGCTACTGACTTCAGCATAATTACAGCCTGTGCTAAGCTAATTCCAGGTAGTAAAGACATGCTGGGACATCAACTTGGCTAAATTTTAGAGTGACCAAGGAGTCCAGTTACAGCTCTACCTCCCTTAATATTTACTTAATAAGTAAACAAGTAAACATTTATTTAAAAAGCAGTATTTTGTCAATATTACCATGCAGGCTGAGACCTAGAGCCCCTCATTTTAGGCACAGTACTGACACCTAATCTGTGTCTGTAGTTAAGATACAGTGCCAACCTTTTGAAATTGAACTTCATTATCTCCTTCAAACATAAAATTTAAGCACGCTTATTCAATTAAAGCACTCATTAGTGTCTGCAGCGTCACAGTATTTCTGTATGAACCCAATTCAGAGCAGATGGATAAACAACCCATTTAAAACAGCACCCATGAAACATTATAAACACACTTGCAGGGCTTTTTTTGCTTCTTTGGGAAAATTAAGCAATTAAGAGAGCGCTATTCAAGGCCCTGGTTTGCAATATCCGGTGGCTCCACTGTCAGGGGATGCTGTGTCACTGCTTTAACACAGCAGCACGCTGGGAGCTCCAGGAAGGTTAAAGGGAATTTGCTGATCATCTTACAACATTCTCTAAGTGGTATTAAAAAACTAACCAGAATATAAAAGGATCAGTAAGTACATTGGTCAAAAACTTTCTGGACGTTTTTTCACCTTAGCTTTGCTCAGATTGCTGACTCTTAACTTAATTGTGGTAAAAAACAGAAGCATGCATCAATTCCTGACTCCACGGTCACCAAGAAGCTCTATGAGAACACTGAGCCAGCCTGGAAGCACTTAAAGTGCTGGTTTATAATGGCACCTTGCAATTCTGAGGAGATTTTTCTGTATTCACTATCATGAATATAGTACGTGACTGTGATTCAGTGACTTCCTGTGATTGTGTGATCTGACCCCTTGGATTGCAAGAGCTTACCAAAACCCTGACCAAATCACTCTTCTCACAGTAAGGGTAATGAGGAGACCGCCACACTTCCTCATCCTGGTAAGTCATATTTATAAAAGGCTCAGTTGTTGTAAACCCAACCGAAATACTTAAAATACAGCCCCAGACTGCTTGCCACATGTGTCTTAAAGAAAAGCAGTAAATAAGATGTGATGCTACCTTGTGGGTAGCAGGATGGAGAAAGGATAGTGGGGCTTTCCAAACAGTTTTAGTGTGGGCTTTAACAACTTCAGATATGCCAAAACTGAGTACCCCTGCCCCTGCTGAATGAGTATCCTGGTGTCTTTCTGAGACTATCAGAGCTTAGTTTAGATCTTAAGAGTTAAAACGGAGCTCAGTGAATGACTCATATTGACAAGACAAGCAAAATTCAACTAAATGAGAAACTTTAGCTATCTAATGAAGAAACAAATTATGCATTCATAGACTGGTGCTCACCTGTCATTAGATCAAGTAAGGAACAATTATCTAAGAACATAATTTCATTCCTTCCCAAATTTTTTATAAGCCAATTAATACCTTTAAAACTATTCTTATATATTCCAAGTTTACAAGGACATTATCAAGGAGAATACATGACTACATAGTTCTAAACTCTTGACTGCTACTCTCAAACCTTAAAATAACATGACACTGTAGTGAGAAAAGGTTTCAAAAGTATTAGTCAATCTCTAAAAAATCATATGGGATTGGAAACTGGTTGTCAGATGAATAGTATTCTTAAATAAAATGTCAAACTATAATGGTTATAGAGTCAGGTAGTTGATCTTACCTAGCTTGAATTTAATAAAAAAATTCAAGGTTTTTTTTATTGGAAACTCAACAGATCAGCTAAGCCTAATCATCATTTTCCACTTCTTTCAAAAAAGTTTTTAATCCATAGTTTTGAGTTGGGGTGCAATTACAGTATCTCATAGCATTATTAACTTTGCTTATTTTGAAAGTAAAATTCTCATGCAAAAAGTCACACAGAACTTTTGTTTCACTTACCAAGGGGAGGTCCATGTGTCATTAGTATATCAATTCCCTCAGGAATAAGGTTCCACTTGTCTAGCAAAGACTGACCTCTGGGTAGATTAAAGCCCCATCCATTAAACCATGGTGTCCTTTGGGGAAAATAAGACAAACTGCATCAGTGTAAAATAAAAATCTCTTCCCTTCTCCAATATTTTTCTGAATTAAAACAATTTCTGTGCTTCAGAGATTACTTGCAGACAGTTTTTTTGAAGGGGATGCCTTAAAACACATTGATTCAAATACATACATATGTTAAAGTATACATTTGAATTTAGTTTAATGTCTGATGTTATTTTGGTTCTTCAAGAGTATTCAGCCCTGGGGACATTTACTCACTAGAGAGAAAGGAAAAAACGTTAAAATAAAAAAGTCTATATCTAAAGCTTTTCATCAAAGTTTGGGGATGTTCAAACATAAGAACTCCTTCCCTATGCTAACTACCAAAACAACAAAAAAAAATTTTTGGAGGCAAAAATCAATTTCTCCCAGCACAGGGCAGCAGTCACAGTTCAACAAGATACATGATGTGGCAGCTATAAGCACCATCTGTGCTACGGCATTTCACTAAACTCAGACTTTCTCCTTTTAGCACTTTCAGTACTGGAACACTGTCACCCAACTTGGTTTTGAACCCCTGAGCCTCCTACAGATCTCCACCACACAGTGTTTAGCCTTCCAATGACTTTTAAAAGAGACCTTATAATTTAAAATTCACTTAGTATTTCTTAAGGAAAACTGATACCCTCAGTGTTCTCTACCATGGTGTAGAGCTGTTCTGAGACACTGGGTTATCCACCAACCCAAGCATGTAGCAATGACAAGTACAATTTCTAGGTGTACTTTTTCAACAGATAACTTTTTCAACATATAACCTTTATAATTTTGATACAGGTATATCATGATAAAGCCTTTCCTTATCAAATAAGTACACAAAGCAATTGTTCTGAAGAAATACTGGAATGTTTACATTTGTCACTAATAATGTTTTATACAGCTCTTAGTATTGTACTAAGTTTAAGAGTTTTCATCCATGTGCGTGTTTCCTAAAGCTCAGGCAACAGTTGTACTTTCTTTTCTAGGTAGGGTAATCCTGTCCTAGCCCTAGTCATATTTCTGAAACTTCAAGCTACTCCTGAAGTCTTCTGTATACTGCAGTTCTGAAAAACAGAAAACAAAAACTGGGGGCAAAAACCAAGCAGAATCCAACCTTTAAAAAGCCCATACCTGTTAAAAACAGAGACTGTTAGAGTCCTATGTAATTTCATTATACAATCTGCCTCCTCTACCCACTAAATTATTCATTTTCCCAGCCTCAAATATGCATTTAAGTGGGAATGTCCTGCTGAGATTACATCTCTAATTTTTATTTTTTTATAATCAAAGCATTTTGTTTTCCTGAGACAATAATTTGACCAATGAGGATTACACCCAGTTATATGGATGATCTGCATTCCTGACAATCGGCAGTATGGAAAAACAGCAGGCGCTGCTAATATAGGGGCAGGAAGGTCACTGGTGCCTTTGTAACAAATAATAGACATATCCCATGTAGTCCTGCTGAATAATACTTATACTACACACACACAGGAACTCATTCAAGCCAGCAAACTTCCTGAATGAACACTAACAAAAGATAGGAAAATTAGATGTAGTCAAACATTTTATGTGAGCTATGGGTTCCTCCTGTGCTCAGCCATGAAGCTTCACCTCTCACAGCTGCCTTGCTCTGCACCCACTGAAGCACCCAAAAACCTTCCTGTGTTGTAAAGTAAGGTCGGTGCACCTCACGGGAGGCTTGTAAGCAGCTGAATTAAAACTGAAGGTTGTGTCTTGGCTTTAACTAAACCACAAGAATTTCTGCTTTTCTAGGATTGGCCTTCCTGAAACATGTATCTAAATTTCCTTTCCTATAACATTCCTAGGTTTTAACCTATCAAGATTATTGTAACCTTCAGGGCTGCAGTCAGAAGTTAAAATATCGTTTGGCTAAACATTCAGCTGCTTAAAACAAACAAACACAGAGCTTGGGTCAAACTTTTCACTGTCAATTAATGATTCTTTCCCCACTTGCATTTCTCCTGCAGATAAGACTGTAGTTATTACAACATAGTTAAACCTGAAACATGAAACCACATCTGTGATTGCTCTGGAGCTCTTTGGAGACTACAACCACAGAAAACCTGGATTTGTCTACAGGATTTTTATTTTATTTTCTTCTGAAGCACTCTGGAAAGAGGAGGAGGGGAACCTGAGCTCAGATATATTCCTCATTCACCAACCTCTGTAATTAGCTGTGACTAACAGCCGCCACATGGGAATGCACTTGCAAGAAAACTTTTGAGAAACCTTCCTCATTATGCAGCATGTGCACAAAAAAAGATGGTCAAGTACTTATTTAATATACTAAAGATTTTCATACAAAATGGATAAATCAAAGAAAAGAGCAGGCACACCTGGATTACAGATTTAGGCTGCAGACATTTAAAACGTGAAACAGTGCATATTCTCTGCACCCTGGCCAGGCAAACTGAGGGTCCCTGCCTTTCAGAGGGGGTTCAGGCCTTGCCAAAAAGCCAAGCATGTGTTCAGAACACCACCAAGAAGCCAACAGCTGTGTGGCACGGGCTCAGGTTTAGGTGAGATCACAAGGAAGGTGACCTGATGTTTGCTGTGCTGCACTGAAGATGAGATGGGGTTGATGTGCTGTGAATCCCGTGAGCAGACAGTGAACAGCTGGTTATCCCAGCAAACTTGAAATACCTTCAAGGAAGACAAAGCCTGCTCTGTAGGTGGGTAGGCAGCGTCCTATCACGGGGTATCAGAGAGGGGTATTTTACTCCTGTTAGTGCCTTTTTTTGCATACATAAGGGTTAAATAGAGTCACTGTCAATTTCTAAATAATTTAGAAGAAAAAAATTGTGCAAAGAGTTAGGTGCCTTCTGCAACATATTTTCAAGCTGATGATATACTGTGAGAAACCACTTCCTATCTGGGAAGAAATGTAGATAATGAACTTTGGCTGCACTGTCATGGTTTTATTCCAGTTGGCAACCAAGCACCACACAGCCCTTTGCTCATTACCTCCTGTAGGGTGGGAGAGAGAATCAGAAGGGTGAAACCTCTTACACCTACTCATGGTAAATTGCAATCAAGTGCAAATAATTAATAAAGGCTAGTTAGTCATTAGTAGCAATATTTCAGATCTGACCTAATTCCTTTTCCTATGGATCTCTAAGTAAAAGATATCAGTTAATTCCTAAAACTTCATTTTTGAGTATAGCTGGCAAGAGCAGAAAGCTACTGGCTGTTGAATAATGCCACAAGGGAGGCATAGATGGAAAACCCACAGGGCCTGGTAATGAGAGATTACAAATGATTTTGTCATTTTACGTTTGATGGACCAGAACACGTCCTCATACCCGATGGCTGGCGTGTCAGCCTGTGTGCAGGAGAACCTAATTGAGCCTCTGCTCGTCAGAGCCATGCCACACTTCACAGCATCCCTCACATGCCATCAAACCGTCACAGTAATTCCCCATCCCGGCCCACCTGACAGCTCAGCCCTCGCCTGGCTGCAGAGCTTCCTTATCATTTAGGGAGAGCAGCTATGCTGGCACCAGATGTGACACAGGGAATATCCTTATGAAAGGCAGACACCTGGCCCATCCTTACTCTCCTCAGTTCCTCATTTCTACACAGGAATTCCCAGAGATCCCCCTCCACCTGGCATTTTGGAAGCTATATTTTCTGCAATTAAAAGAATGCTTATGCAGGAGGCTGCAAATTATCTTCACACCTTTTGCTGCAAGAGATGCAGGCATTACTTGACATAATTCCAGGAAGGAGGGAATGTTAAGCTTCCCAACAAGACTCATCCTCCTTTTACAGGTGCATTGGGAGAACCCCCGGACAGGACACACAAATCCATCTGCTTTTAACAGCAGAGAGCTGCAGCTTCAGCAGGTGATCAGATCTTCCTTCTCCCAAGTAAGCACTGTATGGCTCTATTATTTTACTAATACATTAAAAAAAACCCAAAACAGACCCAAACCAACCCACAACAAAAGCACAGTGATGGAGCATCATTTCAAGACACAAAAAATCACAACTGCTCCTTGGTGCATCCACCTCAGAAGCAACACTATCGCATGAGGAAAGGAGACACAAAGCCACAGCAAATCCATCCAGGTAACACAGAAATATCAGCTCCTTCTGGAACTTTAAAACTTTTAAAGGATGGTAACTCCTACAACCTACTTTCATCTCTTCTCTGACTCATGAATTTAATTACCTGATCCTCCGAGTTCAACAACTCAAAAGGTAAATGTACAATGAGACCTTCTAGATTCAGATTTTCCTCTTAACTCCACCAGTAAATCCATTTATTTCAATAGTTACTTCTAAACAGGATTAGAAAAAATAAATCATCTCATGGGTCTTTAATCCCAAATATTCATTCATTTTTAAGGCTACCCAGTCTCTTAGGAAAGCTTCAATTTTATCCTTAATCCAATGAGTAAAGTGCACAGGAGGCAAAAATCTCAGTCTGTCTCTTGCCACAGGATAGGAGCTGAGGGAGCATCTAAAAGGCATCACAGTGGGAAGCATTTCCACACAATCAGTAACAACAACAACATGCTCTCTGTTCTTATCAGCATTCAAACTGAACACACGGACCTGGCTTACGAGGGAGGGAGGCAGTTCCAGCAGCAGAATGAAAATGGTGGGACAGGACATGGATGTGCACTCCTAGACTGGCTTAGTGCGGGACTGTCCTACAAACACATCCCCAAAGCATCTGTTCCTGTCCTGGGCAAAAGCTGCAGCCTTGCAGTGGAGCAGCAGAGACCAGACTGCAGAGTGACAAAACAGCCACAGACCGTGCCCTTTGTGCAGGGAGAAGGAGAGGCTCTCAGTGCCCTCCCTGGCCTCAAAGGCGCACAGGGGTTTGCCAGGGCCAACCGCGCACATGCGCCCGCTGCCACTCACCCCACGCACGGAGCCCACTGGGAATACACAAACAGGGACAAGGGCAGGGAGGAGAGCCTGTGTAATCAGCCAGACAAAAGACTGAGCGGGGCAAGTGCACAATGGATTGAGGAAGCCCATTTTACAAGAGCTTCTGTAAAGGCTTTGAAACTTGCCTTAGGTGCCACAAAAGTACTTTTTTGGCTAAGCTCCTTTTTATAGTGAAGATTCAAATGCTTTTTCATAATGTAACAACCACCAGGAAATGGTAAAGGCTAAATTGTTTCCTAAATGTGCTCATTATATGCAGTGTTGTGACATCAGTAGTAAGAGGCACAGCCTGCGGGCTCGAGCTGAATGTCATTCCCACTAGCACTTACCTGCTGTGTCTCAGTGTCCCATTTAGAAAGTCAGAATAATAATACAGAATCGAAAGAAGCATCACGGAGCCTGGTTCCTTGGGATTGTGCTTACCCTGCATCTTTAAACAGCTGAAGCTCTCACAAAAGTGAATTATCAGTACTGCAAATATGCTAGCCATGTTACTATATGTACCTCCTTATTACCAACCTGCACTTAAGTCAGGAAGTCTATAAAACATAGTTCTGCTATTTTCACAATGTTAGAAAAATCTCACACCTCAACAGCTGCTGGTTGTTTTGATTGGTTTTGTTTTGCAGTTTTTCTCTCTCTCTTCTACCTTACAGTCTATAACCTCTAAATGCTGGTTACCTAAATGGCAAAGCATTTGAGAAGCACAACCCCCATCTTCCACCATGTTTGGAGGGAAAGAGCCCATGCAGTGCCTTTTCCCTAGGAAGCAGTCCTTCACAACAAGAAGCTGCAGAATCACCTCACCAGCCAGCGTGACCTGGCATACTCCTTGCACCAAGTCATTCTCAATTTCTACCTCAGACTGTACAAACTGGTCAGTGCAGGTTTTAGTTTAAACTTCTGTCAGATAGAGATTCATGCCTGGATCTGTGAGAGCTATGAAAGGAAAGAAAAATCCAGGACCTTTACTGCTGCCATACGTCATGTTCCATGGATGTGCTGATCCAGACCAGATTATCACATAAAACAGGACAGGAGCAAGTGCAGCTTTAGCCATCCATACAGCTGGAATGTGGTATATGAAAAGAATTCCCTCCTGCATCTTTCCTCTCTCAGTGTTTGCACATCTCTGCCCTTGCTGCCTCCAGGCTGCCCCAGCTGTTATTGACAGGTAACTGAGCTCTGGTTCCCAAATCTAAAGCCTGCTACCACTGTGGATACCTTTCACTTATTTCTCTTCACTGATGGTCCACACCAGCCACTAACATCTTCTACCCTGTGTCTGGAATGGTTAGTGATCCTTCTTGGCAGAGGATTGTCCATTCAGTTCACATGTTTTGTGTTAACAACACCAGAACACTACAGACAGTATTTAGGAAAATTCATCTGTGGGGAAGATGTGTTTTAATAAAAAGAAAACCAAAAGAAATTGAGTAAAGAAACACATAAAAATACACCAGGGTTTAAGAAACTTGAGAGCAAAGGAGCAGACAGGCAGGAGGTTGAAACACCAGTAATGTTGCAGAGCATCACAAGACACTGAGGACAGCAGGACACAGAGCATGGGGCTCCCAGAGGACAGTGGTAAAGAACACACAATGAAGCAGAGGAGTGGGCACCTCCAGGAAGCCAGTGAGTACTGGAAAGGAGAGGAAGGGAGTAGATGAATTTCTCAAATTTATCATCCAGACTTTGCTTAAGTATCTGAATTGCTCATCAAAGAGGAAATTTCCTCTAAACCTTCTGAGGCTTTCCAATCCCTAACTGCATTGTAATTATTTTATTTAGGGCTTTACTTAATGAGATCTGGGAGATATTTTAATCTCCCAAAAATATGAAAATAATTCAAACTTGACTCAAGGGCTAATTTCATTCTACTTTTAAGAAGAACAGAATTACAAAGGCCTACTAATAGAAGCAAGAATTAGACCTTACATATTTCTGTGCTGCGTATAGTTGGGGATGGCTTGAAGGATAGACCTGGTTTAAGTTAGGACCAGCCTCAAACGGATCCATACATTAAGCAACTGTGTTTCCCCACGTGGCAGTTGTGTTGCACTGTGGCAGCAGCTCAGACCTATGGAGTACCATCCTGGACTGACTTGTAGAATTGCTTCTCATTCTAGAGAGAGCACATTTACCCCTTCATTCCCATACTGCACCCCTGTGCAGGGTACATGTGCCCTTGAAGCGTCAAAGGATGCTGCAGTACTGAAAAGAACTTAAATGACTCAAGTTCTTATGGTAAAATTTTGTGGTCTTCATAAAAACACAGAGAATCTTAAAATATCTGTCTAAAGGAGGAGCTCTCTGGTCCTGAAGCTCACCACAACATAAATTGAGTGTCTGTTCCAAGGGACATGCCAGGGGAAAGAGGAAACAAAATAAAAAAACAGCAGCTGTCTGAAATATCGACTCAATTTTGCTCAACAACTGTGCATGTTAAAGAATGATGCTTGGATGCTTCATTTCTTATAGTAAGCATGATCATAATAGGCTAGTTATACCACATCTTAAATTAACTTTCTACATTCCTCTTACTATCTGTGCAGGAAATGTAAATTGACAAAGCTTCCACCCCAGGTCAGTCTGGGAGAGGCTTTTACTAGCTTCTGTGATGACAACACACATTAAAGTTGAGCAAAAAAAAAAAAAAAAGTAGAGACCTCTCCCCCAACACACACTTAATAGTGCATATTTTCAATCCACTGGAGTAGTCTGTGTGTTTGACATGTAAAAAAGCAAAATCTGAACAGGTCTAATTAAACCGAGTAGTTTCTGTTGAATATTTTATGTATTTGTAAAAGCAGCATTTGGAAAATATTAACAGAAACATGTCTGCTTTTAAAACAAGTAAGCTACATTTCAGTGAATTATGAAAGAAATGTTTCCAGATATAAGTCAGTATAACAAATAAAACACTCCAAAGTAGTTATGTCAACCTGCCCTATTAGTGAAATTGGATCTTGCTCCTAAGAAACAGCCTCTAGATATTTAATTATTTGGAATGCTCCTTAAAACAGAATTCTTTAGCATTGATAAGCCTTTGTAGTTCCTCCAAAAGGCTGTGAGGGTCAGCAGATGTGATAGCTTGTTCATTAATTAATGCCACAGACCAGAGGAATTCCAGATACATATTTTTATGTAGTGTTTCAGCACCCTTATATATGGTTATATATCTGCAGCCTGTACTGCTCCTAATATATGTAAACCTTTAATGAGACCTACAGGAAAGGTGTGTCCTCCCCGTGAGGATGAATTTTGGCCAGGGACTCCCTAAGATCCACCAAACAAATGCACCAATTCATTGGTACTCAGAGGGCCACCACCCGCCATGCACCAGTCACACAGTATCTTGAGTTGGAACGGACTCACAAGGATCATCAAAATCCAGCTCTTGGCCTGGTACAGGACACCCCAAGAATACCATCATGTGTCTGAGAGCATTCCTGAACTGTGCCAGGCTTGGTGCTGGGACCACTTCCCTGGGCAGCCTGTTCCAGTGGCCAACCACTCCCTGGGTGAAGAACCTCTTCCTGATATCCAACCTAAACCTCCCCTGACTCTGCTTCAGGACATTCCCTTGGGTCCTGTCAGTGGCTACCAGAGAGCAGGGATCAGTGCCTGCCCCTCCTCTTCTCCTCATGAGGATGCTGAAAACCATGATGAGGTCTGACCTCAGTCTCCTCTCCTCCAGGCTGAACAGACCAAGTGCCTTCAGCCACTCCTCATACAGCTTCCCCTCAAGGCCCTTCACCTTCCTGGAGGCCTCCTTTGGACACTCTCTAACAGGTTTATATCTTTCTTATGTTGAGGCAGCCAAATCTGCCCCCAGCACTCGAGGTGAGGCTGCCCCAGCTCGGAGCAGAGCAGGACAATCCCCTCCCTTGCCTGGCTGGCGATGCTGCGCCTGATGCTCCCCAGGACAGGGTTGTCCCTCCTGGCTGCCAGGGCACCGCTGACTCACATTCAGCTTGCCATGGACCAGGACCCCCAGGTCCCTTCCCACAGCATTGCTCTCCAGCCTCTCCTTCCCCAGTCCATACACACAACCAGGGCTGCCCTGTCCCAGGTGCAGAAACTGGCACTTGCCTTTGTTGAACTTCATACAGTTGGTTCATGCACCAGCTCCAGCTCTTGCAAGCCCTATCCATTTGAATCCTGACTAAAAAACCAGGGAGAAACCCTAGGTGATGTCACTACTTCCACAGGCCACGGCACAAACCCCAGCCTCAGATAATGGAGTAAAAGCAGTAGCGGGGCTACCTGAAGTCACTTTTCTCACTCTGCTGTCCTCTAAAGATAACCCTCTGAAAATAAGAGACTTGCAGTTTTATGCTTCAGGAATACCTACTAAATACCACCTCTGCTTAGGGCCACCTTAAGAATGCCACCCATCACCAGAACCCAAACGCTCACAGTAAAACTGTGGTTAGTACACACCTAGAAAGATTTCAAGTTACAAAGTCTCTCAAAGAGTGCACTTCAACAAGAGACAAATTTTGCTTTTGTTCTTGCATTGCTTTAGAGCTTTCCATATAACACACTATGTGCTATGTGCTCTACCACATAACATCAAGAAGAAAAGGGTTTGAGTCTTTGTGCCTTTATGTTCTGGATGTCTTGGTTGCCCATGCTTTTCCTGTTCTAATTTCCAGAGTTATCAAACCAGTTTGTTGTTTCTGAAAAATAAATAAACCAAAACCAACCCAAAGAAACACACTAAGCACAAACCTACATCACCATCACAGGAACTTGAAGGCTTTCTAAAACTCTTTCAAGTGCTTTATAAGTACTAAATAATTTGGGCTCAGAACAGTCTAGACAGAGTACTGTTTATAGAAGTACTGAGAAGAACTAGGTTGGCTAACCCAAGAATAAATTTGCCAGAAAATATACTTGCATAAAGTGAATCAGATGGCGGATACAGAATTCTGCCCTCCATGATTTTCACTATTAGTCTTTACCAATAAGTCAATTATTCTTAACTACTCCGATGACTTAAAATAAGACACTGAGATTGCTTATTGCCAGATGGTGCTGTTTATCTATAAATACCGTCACTATTTTTATTTATGTTTTGCTCAAAATGCTGGTTAGCATTCCTCAATAAGAAACTGAAACTTTCCAGAATGCCTGGTAGGAAAACCAAACAAGGCTCACATGTATTAAGTCTTCCAGACACACACAGCCCACAGTATTTAATTGTAGGAACTTGTAATGTAATCTTCTGAATATTTACAGAAAAGAATGGAAACAGTTAGTTATAATTAGCTCACAGGATACTCCCAGCATTTCTTGTATGTCTGAAATCTGGGCTACCTTCCATTCCAGCTTATTCTTGAAGCTGGATGTAAAGTTGCTTACCCTCACTAACCAGATGAAAACTGAGTTTCCAGTGTCACAATACATGCTTAGTTGGCATTTAGGTAAAGTATAAAATATCACGGCTGGATCTTAAGCCGTCATACTGGTTTACTGTTTAATTATAAGTTTTAGGAAGTGTCTTTTATTTAAAAGCTACGCAGATTTGGTTCATTCTCTTCATTTATTACAGGCCTTGCTTCATGCAGAAATTTAACATCTGGCATACTTGAAATTTCACCTTTGCTGAAAACCATGATCCAACTTTGGAGCCTGCAGGAGGGGAAAGTTACCAGCTCCTGACCAGTCTTAATCAAAAAACACTGCTACCTTATTTGCCAAATTCTGTCTACCAAGAAACTTCTTCTGTAAAGTCATCTGAGGAAAGAGATGATCGTGGATCTCAAAATGCATATCACACCTCCTTCTCAGCTCAGGAAGACTCAGGAGACTTGAATGCAAGTGAAGTTCACACAAACAGAAAATTCTATACCTGATGTACACCTGATGCATACAACATGTGCACTTGTGTGTATATATATATATATATATATACACAGTATAAAAACACATTAATTCCTTGCTGCTCTGCTTGTATCAGGGAAACTGACAAACAACTTGCAGAAATGGCACAATGCACTCCCAAACCAATGAGAACTCCAAGTGCTGCAGCACTCAAGCATGGCCACAGCAATGTGAGCGAACATTTTCAGGTTATTACCTGGAGGAGCTGTCTTATGTATGAGCCAATTCAGCAAATCAATTAAAGTAATGCAGTTACTTGATCAACAGATGAATACAAAGGGAAAAAAATGATAGAATAGATTGAGGGAAAAACATAAGGGTCACGAAAAAAGAAGCAGCTGAAAAGACTGGAGAGAGCATTCAGCATCACAGAGGTGAACAGAGCATTATTTTAATTGAAAAGGATCTGTTTAAGCAATGGGTCACTTGTTTTTGTTGCCTTCAAGATTAAACAAGGAACTCTGATTACAACTGGGTCATTTACACAACACTTCATTTTAAGCTCTCCCACCTTCACGTTGTCCTTTCAATGTGGTTTGTGGGAGATGCAGATTACCACAGACTGGAGGAGAATTAATTTGACTCTTCTGATGAAATAATAATAATAGAATAATATTTCTAATAATAGAATGATTAGAAACCAATGTATCAGAACTTCTGCATCTGTGTCAGTTACATCACTTGATAAACAAAATAATATTCGTGCTTGACCCAGTTCTCACCTTGAGGGAGAGAGGATTTGACCCCCACATCTCTCTGGGGACACATTCAACACCTAATTCCTCTCAAGAGAGTGTTAATGGAACATAATTAACTAGAAGCAAACAGCAGAACTATGATGTAGGGAAGATGTCTTTCTCAGTGGCCACCAGTCAAAATTGCAGATTTTATGAAAAGCCCGAGTTCCCTCCTAGTAGGTTGCAATGTAGTTCAAAAAGCTGATGAAACTGCTTTTCTGCAACCATAAAGCAGCAGCTCCAGTCTGAGGCACCATGCAGTGGGCAACAACTGCTGTTTCTGCGGCTACAAACCATAGAATCATAAAATGGCTTGGGTTGGAAGGGAGCTTAAAATCCATCTAGTTCCAACTCTCTGCACTGGGCAGGGACACCTTCCACAGGACCAGGCTGCTCAGAGCTCCATCCAGCCTGGCCTTGAACACTTCCAGGGGTGGGGCAGCCACAGCTTCTCTGGGCTGCCTGTGCCAGGGCATCACCACCCTCACAGTAAAGAATTTCTTCCCTGTATCAAATTCAAATCTACCTTCTGTCGTTTGAAACCACTCCCCCTTGTCCTGTCACTACATGCCCTTGTAAAAGTCCCTCTCCAGCTCTCTTGTGGCCATGCTAGGCACTGGAAAGCTGGAAGGTTGCCCTGGAGCCTTCTCTTCTCCAGGGTAAACAGCCTCAATTCTCTCAGCCTGTCTCCACAGGAGAGGTGCTCCCGCCATGCTGTAGTTTCACAGTTACATATTCACCCCTTGGGATATGATATACTCATATTTTTAAAAAAGATGCATTCAAAGAAAAGTTGTGAGCTCATATTACAAGTTCTCAGCTGAAGTAAATTTTTTACTGATAAGTTACCAGCCTATGAAGTGGTGGTTTATAATAGAAAGGCAGACTGACATTTAAATAGTGGCACTAGAATAATGGCTTTACATTAGTATTTTATGAGAGGCTGAATAACCACAGAGTTAACATACTGTATTTTCTGGCAATAAAAAATCCTTTGAAAACAAAAGGTCATTTTATTTGATAATGTAAATGAATTAGATTTGTATTGTATGGCCAAGAGAGTAAAGGAAAGATTAATTCTTAGAGAAGAAGTCAATATATCAGGATGGCTAGGATTGGTTTGGTTTTAATTCTTTAAGCATGCTGTAAAGCCTGTGGTTCATAACCCACAGCCATATATTGCTGTACACTGGGGGTTTTAATACAGGCCCTGGACTTCAGTGTGATCTGATAAAAATCTGAAACTTGCAGCAGGCCATTATGTGGGCAAACTATTCATTTTATATTCACCTCCTTGTCGTGTCAGTGCAGAGGTCATCTAAAGAGGGGGCCTAATTAATCAAACTGTCAGAGCCGATGAGGAGGAGCATGTTAATGGGACTTTTATTTCACCCAGGAAAGCAGTGGTCTGACAGGAACCAGAAAATATGGCCTTGATGTTGCTGTTTATTAGCAATGCTGAGATCAGTAGTAATAGGTGCCAAGCAGCCTATGTTTGATAAAGCACTGGATGTCAAGAACCTGCACCAGCCAGAAATTAGACTGACAAGAGGCAGGAATCACCACATACTGATGACAGCTACTGAGCACAGGTAGGGGTTGGGCGTGAACACAGAACCCTGCGCAGGACACGTTCTCGTTTCTTCAAAAGTAAATTAAAAAAAAATCCCCAAACCCAACAACCCCTTGCTCTCAAATACCAAAACCCACCCGCTATTTTCCTGCACTTAGAGGTGAGGCTTTGCAATATTTAATGCCTGTCTGGCTTGCCTACTCGGCAAGCACAGTGGCACAGAAAAAACCCTAAATTTGGTACAAGAGTGCTGAACTTAAAGGATTGCCTTGATGGGAGGCTGTGGTGGTGCAAGGCCAGCACACTGCTGATACCCTCTGAGAGACATCTCTGATTCCCTCTGGGAGTTGTCAGGATTGTAAATGGTCCAAGAGCAGCACAAGAGCTGACACTACCTGAGCAGATCCACGCAGGATGAAGGAAGCACAGCACTGGCAGGAGTCAGGTCTGTGCACCTCCTGCCTGTGCCAGATCAGGCACTCAATGAGTTCAACCTCGGCCCCACAAAACACAGTGATAATGCTAAAATAAACACAGTGAAGATTTAATTTCTTGCCCAAAGCCTGTCTCCAAAACTGATGTTCTTAACACAAAACACATGCCCAGAGTAAAGAAGAAAACAAGGATATCTAAAAGGGAGGGAGAGAGTGGGAGATATAAAAGATGCTCAGTTTTTGAAGGGCACTGGACTCATTTTAGCAGCAGCCAAGGCATTTGCTGTGTGGGTGATATATATAAAATTTTAAATTAATTATTTTAGTAATGCACCCCTACATGATTTCTCAGTCTGCAACGTATTTTATACTTCAGGCCATGGTAGGCTTTATAATTAACTACTTTCTGAAGCCATTTTAATTATTTTTTTCCCCCAACACCATTATTTCCAAATGAATAGAGAGCTAACATTAAATAGCCTTCTAAATAGAGAGCTGCAGGAATCTACTCTTGTAGGATAAAGCACTTGGAATTACAGCCCTAGCAATGCCCCCAGAAAGGTTTAAGCAGCTGAAAGGAAATACGTTGCCAAAGGAAAACCTCAGACACTAACAGGGCATGCAAGTCCCCAGCTGAGTTAAAATTTTTCTTGGTGGAAAAGGAAAGCTATTGTGGTTTTGGCTGCTGCCATGGATCCAAATATCCTCATCCTGAATCATCTTCTTCTTTTCTCCATTGTCTGGGTCTTCCTCTTAAAGCCAGCAGTACTAGAATTGGAATTAAATGATTCAGAACCAAGTTCTGTCCTCTGGGGTGACTCAGCCTCCCGGGCTGCTGTGCTCTGTCTCAGAGCTCTCAGCAGGCTGTGGGAGAGGCAGGAGCCCAGGGTGGCTCTGCCTTCTCTGCTGGGAACAGCTGTCCCATCAAGTGGACAAGCACAATTCCATCTACAGAGGCTACAGAGAGATGCTGATGGAAAGGTATTTTTCTTTGTTAGCAAAACAACTTAGAAAACCTCCTGCTTCTCTCCTGAGCCTCCCCTGTTCCTCCCTGCCACAGGCACTGCTCTCTTCTGGTGGTACTGATGAGCCTGAGATGAGATCACTGACAACACCCTTGTCTATAGAAACTGGAAGATCTTTTGGGCTATTTGGTTTTACAGGGTTCAAATCTTCAAGCAGCCCAAATATGGGAGGGGAGAATGATAGCACTGGGCTCAGGAGTGGTTGTTCAGGGCAGGAACTGCTTCTCTGACAGCAAAACTCACAGCTTTACCATCAAACTACAGCTTTAAAGAGAACAATGCACTCCTGCTGTAAAAGAAATATATGAAGGAAGAATAAAGACACTCTTCCTGTCCTAATCTTCTGCTGTTGACAATGCCCTTTTGAATGGTTAAAATTATATTTTCCCTTACACTTTCATACTTTCTAATTTAAACATAAGGCACACCCCCTATACTTCACAGAAAATACATTAGATTGAAAATATATGCAGAAGGCTAAAATGTAGTTAAAATAACTACCTTTTAGAGCTTTAGATGGCTGCTTTCACAGCTACAAGAAAAATAAATGTTGATGCGTAAAATCTTAATGGTTATGAGCTGCATTTTTATATTTCTCAATGGCAGTGGTGATAAAAACATTAAAGTCAGTTCACTATTAGCAAATGGAATAGTACAGAAATTTGGGACTATGTTGAGCATCTTTTAAAAGAGTACCAAAGAGGGTTTTCTGGTGTTGACAGTGTATTACTCAGCCATTGCCACGGTATTCTGTTAGTGTTAGGATTTTATTACCTATATTGTACTCTTAGCTTGTTGGAGGGGAGGTCTGAATCTTTTGTAGTGTCATACCTTCATTTACAAACACTGTGTAGTCAAAGTACAACCACAAACCTCCTGCTTCAAAGGCTTTGCAAGAGTGTATTCCTAAAATGCCTGCCTAACTTCATGGAGATATTGCTCTTATTTTGAAACAAAAGAAAACCTGCATGTTAATCCCAATGACATTGCTACAGGAACCTTATTTACAGTATGATTAAAAAATGGTCCTTTCTTACAGCCTCATTAAATCTAAGCCTCATTTAACTACTAGGACATTTTTACAATGGGTTTACTGACATACCATGATAAATGTCTGTATAACATCCTTCAACAATAGCCCCGACTACAGCCATAACCACAATGTGTATAAACACTGCATCAGCTCTAACAATGCACTGTCCTGAATAGTAGGAAATGAAGTAACACTAAAACATTTTTACTAAGCCCCACGTCTCCTGTATTTTGTTTTAGGTTTTTTCATTGGTTTCTCTTTTGTTTTGGGGGGCTGCTTTGTTTTGCCTTCTCAGTGGGAAAAGAAACATTCTCTTAAAAAATTATGAGAATTAAGATGTTAAACTTTTAAAATATTACAGGATCCTTTGAAATTCTGACCTAGGCAGAAAGGTTTCCTGAAATTTGATTCTTTAGAGATAAAAGGGTTGGCAGCTGGATGAAAGCAGCCCTACCCTTTTTTCCATGTCAGAGAAATGAATGGAACAGCTTATGAATACATGTAACTCACCCATTCAGGAGCCACGCTGGTGCCTATTTGTCCTGAAATATCAGTGTTAGGTTACTGTGCAAAGCAACAGCACTGTGAGCCGGCATCGACTCCGTCCACGAGAACAATGAGGGCCACAATAAGGTTTTTGGAGATTTAACAAACTTTTCAAACTTCAAGGCAAGGCAAGGAATTAAAAGACATTTCTGTGGGAATCATGCTTTCAAAACACCTCTAAAAATGGTTATCCACTGTAACTTACTCCTGCAAGGCACAGAGATTAGGAGTACCAGAATTGTACAACAAACTAAAACTGAACAGGCTCAAATGCGTTCCTGTTCATGGCTGGCCTCTGATTTAATTTCACATCAAATGATATCTCAAAGCTGGACATAGTAAACCTACAGTATTTTCACTGGAGACTAGGGTCTGACATTCTGTCTAAATGAAATTTCCCAGTTGTCCCAAACACTTTTTATCTTATTTCCATGCTAGCAGTTTGAAATGTCACTATGCATTGCCACAATGACAGATGAGCAAAGGCACAAGAAAGCAACGGAGCTGCTTTCTCCAATGAACCATGCCTGGCAAATGTGAAAATTCACTTTTGCCCCTGGCTCCTGGCCCACCCCCAGGTATTGATGGTAACAGGGGAAGCTCTGTAATGTGACTTCACGCAGGTTGAAATACAGCGTATGAGTTAAGAAAACTTTGTACTTATGTATGTACATACCCACATTATTAAAAATCATCACTAAGGGTCAAATCTTGCAAATATTTTTACTTTATTACCACAGGTTATAACATACTACTGACAGCAATAAACACCCTGGGATACAGAAGATTAAGTCATGTGGCCATAATACATATTTTATGTGGATTAATAGACTGAGGCTTAGACGGTAGTGGCAAAAAACTAAACATCCTTCAGAAAACATTTTTGTAAGAGACAATGCCTCATGCTCACAGGGATTTCAGAAGCTACAGACATCCCTACAGTGACAGTGGGGAGGAGACCACAGTAATATTTCTCACTGCCATAACTTACGTATTTCTATCAACAAGAATGAATTGTTCTAAGGACAACTTCAAACTGTGAACTAGGGTTTCTCTTTGCTAAATCCGTTTTTCCTGCTGTAGTGAAATAATAATCTTCTGCCTCTAAAAGGCAACTCCTTTATATAGGCTTGCTCATGTCATACAGCTGACAACCAACAGAAGAAAAATAAATGGGGTTATATATTAGCAATTAACACCTGGATATTGCTTACTCTCTCCCATTTGAGTCAGCGCTCACTCTAACACTCCTGTTTGCCTCACCTCAGTGAGACAGGCAGAGCTGCCACTCCCTGCAGTGACTCCTTCTGTGTGCTGCTAAAACGGAGCAGGGAGCATTTGTATGCAGCAACCTCCCCCCAGGAACACCCCGCGCTGGGATCAGGGTGTGTGAAATGCTGCTCTCACTGAAGTCAGTGCTTGAAATTTCACCCATGATTTATTTTTCAATAAGTCATCTCTTGCTGTCCTGCTCTTTGATATTGCTTTGGTTCTGAGAGCACAGAAGATATGAAAAGCTGCATTTCTATTAGCAACATCCACTTTAAAACTTCGCATGCTACCCTCTTTACAAGGCCCTCCTGCTTTCCATTCTCTAATACAAGCTGTTACTCAACCTTCTCCTGCCTTTATCATCAGAAGAAATCATATTGACTAGCACGATAAAACCCAGAGGTCACCATTATCTCTTTTATAAGCATTAGGAAATAAACTTTTTAGTAGAAGTAGGGTAAAAATCAAGTTTTGCACCATATTTTGGCTACATTCCCCTGAAGAAGTTAATCTATACAACTCTTTCCTTTAAAAGTATAAAACCAGGTCCCAGATAGACAGAATTTTCCATGACTGTGATGATACAAATGAGTTATACCATATTTTGGGGATATATTGTCAGAGCATAGTGGGATCCATCTGAAATCTTTCTCTTCCAGGGATGCAGGAGATTACATCTGCCCCCAGGACACCCATAGCCAGAGCCATTTCTTTAGCTTACCATTCCCTTGCTCCAGCTGAGAGAAAAAAGGTGAAGGGAAGACTGCTGGGATGGTGACTTCAGTTTATACAATACTCCAGTGGTTAAAAAAACTTCCTCAGAAAGTTCTCATTTATGAGGTATGAATGAAGTACTCTTCAAAAACCAAACAAAAGCCTAGAGGAACAGTCTCAACATCTACATAACAAGGTCAGTACCTCTATGCATGCAGAAACACACATATATGCACCACAGTCCATATATTCTTTCATATCTACCTATATACATAGGTAGACAGGCGGCTACATTACATGCTGTGCAACTGCAACCAAGCAATGACATCAGCAGGATGATCTGGCATGTTGTTTGACACGCTTGCCTATCAAAGCATACAAGCCCTACCAAACTTTTTTCATCAAATTGTTAAAGCGGCTCAACTTCCACCTGCTAATATGAATTTATAAAAGGGAGAACAGTATTTACTGCTCTGTCTTTGCCTAGTTGCTTAATTGCAACTTGTATTTGGCCAGATGAAATAACGCAGTATTTGAAATACAAGCAATGGCTGGCTGTCATCAGGAATGAGTTTTCCACAGTGTTCAACACTTTGCAGTGCTTCAACCACTGTCACGATATCCTTACAGAGGTAGTTTTATTTCTTACAATGCATCAGGAGCAAATATGACCTGTTTCCATCAGCTACAGTGCATGCAAGTCTATTAATACTGCAGCTAAATTCAGCCGTTCAGAAGTCAAATGTTTGGTCCAAGGCTCTGCTATGGGCAATGGAGAGAGACAAGCCCTTTGGCACAGGGTACAGTTAGTTCACAGGCTAATGTGTAAAGCATCTGGGATGGATTGCAGGTGCTGCTTTCAGTCTCCTTTAATGAAAATAGCGAGCTGAGGAGCTCTTGCTTAGTTTCAACTTGTAACGTTTAAACAAAAAAAAAACCCCAAAAAGCAAACCTCCAACCCCAAAACCAAGAATTTACTGTACCTTAAGGGACATCATACATTACATAAAATATAGCTTCTGCAAAAATGTGGTGAGATAGGTGTTTGTTCACATGAGGATGCACGTATATATACAGCATATAAAATCTGACACCTAAAAAAATATGTATATCAACTTCTGGCAATATTGAAAACCCTTCAGCATGTTTCTTGTGTGCAATGCTTATAAGAAGGCAACTGTGATACTGTTTTTAAGCTATTTTAGTAAGGGCCCTTGACAAGCTTCACATAAAATATTCAGCATTGATGCTTTCAAGTCCACACTATTTAACTTGAAAAGCTCTCTTCTTCAACCCACATTATAAATAGGTTTATTATAAAGGTGGCGTGTGGATTAGATGCCTCCCTTACCCTTCCCACTTGCCTTCCCCTAAAGCATGATTGTATTGGGCTGCACCACAAACACAAGCAAAAATTGAAAACCATTTTCTTTTTAGAATTAAAATTATTTATTCAAAGTTTTGATAGTTTTTAAGAAATTCAGAGGAATTTCACATACTGTTTCAAATAGTATGTTACATCTCCAATCTGCATGGCTGAAAAGCAGTCAGAATTAAAAGGGTGCTCTATTAATTTAGTCCTCAAGTATGAAACTTTATTGCCCCTGCCTTTATCGGGAAGAATTTGTCTTCTAACCTAACTTTTGAAATTACATCCTGTCTTTACAGAACTGAGGAGCAAATGCTACTGATTTCAGAGGGAGCTTTCACCCCTAATCTTTTATTTTTCATCTGTATAATGAACCTATAACCTGCTCAGTGTAAGGAAGTTCTTAAAATAATACACTGAAATACTGAAAAACATCGATGCTGTGGAAAACACAGCATTCACACAACTTTTCAGACTATAGCTGCAATGAAGGACCCTTTGCAGGCATAAAGAAAAAGCCTTTTTCAAATTCTTGCAGCCTTGGGAGAATCCAATATATTTTTCTAAGCTATTTCGATGCCCAAGCTGGCATCAAGACGGAGACATGATTGAGCCTGCATGCTGTATTTCATGATGTAAATCTGCAGTCCTGAGTCAGGCAGAATTCCAAGTACAGTATTTAAATTTTTCTCATCTGTTGTCTAAGAACTTCAGGATCAAACACATGATTTAAAGCCTACTGAGATCAGTGGGAAAATCCTATTGGCTTCAGTGTGTTTTGGATGAGACTCAGAGGACCACAGTCAGAGAGTTATCTAGGGCTGGAAAATGCATCTAGTGAATTCTTGGCCAATTTTGTAGCTCAGCACCAAAACTTCTGGTCATCTTAGTTTTTATCTCAACTTTTCTACATTTCAATCCCAAACTTTACTAATCAGACATTTTCTTTATTCAAAAATCTAGTGTGTCTTTTTTGCTCTCCTTCCCCCCTCTTCTCTATTTGGTACATTTGGGAATTTTATCCTTGACAATAGAACTTATGATAAAATAGAGACCAATAACACTTTTAACTTCTTCTAGTGTTATGCAAAGCTATTTTAACTGCTGTTGAACTCAAGCTATAGGAAACGGTGATTTCAAAGTGAACTTGGTAGGGTCATTGAAATATTTCCTATAAATATTTTAGATGGCAATTCTATTCTTCCCAAAGAGAAAATGACTTAATTATCAGGGGCTTCTGCTCACACTATTCATGGGAGCAGATATACTTTTTAGCATATTTAAAGATACTAAATTATGGAAAGCAGTTCACATAGGGTAATTATTTGATAGTTCATTATGATGAACAGTACATTTATTTATAATAAGTACCCTGTTTCATAGCATGATACCAAAATCAGGCACTGCTTCATAGCCAGAAAGATCTCCTTTGGCACTACCAGAGTGAAAAATCACTGCAGCCTGCTAGTCCAGTCCCGTTCAGATCCAGGTGCACTTCTCTTTCCAGTATCAATATTGCACAGCTACTGCAATCAATTCCCTTGCCCAGAGCCTCCTGGGTCAGCGTGCTGTCTTACAAGAGCTATGTATGCTGTGCACGTGGGTAAATACACTTTGCCATTCTCCATGTTTTATAATCTACCATTTAACCTTTAAGCACGTGTTTACCAAAACCTCTGCAAGCACAATGGCTTTCTTTAGCTGGAGAACACCAGGCACACAAAGCAAGGTTTATACAGTAACTTCTGCTTCACTGCAAAATATATCAAAACAGAGTCCCTGTTTATCTTGGGGGGGAACAACGTTCCTCTGTCTTCTCATCCCAGATCTGACAGTCATTTACAGAGACTGAGACTTCATCTTCCACTGAAAGGATGAGAGGTCTGCCCAATGATTTAAAGTGGATCAAGGTTTAATTGAGGTGAATATTGGCAAGACATTTACTGCAGAGTTATTGCAAAACACATTTCATTAAAGACAATGATACTAAAACATTGGAAATCCATAAAGGTGGAATCAGAAAGACTAGACAAAATGTTCATGGGAGTCAATGGAAAGATGGAAATAAGCTCTGGACCCCACTTTGCTTACAAAGCAACACCTTCTTTAGAGCTAAAATTTTACACAAAGGATTAGTGACATGTTACTTATCATTTACATAAAATGCCCATAGAATAAATGTAAAAGAGTAGATGTGGATGGTGAAAACACAGCAAGGGAGCGGGAAGAGACCCAAGATCATGTTTGCACAAACACACAATTACTGACACTCATTCAGGGGAGCTGCTTGTAACAAGTGAAATTTTTCACACCACAATTTGCAGGATGGACTCATCTGCCTACTTTCAGCAACCCCATTGCATATTTGAGAAATCAAGTGTAGAAACCACAGTGTACAAACTTTACTTTGAGTTTTAACATCTGCCTTTCTTTCCACCCTGCACAGCTCCCCAAATGCAGTGTGTCTGGCCAGGAGCCACGGAGCAGCAGCACAACACGGATCTTGTGCTCAGAGCCCAGGGAGCTCCCTGTGCTGCTCTGCTACCTTGAAGGCAGCTGTTTTAAGGAATCACCACACTAATGAAAAAATCTAGTTGCTGGGCCAGAATATCAAAATGAGCAGTTTCTGTTCCTTCACAAATTTTGCCCTTTCTTGTCAGCTTGTGCTGAAGTAAAAATGAATTCACCTGAAATATAAGCACCAGAGTGAGGTGAAAAGAAAGTGCAATATTATTAGGACCGAAGTGAAAGCTGTGATATGAAAGTCACAATCCCCTCCACCCCCAGTATTTATTCCAACTAGAATAACACCTTTGCTCACACCGATATTCACCTTCTTGTCACTTGAAGAGAAAAAAAAGACCAACTTTTAAATTAACTTACATACCACACCTCCAGAAATGATTAATACTTCTTGAAAGGATAGTTAAGAACAGCAACAAAAGAAAAACCTAGATTACTGTAAATGGGCAGAATTTCTTCTTGAACTAACCTCAGACAGAAAGATTTAATTGCCCATGTTGTAAGGTCAGCTGCTACAAAATTCTGATTATCTAAGGTTTTCAATGCACAATTCAGCATGATGCTTCTGTATGGAAGGCCAGTGCCTGTGACAGAATCACAGAATTAACTAGTTTGGAAAAGACCTTTGAGCTCATTGAGTCCAAGCTATGACTGACACCACCTTGTCAACCAGATCATGGCACTGAGTGCCACATCCAGTCTTTTCTCCAACACCTCCAGGGATGGTGAGTCTCCCTGGGCAGCCCATTCCAGAGCCCAATCACTCTTTCAGTGAAGAAATGCTTCCTAATACCCAGCCTAAACGTCCTCTGGTACAGCTTAACGTGGGCTGAAAAACACAGGGACCTTCCATTGCAGAAATAAAAGAGGCAAACAAGAAAATCTGTGAGAAATGCCTGGGGAAGACTGAACTGCAGTGCCTGCTTCCTATCAGCCCCCATGGACTGAATTCATCAGCACCAGCACCATCCATGTCCAGGAGCTCCCTCTGACTGTCAAGAGCACTGCAGCTTTCCAGAAGTTGCCCCGGCCACAAGTCCACAGTGTTGATCTCTGTTTGCATTAGCTGTGTTCTAGAAAGCATCACAGAGCTCCAGAAGCAGAGGAATACTGAAGTGTAGCTGACCGTGTATGCAGGGTTTGTTTGCAGTGAGTGCAATGGCTCATTATTATTTGTTGCAAGTTTTCACTATTCATGATGGAAGAACGCTGACGCCTCTACTCTTTTATTGCTTGCAAAAGGCATTCAGTCTCCAAAAATATTTCAGACTTTATTGATTGGTTGCTTTCTTGCACAAATTAATTTAAATAAGTTTCCATGGAAAAGGACATTTTGGAATACACAGTTAGAATAATTAACAACTAAAATGAGAAAATAAGGTGGAGCACCGTTCAAAATCTTCAGCACATTGTTGCTGCAACCTTCTCACGTTGTGTAGCTAAACATAAACCCAAGTGTCACAAGCAGCTGCCACCCCTAGTACAGTAGGGGGAAAAAAGACTCCACAGTAAGTAGAAAAGTAGCTTGACATGTGGCTTCTCTTGCCAGACTTGCAGAAGAAATATTCAAAATACAAATGGTGGTAGCGAGACAAACTTACACTGCTGATTTAATTAATGTGGATTTTTGAGTTTTTACATAACAAGTTCTAGTTTGTATAAAGTACATTAGTACTGTTTTGGACAGTTAATTATTTTTACCACTTACCCT
This sequence comes from Corvus kubaryi, assembly GCF_017639235.1. NCBI lineage: Eukaryota > Metazoa > Chordata > Aves > Passeriformes > Corvidae > Corvus > Corvus kubaryi. The sequence goes on along the minus strand of NW_024581126.1, from coordinate 3,892,027 downwards.
AAAGACGGAACTACCCACATGAACCCTACACTTACAATAATATAATAAAATCATTAATATCCAAAAAAATAAGCAATACTTACTTGTTCCTAAAGTTAAAATCAAGCCACTTAACTGAGAGAAGTCTCCAAATAAATATCTCTTAGAATTACAGTTTGCAGGAAAAATTTTTACAGGATTCATTTCTGCTTTTCTAGGAGATAATGTATTTTTTATTTCAGTCCATGTAAGTAGCACATACTAATGCTTGATAAAATGAAAAAGAAAAATCCCCCAAAAAAATGGGAATCAAAAAAAGAAAAGTACCACTTGCAATTTATTAATAAAAACAAAGTATAAACCACTATGTCCATTATCTCTGTAATCTTGAAAGACTGGCTTGATCAGGAACAATAGATTAGTTTAAAATGCTGAGACAAAGGTAATATTTTGTTTTATAAGATAAAATTTGCTGTAATGAACTTTTTCCTTATGCATTTAGAAGTCCTAAGCTAGTTACATTCTGGTAAGAGAATGCATTTTAAACCATTCTCTGTTTTCACTTATAAATTAATTCTAATAATTTGCATAAAAGACAGCTGGAATTCATGAAAAATGAGATTAAAAAACATTATTCATCACTTTATAATAAGAAAATATTTAACTTTATATACAAAAATAAGTGCAAAAATATTAATGTATTACATTTTTATTCTGTTACTTAAATAAAAGTCAGCAGCATACTGTCCCAAGTTTAAAAACATGAAATGTTGCCAGTTATTGACACTCAATTTCCTTCAAATAAATAATCGCTTGTAGATTTTAACAAGCAAAATAGCAAAAATAGGAGTAAAATTAATTACAAAAATCACTTAGATTTGACCCAGCCCACCCAGTAAAAAAGAAAAAACCTCTTTTCCAAACAGTAACGTTAATTTCCATCTGCTCCTGAGGTTTTTCTCTTAAGTAATGCTGTCTGCCTCGTCTTTGTGCAGCTCCTCTGAGGTGCCATCCAAGGCTGCACTTCCCACAGCGTGCCCTCGCTCTGCACCTCAGCCCTGTTTATCCACCTTATCAGCTCAGGAAGAAATTTCGGCAAAACTCTTCCTCTGGTCACCGATATCTCTGGGAACCAAACCCATTAAGATATTTGTGACCCCTACTCATGCTATTTTAACTGTCTGCTGTACAGGAAGGAGCTGATAAAAATAGGATTACAATGCCCTTACAGATGAACTGGCAGGAGGCTTGATTGTGATTGATGCCTGAATAAATATACAATAACAGTCCCTACATTTCAACACGGCTTTTGATAGAAGGTAAGAAGCAGTGTCGGTTTTCACCGCCTGGGCTGCAGGACTCCTTGCTCAAATACCTGGGAAGTGCCTTTCATTGAAGATTGAATCTTCTACTCTTAGTCTGACTTTAAATAAAGAGCAGGAGGTGGTTATTAGTAGGTAGGAATGAATATTTGTTTTATTTTGTGAGGTACAAAGGTGCATTTCTTCCCACAGGTGCTCACGTGTGGCCCCCCCTAAATTCCTCTGAAGTCTCAATATCTTCCCCACAGATAATCAGTGCCAAGGTGGATGTATTTTAAAAATACACAGCATCATAACAGCTGCGTGGAAAACAAATGGGCTGGACTTGGAGCTTGGGGTGGGGAGAGGAAGGCTGGGATTGTCCATGTCGTTGTCAACTCTTCTCTGCCTTGGGAGAAGTTTTCAGCAGTCAATCAGGCACGGGCTTAGCCTGGGGAACAGTTTCTGCAGGAAGGGCACACGAGCCCACCATTTCTGGGGTTGGACAGCAAAAGGAGAGCTCAGTATTTCTAGCAAACAGTCCCAGACAGTTTTCTCTGACTCTACTGCAGTACAGACCAAAGGCTGTATCTTTCTGAAGCCTGCATTCTTTCAATCTTTCTTAATAAAATAATTCTTAATGAGTGATGTATTTACCACCTCAAAACAGAAATTTCAGGAAGTAAACTCAGAGCACAGTTTTTATTAACCTTCCTCTTTTGGAGAAGAGGGCTTCAAGTGTCCTGAAATCACACGTTATCAGCTCCCACTTCAAGTAACACAGCTATCTATTCCACTTCAACAGTATCTCAAATACGCCCCTTCTTATCCTGCAAAAAATAGACACCTACTTAGCTTTCCAGAGCAATGATCCAGCCAAGTACCCCAGCAAGTACACAAACTTCAAGGGGGCAAACACTCCCTCTGGCTCCTTTGAAATCATTCAAGGAAGAAAGGCTTGCATTTGCTCAGGACTTTGCTGGATCACCTCGCTAAAAATAAGAATAATACTTGGCACTTTCAAAGTGTTTCATGTGCTGAAACTACTGTCTAAATGGCAATCCTATAACTGTTACTAGATATAGTTTGTAGATGGAGAAACTAAAGGAAAGAAGCCAGTTATTTCCTGCACCTTGTACAGTGAGACAGTGTCAGAGCTGGGACTCCCCTGCCCGGTTCCCTCACCCACATGCTCCACCCTTCTGGCACCCACATGTTTCTCCTAACTGAAGGCACAGTCAGCGTGCACAGCAGCTGCCTAGCAGTCTGCAAACAAACTTTAAAAATTCAGTTCCACCTCTTGCTACACTCTGCACCAATTAATGTACATCACATACTAAAATTAGTCCAACCCCCCTGCAATAAGCAGGGACACCTTCAACAGGTCGCTCAGGGCCCCATCCAACCTGGCTTTGAATATTTGCAGAGCTGGGGCATCTGCCACCTCTCTGGGTAACCTGTGCCAGTGTTGCACTACACTCCAAAGGCCATCACTCACTATTCATCATTAGCATTTCTAACTGAAGTACTAATTCTGTTCTGAAGTCATCATTCAACAAGACAGTAAATCCTATTTTGGTGTACCTAACACTAGATCAGAACTCTATCAAGCCCCTGCACCCCGAACCAAAGCACTGCAGCAACAAGATGCAAAGCATTTACCCAGTACAAACTTGCCCAGTTCAAAATTTGGAGCACACACTTCCTAATTGTACTCTGGGGAATGAAATAGAAACCCAGCTGACTTGGAGGCAGTCTGTGTTAAGAGGTAATATGGCAGAGCTCAGACTCAACATGACTGGTTGTGGAACTGAGATTAAGCTGTGTTCCAAACTACCTTCCTCTCCCCACTTCCAGTGGTGTTTAAATGTTTGCAGGGTGACATCAAAACCACTGTGTTTAAAGACATTTAATGCAGCATCTCACTGCTTAGGGAAAAGGAAGAAATCCTGGCTCCAAGTGGCCAGTGATGTCTGAGCACAGCACCACAGTGACTTTGTTCAGACTGCAGAGCTGCCCAGCCCTAACCAGCCAAGAGGCAGTAACAAGTGCTCTGGTTCTGTTTTACTATAGAGCTCTGGATTAGCACAGACCTAAATCAGACCTGTGACCCATATTTTAACACCTTTTCTTATCCCAGATATGATGCTTCAGTGGTGATTTGCAGAGCATGCCATTCCAACCAAGGTGGAATAAACAAATACTCCACACTACAATTTATAGAGTAAAAATGGGGTTTTGCACAGAGCTTGTAAAATCAAGCCAAACATAGTAAGAGAAAGTGAAATCTCCCAAGATTGGTTTCATTTCAATTGCTGATGGTGCAGCTTGTTATTCAAGTTTATATTGATGCACATGATGTAAACGGAAAAATTGTGAAGCACAAAATTTTTCATGTTCCACTTTAAAATAGCTTGAATTGGAATGAAATACAAATTCAGTGTACTATTAACCAAATCATACATACCCCCCAGCTGCACAGCAAGAAAACACTTAACCCACATTGAGCTTATGCAAACAGATAAATCTTACAAATTTCACAAGGATGAAAGTGTGCACTTAATTTTAATGCAAGAGTTTACGATTGCTTTTGCAAACAGGTAAATAAAATTTCAAATAGGTGTACGTATACTTACATTATATATAAAAATAAAAATTACAATATAACAAAATGACAACAGAGAAACAATCAGTAGACAATTCAAAAGCTGAAATACTAACAGACCAATTCCATCTATAGTAGTTTTGCATTTAAAATCAAATCCTGGAGAAGCAATGAGGAACATGGCACTGATCAGTACACTGTGAATTATGGAGCAATACTGAGAATCCTCTCCTAGTAAGTCTAAATGCAGCACAGAATAAAATTATGGTGTAACTGGGGTGGGGGGTGGGTGGGGGTGGAGGAGGTGTAATTGCTCTAAGAAAGGAGAATTATAGCTACTCAGCTGCCAAGATCTCAAAGTGCTCCAAAACCACAGCTCTATTTCATCACATTTAATTTTTGTACATATATTAAATTCAGCCAAGTCAGTACATTAAAATAATATAGTAGATTGTATCAACCCAGACTTCGGCAAAATGTGACACAATCCCTTTTCAAAACCCTAAAATTGGCTTGCTTATGAGGACTATCACACGGCTGAAGAGTGGCTAAAGGGCTATAAATAAATAGATTGCAGCAGCACAAGAGAGGTGCTAGCAGATTGCCACAGGGATTGGTATTAGGATCAGTTTTATTTAACATCTTTATTAATGATCTGGAAGAATGGGTAAACAGTGCATTAATTAAATTCACAGATTTCAATATAGTGAGAAGTGTTATAAACATGACAGTGGGGAAAGAAATTATGCCAAAGGAGCTTAGAAACACTGAAATAAGTAAGAAAAGGGGATTCCCTCTAAAAAAAATGCAGGCTAATACATCTGAAGAGAATTGAAAACCACAAATAATCAGTGAGAGGAAGAAACCCAACCCTGCTAAGCTAAAATAAAAGACCCGGGGGCAGCAGCTGACAGCAAATTATGCATGAATTTGCAACATGAATAGAATGATCTGGGCTACACACATGGTTATATCACGACATTACAGCGTGACGCAAGCCTGGACTTCCTGCAGAAACAGTGAAACAGAGTCACCATCCTGTATCAGTGTTTCAAGCAGCCAAGGATCTCCCCTCAACACACAGCATGACAGAATTCTGCAGTTTGGTTCTAAGCCACTTGTGAAAATTAAAAAAAGAAAAACAACCCGGACAATCAACCAACCAAAAACCAATACTCAAGATTATAAAACAAATCAGAAGAAGTAGCAAAGAGGAAAAGAGAACAATCTGAGAGGATTACAAAGACTGAGAGTATAAAATAACCAACACACAGCCAGAAAAGTACGAGAACAAACATCATGCAGGGTACAAGAAATCTTTAGGCTCATCTCATCAAACAGGGCACAATTTAGATTTTTTTTTTAAATAAAATAAACACTGGAAGCATATAAGCAGAGTATTAGTTCCCGCTAGTAACATCTACACTACGCTTAGGTACAGTCTCAAAAAGAATTAACTGAAACTGCTTTTCTTCATTCATTAAAGCTGGGCATAATATTCAAAAATATAGTGTAGGAGACAATCCTGCAATAGCAGAATGATTTAATAGGTCTTTTCCATCTCAAACTTCTATGATTCCTTAAGAGACAATAAGCAGAGAGACAGCCCTCTGCAAAATTAAATCACTGGGATTCAACTGGAGAATGAAATTAAATCACAGCAAAGTATTTTCTTCTCTGTAAGCATTAGCATTAATCACATGCAAAAGTAAAATATTAGTTAATTTGATTCCCCGTGCCTTCCAGACTCTGGTCAAAATGAATCAATGCAGGAAGACTGATTTCTCTGATAATTGGGAAAATGGTACGGACAGAGGAAAAAAGAAGTAAGGAGGAAAAAAAAAAAAGTAGAAATTGCTGGTGAAAATGAAATTACCAAAAGAAATTTGACTAGAGAAAACCATGTTAGAGCACCTATTTCTTCTCTATTCTTAGTAAGAACAATACATGTAAAATTTCACAGTGGTGGCTTTGAAAAAAGTGCTTTCTAACTATGGCTAGAATTGGGATAAGTCACCTTGGACAGTACAAACTGTTACTAGTTTAGGTGACTAAAACATCCGAAAAACGGCTTTACTCTCTGTCCCCTTCTGGTGGTCAGCCCTCTGCAACACCTCGAGTTTGCCACAGGGAGAAGGTGGTGGCACACCAAAATCCCAGCTCCACCCACACAGTAAAGACTGGGCACGATGAACTCACGGCACAACTCGTTTGGGAACCCGCTGTCCTGCCCTGCTGTGAAATGGGACACTCGGGTGTGCACAAGGTGCTCGCTTGGCCACTTGATCACCAATGTGTCCCCACACCGCTGCATCACCCAGGGAGGGAGGTGTCACCCCAGCACTTAAATCCGCTCCTTAGGCCACAAAAGGTCAGCGTGGACAAACCACAGCCTAAGCAAGCAGCTTGTAGCTGGGGGCAGGCAGCACAAAGCCTTTCACATTAGCAGCTAGATGATGGCACGAAGCCGTAAGGGACCACTTCTCAGCAAAGCCAACAAGAATTCACGTGCAGATGTCACTGGACATCAAGACTGGGCCAATTTTGCAAAGGCTGGTAATTTCAGCTTGTGCACTGGAGAAATTGATGCATGTGCCATGGGAATAGAGAAAAAATGGGCACAAGCACAGTGAGAGGCAAGCAAAGCAGCTGAGACAAACCCTGCTGCCTTGGGGCCAGTGTTTTCTCCAGACAGACAGCAGTTCTTTAGTTCAGTGACAGACTTTATTGAGCTGGCAAAGGGATACGTCATCAACACAACAAAAACTTAAAAAAAAAATAAAAAATAAAGCCAAAGGAACAATATAGGAAAAAATAACTAGGGGTCTGGTTTGTTTCTTTTGATACATTTTAAAATATGTACTTTCCTCCTACAGGCAAGAAATACTGCATTTAATTAGAAGAATAAATCATTACATTTTTATACTTAGTAGTTTCTTCTACAATGAAACTAGATTAGTTTCTCACTACACATGCTGTTTATTGCTCAAATTTTATGGTAAGTTCTAATAATTGAACTGTTACAAACAGTTCAGTTTGGGTTTTTTTTGTTTTCTATTAAACCAATTCTCAGACTATTCTTTTGTGTTATATATATATACTTTTTTTTTTTTTCCACCAAAAATCTCTCTGGCTTTCTACCTATTGCAGAGAAATACGCACTCTCTTAAATGACCCTCTGAATGCTATGGGGATAAACTTATCCCTAAAATTCTATGTAGAGTATAGAACTTAGTTCCATCTGTGAGCAAAGCTTGAATTTTAATCCTCACACTTCTAACTGGGCAGGTTCTCCACCTTTAAAACACAGGTAACTAGTAGTTCTGCTGTGACAGGACCTGTCCTGCAACATGTAGCCACAAGCGTCACTTACTTATGCATTTTTCTATAGGACTGCAATAATTTTCCTCTCTTTTCCCCATCCTACAGCAACAAAATCAAGATGTAAACACAAAGAAAGTGCAGCAGACACCTCACTGATTTCACTGCCATTTAAGACAGCCCCAGGAGCTCTGTGCTGTGGGCTGATGAGGAAAGCACATTAAGCACTTGCAACAGAACATCCAAGTAGACCTGTTTTGCAGCCTGATTAATAGAAACAACCTCTAAGGACTAATCACAAGTCAAGCCCTGTTTTGTAGATTAATAGAACAAAGGCACAAGAGAATAGGGAAGGTACAGGACTGGAATATAAATAAGAAAAGGTGTACATTCTAGGCAGATTGACTGCTAGTAATTATCAGCTAAAGGCACATCCTTACAGTGAGGTCTCACTGTTGTGTGCTGGAACAGCTAATTTCCAGATGGACCCATCAGTCTATGTATCTCTGAATATTCTATCTCTAAAACCCACAAAACAACAACAAAATACTTCTCTGAAACAAATCACACCTTCATCTCACTCTTTGTCACTTGAATTTCTAGGTTGATATTAGGTGATTCTGAAGTTTGCAGCAACTATTCTTTTCAACTACACACATGTGTACCAGCATGTAAGGAATTGACTGCTACTCAAACTCTGTAATATGGGACCAGATGCTGCAACTCAGCAGAGATGCCATGTGCCCCATCTGACCCTGCAAGGAGCTGTGCAGAGTGATCTGGACTTGCTTTACTCTGTCATTTTCTAAGATTTCCCAAACCTTCCACCTCTCCCAATGTACCACCTCTATATGTGCAGCAATATATGCTCTTGAACCAAATAAATCCAGGAGTTTATAAAAAAAGATCTGCAGGTTAGGCAGTGGAAGACAATCTTCCTTAAAATGGCACTTTGCAGGTTTCTCAAGAAACACAAAACTTATGTTATATTCATAAACAGAAGAACCAAACTTACTAAAAACTGAAAAACCAAATGCAGGTACCCATAACTCAAGATTACAGTGGTTTAGGGCATCCCATATTAAAAATGGGAACACTTCAGGACTACAGCTTTCAGACTAGCAACTCAGGTTACCTTTCTCCTCCGTCTTCTTGCAGTGCAGGCCATGGAAGTGTCCCAAGCAGCCCAGATGGAACACCAAGAGAAGTGTTAAAGAGAACACCTTTCTTGAAATTTGTTACGTTCCCAGTTTTGAAAACAAGATGCATTAAAATCTGTGGCAGGAAAAGGAGACTGAAAGACAGCCTTCCTTCTTACATAAAGCTTACTTATATAAAATTGGAGGCGATACACAATCATATGTATATTCCCAAGGTATAAACCAATAAACCTGACTCAAGAGATTAATACAGTTAGCAGCTGCAAATACCAGCTTTTTTCAGTAAGACACACTGATTCACATATGAACAGAAATAAACAGGCTTTCTCAAGAACCAGGCCCCACAACCTTCTTGTCAGCTCTACCCATCCTGCAAATGCTGCCAAAGCAGCAAAACTGAAGGTGAGAGTTCTTCAGAAGCAAAGGACAGACAGGCCGGCAGATCTGCAGATACAAAACTCAAGTACTGGCACTACTTGCAAAGTAAATACAATGGCACAGTTGTCAGATGATTTCAAATCATCACGAGATCACTTCCCAGGAAGCATTATTTCCTTTGCCAAAGCAGCCCCACGGGTCAGTATTGAAGGCAAACAGCTAAGCACATCTGTTAAGGAATATTCTGTTTAGTGCTTATCTGAAATGCTAAAGAGGAACACAGAACGGAGTAACTCCCAGTGCTTTCTCCCAGCCACACTGTGCACACAGACTGCAAAATGATGTCCTTGTCCATGCAATATTAACTGGGGAGGCAGCAAAGGTGGTGTGGCTTGTGAAACCTCCTGAACTCAGTAAGGGCCTGTGCAACTCAGGCACATCTGGGAAGGAACAAGGATAAGCTGTTGGAATCTTCCTGCTTGTAAACCACTGCCTAAGCCTTCTCTGTGTGCACATCACAAACATGGCTCTCAGCCACACTGAGATTTTGATATTTAGCTACCCGAAATGTCAGCAGTCCTCAGATTTTACATGTACACAAACCATAACATAGACCAGCACCTAAATGTTTTAGAGGTGGTTATAAATACCCACACGTCTCATTGATTTTCAAATGAATCCACGAGTGTTGACCACTTCTGAAATAAGGTGCCAGATCTATTCTACTGAACAGATTCTCATGAAAATCTGATGAATGTAGTTGTCACTCTTGACCTTTATGTCTATGCTCAGATTCACCATCAGTGGTCTCTTATTTAAAGTGCACGTGCAATTTTTGCTTTATTTCATAGAATTACTTTAAGCATTTTATACACATCAGGGTAAAGACAGCATTCTGATCAATTAGTTTTAGATAAATATGACCCAAATCACCTGGAAGTCAGTCATGAGAAATCTTACTCTTCACTGGGAGCTAACAAAATCTAGTCACTTACTGTCTGACTTACTTTTGGATTTAAATAAAATAAAAAATAATTGTTTCTCCATTTCTATTGCATTTTATCACCACATTTTATCATCACGTGAGCTTTATTGTCAACCCTACCTGCAATGTAAATTCTTCCACATTTTTTCCTGTCTGTCCTGAATAGATGAACTGTGAAACAAACCACTTGTAGATTACATCTGTTTCACATACCCAACCACCTTCCTCCCTGTCACCTCCTCCAGCCCAATTTCATTCATTTCACTGCACCTTGTAAAGGCACTTGAAAGCATCCTTATTTTTCCAAGTAACTCAGCAAAGCTGATAATATGTATATCTGTATGTAACTGATAATTATGTATTTAATTAAAGCTTATTGAGCCAGTGAAATACTTAAGTAATAAAGGTGGCACATTTAGGTGCCAAAGTGGGGAAGTTTCACTACATTTTCCCAGTGTAAGTTGATATTCTGGCACTGTGAAGGTCTCAGCCTGTGTAGTCTGTTCTCACTCAGGGTCACAACTCCTGACTTAGAAATGATCCATGCATACAGAGCTTTTAAACTGGCAGCACTGCTGGTAACTCCCTGAAAAATGCACTGATGTGTCGTGTGCTCTCAATATCCCTCTGGAAACACACACACACATTCATACACATGGCCCTGTGTGGAGGGTGGGCCTTGGCTGGAGGCCAGGTACCCACCAAGATGCTCTATCGCTCCCCTTCCCAGCTGGACAGTGGAGAGAAAATAAGATGGAAAATGACATGTAGGTTGAGATAAGGCAGTTTACTAAAGCAAAAGCATGTGCACACACAAGCACAGAGGAAAAAAATTTATTCCCAACTTCCCTTCAGCAAGTGATGTCCAGCCACTTCCCAGGAAGCAGGGTTTCATCAAATGGAGTGGCTGCTCCAGAAGGAAAACATTGTAAATATCAAATGTCATCCCCCCACTTTTCTTAGCTTTTATATCTGAGCTGATGTCATATGGTATGGCATATTCCTTTGGTCAGTTTGGGTCAGCTATCCCAGCTCTGTCCCCTTCCAAAATCTTGCCCAACCTACTGATGGATGGGAGGGATGCTGGAGGAAACAGTGCTGATGCTGTGCCAGCCCTGCCTGGCAGTAGCCAAAACACAGGTGTGTTATCAACACCTTTCCAACTTCCAAGGCCAAGCACAGCACTGGGAGGGTGCTGTGAGGAAACAAGCTCCAGCTCAGCCAGACCCAACACAAACTGGATGGGCCTTGCCCTTCCAGGATACAGCCCTAGCCTAATGTGTCAACCCTACAGCAAAGTCTTGGTATCCCACCCAGTTCCTCAGTGGAGTCCTGGCTCCTCTGGCTCACCAGCTCCACCAGAGAGCCCTGAACCCTCCTGCCCTGTGCTCCAAGCATCCAGGCCCTGATTGCACTCACCCACACACCCTCCAACAGGCTTCTCTGCCTGTCACTCAATGCATCCACCTGCTCCCTAACTCTTCTTGCTTAGGGCATAGGGGAAATGAAGCAATGAAAGTAATGAGGCTTGAAGAGCACCACGCAATGTAAAATCCATTCTGATATCAGCCTGTCAAAGCTGAAGCCCCTCTCTTACCTCTCCACTCTCCTGCCGTGAAGGTGGCTATCCTAGAGTGAAGTAATTTTTCAGTTAACCTTAACAGCATGATATTTTCAGCTTTGTCCTTCTTCCCTTCTGCACTGGACCACCACAAAGAGGTGTGGCGCATGTGCAGGTGAAAGGAAATGGAAAAGTAGGAGTCCTGAAGTGCAGAAGCTGCATGGGAGAATTTATTCAAGCAAGCACCAACACACTGCAAGGAGTCCAGCCCTGAACAGAACAGCCTATCTCCAGATTTGGCATAACTTTTGCCTTCCCTCCTCTTTCCCAGCTCCCATTCTTTAAGGGGCTTCAGACCCCCTTCTTCCAAGACCAAGTCTAATGCTACACAGCTAAAAATGTCAGGAGTTTTGTAGTATTCTGCTTCCAACTATTGGTAAGTCCTCACTGGGTGTGAATGCTTTCAGCCTGCTCCTTGCACACAAATGCCACAGTGATCACTGGGTTATTTCAGTCTTCAGCTAAAGGAAAGCAAACTGCTTGTCCCTGGCAAGTAAAAACACACCAGCCAAAGCAAAACTACAAGTATAAGCACAACTTGTCTATCAGAATGTCCTTCTTGTTGAACAAATCATACTTCAACCTACAAATAAGGAGGCCACCATAAATAATCAGCCCCCCAACAACACAGCTCACGCTCATTCTGGCTGCTTTTTTGCATGGCAAAAAACTGAACTCCAGGAAAATGGAGCAAGAATTAGAGACTCAGAGCAGATTTCCACAACCATTTGCTTGTACTGCTGTGGAGGAATTCAAATTCCTGTTTCCACAACAGGAAAGACTCAAAAGAGCTAGGAGAGCTACTATTTTACGTCTGGTTTAATTGGCTAGAATTCCAGCCACAAATAGGCACAGTTTAGCGTTAACACTAGTAATGAATACTCTAATGTGCTTATTCCTGCTGAAGTCAAACCTGAAGAAAAAATCAAGACTTCATGATCTGCCCCAGTGCCAGGATGTAGAGCTGTCCAAAGAATTAAATAGGACAGGTTTGCAGCACAGTATTAAAAATTACTTATGAGAGAGTGTATTTAAAATGACAAACATCCCACTCTTTATTTAAACAAAAAAAGAGGAAGAAAAAAAGAAAGAAAGCTTTTAAAAGTAAATGGGACAATTTTTTACTTGGAAGTGAATCTGGTATCAAGGAGACCAAAGAAAAAATCAGCTACATTCCCAACAAGGCAAAAAATGTAAACAAACCGCTGCAATTCTAGACCAGGGGGAATTCATTCTTTGATTCTAAATGGAGAGACCTGGTGGACAAATGCCAAGAAAAATGAAACAGAAGCCTGCACCTTTAAACACAGCCATGCTGCAGTGGTGGTGTGTTTGTTTAACATACAGACAGGAGACTTCAGTCTTTGCCAATAATTTTCTCAGTTGCTGACTTCTACTGCATAAACACCAGAATTCCTGAAAAACTGGTGCAACACACACAGTTTTGTCCAGTCTTCCCTGGTTTCCTCACCACCAAATAGCAAAGAAGAACTTTATTGCTGAATAGTCCAATTTCTATCCCTCCTTTTTTTTAGACACAAGCTAATTGCCAACTAAGACTATGAAAATAAAAGAAATGAGATCCATTCCAACCCATCAGTGTATGTGAATCCCATCATGTGAGTTGCCAATTGGTTTTCCAGTCCTCACGCTCAATATCTGCTGTTAATTTGCTTGCTATTTCAAGAACTTGAAGACTGTCAGCAAAATCCATGATGCATTACAAAACTTATAATTGGAAAGAAAAAAAAAACCCTCTGACACTTTTCTGACAGGATAAACAGAGAGTCTGAAAACACTGATCAGAACAAGGCAGAAGTACTAACTTAGAGCTGCTTGTACTAAAATATCATTGCAAATGAAGCAGAGAAAGAAACTGAGTTAGAGAAATAATTTTAAACTGATGTAAAATCATTTGATGAAACCCCAAATTTTGCACTGGGCTAAAAAGAAAAGGAAAAGATTGCACAAAACATTATTTTTAAAGGAGATGGCTGAACCTCTCTCTGCTTCTTAAGGTTGCATTATCTATGCCAATTAAAATTTTGCTTCTGAAAAAGAGTTAAGGCACTTCCTCTAGAGTTACTAAAAAAAGCAAATGAAAGCCTTGGCTCCGCAGACGTGAGTGATAGTGAGCCGTTTGTTCTTGACCTCTGGATCACCCTACAGATCAAATTCTTGGACATAGGAAAAACCCACTAGTATTCATTAAAAGCAACTGGGAGGCCAGCTTTGTGCTTCTGTTCTTGAGACCCGAACAAGCTACAGCTTGACAAACGCGCAGGATATCGCTGAACAATGCTGCTGTTCCTGTCAGGAGGGAAGAGCTTTATTCCCAGCTTCATTCAGGATGAATTAATTTTCATCACAATGATGCAAATCACAGATTTCAGTCATTATTTAAATAATTGATTGTCATCTTCTACGTTTGTGGTTCTTTTCAGTTATCCCCAAAAAGTTGATTCTGTTAAACATTAATTGATTTATACTGAATTAGCTTTTACACTACACACTTTTTCCTTCAAAAAGATGCATATATCTCCAGTTATCTAAACAAATATATAGGCTGAAAGTTCCAGATCTTCAGCTTTACTTCTCATTCTGTTAGATATGAGTGGAATTTGCTCACATACTTTCATAGCTAAAAATGATGTAAAGAATTGCTTTGTTAGATTATTTTATACTTATAGCTTTCGACTTTTTTTGTGAAATTTTTATGCAGAACAGAACTTTAAATCCATAAATAAGCCTATTGCCTCATTATTCATAAAACTAAGGACCACAAATTTCAATGCACACAAAATAAAGTACATCAGAATACTTTTTCATTTCAACTATTTTTCTCTTTCAAACAAGCAAAAAACCCAGTTACCTATAGAGCTGATCAGCAGAACAAAATAAAACAGCAAAAAATATTCTCCCTGAACAATTGTTTCTGTCAAAATGTGGTTTAAACAAATTCTGGTTCCAGTCAGCTGCAGTTCTCTGGTGGTTTGAATGCTTTTAAAGCTTCATTAGAAAACACACATAGTGAGAATATTTGTATCCAAATGTCTACAGCATACTATAGTAAATTCATCCCTTAGCATGGATGAACAATTTCAGATATAATTTAAAAAACAACACATATTTTAAAATAACATTTGAATTTAAGTAAAACTTACACTAATTCACTTATGCATATTCAGCACCCAAAGCTGCAGTAAAAACAGACTGTCTTGCCTTACCCTTTCACACATACATCAGTATGAGTTATGCTTATGTTTACTTCACAGAGGGAGTTTTAAGATTTAAAAATTCATAAATCCATCACTGGTTTTATTTTCTGTCCTGTTTAATAAGTAGCCTCAATCTCAAATTTCCCAAGGAGAAAATGTTTCCACTGGAATCTTACAGAATTTTTTACTGCATAAACTATCAATTATTTTCCCACCAAACAAGCCAGGTTCATAGGGCAAAGTCAGAAGAAAGAGAAAGGAGGGGAATGTTTTTGTGGATTGTTATCTATAGACCAAATGGAAAATCTTCAGCCATTTTGTTCCTTCAAGATACATCAAAGAATCTCCTATTTAAGGTGTGAAAATGTCAGTTACATTCTTCACCTCAGAAAATGAGCAGAGCTCTGAATGTGATTTATGTCCCACCCTTGCACTTTTCTCTTTTAGGGGCTGATACTCTTCTTTTCAACTTCCCTCCAGCTAATGCCATTTAATACTCTCAGAACCATCAGGCTAAATTCAAATTTTCTGCTCCTTAGAGGCTGTTGTTATGCACCACCGCACATTCCAATTGCAAATACACATGAATGCTCCCATGTATTGTAAGTTATTTTTTACTCACAAATTCTGCTAAATTGTAAGTTAGGAGGCACTACTTGAATTCTCTTAGGTCTTTAGAAAGCTTTTAGATGTACCATGAGTAATAACATGTAATGAATATGAACTGGTGTTTCTTTTCTGTATTTACCCTGAGTTGGCAATTTACATTTTCTAGATAGATGACTTATAGCCAGCCTTCCCAGTACTCTGGCAATTACTTCTTAGAAACTCCTGACAGGCTGAAACCTCCAGAATCACATCTGTTATTCTTGGTTTGATCTCTCTTTTTTAAATTAAAACCAGTAGCTTTATCAGCAAATGAGAATTTTTTTTCCCCTCTGGAAATACTTAAAAAACTGCACATAAATTGAACATGCCAACTCATCTCATGTTAGGGTTGGCACATATTCTGGGTTAATGACCAGCGTTCCATTTCTGTGACAGAACTAATTGGGGTAAGGAGGACATAAATACATACAAAACCCCACAGTTCTCTTTCTTTGGGGTAATCTGAAGATTTATAGTAATAGAACAAGGTGTGATTGGAGGGGAGAGAGTAAAAAAATTTAAGAAGTGCTAAAATGCTTGTCTGACCATTCTGTGTCAGTTTCCAGGCACAGAATAGATTTAGAGCAGATTTTTTTAATATCTGATGGGACTTTTCCTTCCTCTGAAAGACCAGCTAAAAGACAAAAAACTTGTTAATTTTCACATTTTCTAGAAACCGTCATTATTAAAAAAAAAAAAAAAAAAAAAGAGGGCGGGGAAGAGAGAAAATGCATAGACAATACCACATTTCTGACCTCAACACAGACTGGCAGATTGATCTAAAAAGCCGCATTGAAAATGGTAGCCTCAACTCCACATCAACAGTTGCTCAAAACATGATTTGACAACAGTTTTTCGCAGCTAAACACAAATGAAGCATCGCTCAAGAGAGAGAAGTCCACACTTGGCTGGAGCTCAGTGTCAATTTCTAACAATCTAGCTTCATTTATCATGCACCACTAAACAGAAAAATCCAGTTATCAATGGATTATGGGAAAGATTAATTCAGGTTTGCCTTCCATGACTAGGTCAGAATACATGTGCCATTCACTTTTTATGGCTAAGACAACTCAGTGCCTTGATGTGGTGTCCCTTAATATTCCAGAACAAACATTCTAAATCCATGTGTACACCTGCAAATTGAAAGAACTTATAAATGCAGCTGAAGACAAAAGGATGACAGATTTCCATTATAGATTTGGGAAGCAAAAGAGGAGAAAAAAGAACACAATATATTGCCAGTACATATAAATGTAAATGTAACGGTGTATTGACACAGTTCTCCATTTCAGAATACCAAACTCTCTCGCCTCCAGACTTGGATTCTGTGTTCTCCAGGTCTCTGCAGCAGTGCTGTAAGGAAGCTGAGTTCAGGTAAATCTGATCCAAATAAATTTGGAAAGATGCCTACGCTTTCTAATCACTGGGTACCTGCAGAGGCCCTCCAAGTCTGAGACATACACACAAAAGCAGCTGAACACAACCTTAGCAGCAAACCTCAGCTCCTCACCCTGCAGCCCACCTCACTACCCAAGGCCTTATGTGCCCTGCCTTCTCTGCTGCCATTACAAAAAAATTACTTTGAAATGTCTCGAGGAGATGATTCCTAACCTGAATTAAGATCATCTTTCCCAATTTGCTGATATTGCAGGATTTAGAGCATTACTTTTTTTTTAGCTAAGCAATGTCAGGCTGATTTAAACTAGTAGCTAAAGGCTATGACTTAAATTAAAAGATTAGTAGTTCAAGTCAAGAATGTGAGATACAGAGCTAGATCACAGTTTCTAGCCAGCACTAATGCATACAATATGAGCAGGAAAAAGCATTGTCAGAAGCATCAATGTGTGTGGTACCACACTTATCACCAAGGTCTGCAGGCCAAGTCAACAAAGATGAGATGAAGGGGAAAATTTCTAATACATGTATGGGTTTGTCCCATTTCTTGGTTCAACTCCTGTCATTCCTCCTTCCTCTCCTACTTTCACCTTTAAAGCAAATCTGACATCAAAAATAAGTTATAAGCTTGTAATAAACCCTTCTTCTAGGTGTGCATAAATTAGCATCTCGGTGCCTCTGCTGACAATTGAGAATGCCAAGCAGCAGAATGATTATCACCATCACTCAAGTTCAGGTCTCTGCTAAAGCCTGAAAGGACTGTGGCTGCTCTTAGCATGAGAATTTAGCACGAGCACTACTCAAGACTCCACAGAAAGATGTCAGGCATCACAATTAAATGACATGTAGAAAAAACAAGGAAGAACCTCCTTAGCACAAAACTGGGCAGCAATCTTTCCTGCATGACATACTTGACACATGGGTGGAATGAGACCAAAGCTGGTTTGAAATTTTGTTATCACAACTTTACAAGCAAAAGAAAACAATGCCTAGAACTGATAAAAAATAAGGCTTAAAGCACCTGCTGCCTTGTACCCTTATGCTGTGTGGGTGTTAAATGCCACCACACTAATCTATTAGCACAGCAGATACAAATACCTCGCCAGTATACAACGTAACAGAATTTCTCTAACACATCCTAAAATGCCACCACAGTTAATCCACAAGCACAGAGTCGGCACTGACTCCACAGTTCAAGTGCATTCACCAGGCAGAATAGAAATAGTTACAATTCCTTTTGTTTCATTTCACACACATGGCTAAATAGAGAGTATCCAAAACAAAAAAAAAAAGAAAAAAGAAAAGGAACTGTTTCAGGATGGTTTACAGCTAAGCTGATACTGTTCTGCAGGGCAATGCAACAAAGCAGCTTCATGCACGTTCAACAGGAATGATTCCTGCTGTGGTTCAAGTAATAAACAGCAAAAAAAGTTTAAATTGAGACTTACCACGGGGCACCATATATTCGGAATCCTTTAACTGTTACCTCTGAATCTTGTAAGTAAATACTATTTGTCAGGAGTGACTGAACATTGTCAAAGTCCTCTGGTTTCAATTTGGACACAGAGGGAAAGCGGTAGTAATCTTGTTTAACAAGGTCTGCCATGAATTCCTTATCAAATGTCAGTTCATGATTCCCAGCAATCACTATTTTATATTCATATGGTAGGTTTCCTGAAATAACAAAAAAGAGGACTTAATTAGCACATTTCCTCCCACACCAGCGACGCCGGCACAATAAGCAGACAGCTAGCAGTGACAGAGTGAAGCACCCGAGGCCCGTGTGCATCTCCATGCTGGGCACAAGGTACTGATGCTGCATCTCCTGCACTCAGTGAACGGTGTCAAAATGTACAGGAACAGCACACAAAGCAATGCCATAACAAAGGGCCTGTACTGCAGAGTTCAACAAAACAAGCTGGCAGGAAACAAACCAGCTCCAAAGGTGGCATAAGCCACCACTGCTGAACTATTCACCTGAATGTGACCATGAGGCCTTAGCCAGGGCAGAGTGACCTGCACTGAGGTACCTGGGTGTCCGAGCAGCTAGGTGACCAGAGACTGCAGGATGCCTCCCAACTGTGTCCTGGTGCTGTTGGTTTTTAAATTATGGCATTATTTGGATTAATTTGTATTCCAGTGACATTTATCAAGACTTAGTCTATTCTCGAAAGCTTCAATTCATTTGCAATGTCCTTTTATATTTTTTTTTTTGTCATTATGTTTATGGCAGTATCTCATCTCTGTAAAAAGTACACAAGTAGAAGCAACCATGAAACTCAGCCAAGTAAGACAAACTAGGAAAAAGGAAATGTGGTTAATTCATTTACCATCAGAGTCAGAGGTAAAGAATTACATGTTTGCTCCCCTCAATTCAGGGGAGCTAATACCATTGTTTGGAAGGAGGCATGGATCATGCTCACTGAGCCAGATTTTTGGAGTTCAGAACAGATTTTCAAGCACTTGGTACCAGCAATCAGTGCCAGATTTTCCAAATAAACATACTGGGTGCTGAGCTCCCTTAAAAATACAGTTCCACACTGTCGTGTCTTCACAGAAGTTAGGCTCTTTTACAAAATCTGTCCCACTGTGACTTGCCAAAAATCACACGTAAGATTGCATCAAAGCTAACTGCTACTGCCTTCATAATAAGACTGATTTCTTAGTCTCATACCTTATCCTTCATTTTGGTGTTTATTACAAATAATCATTTAGAAATGGTTGGGTTTGTTATGGGGGTGTTTATGCAGTTTGTTTGTTTTTTTTCATAAACGCAGCAAAATATATGTAGAAATCTATGGGTTCATCTTCCAGTTCTGGAACTGACAACATCTGTCCCAGGGAAGACAGAATCAGATGTTACACATTCCTTGTGAGAACAGCTCTCCTAAACAGAAGTGGCTTTGCTAGTTTAAAACTTGTCTTTCAACTTCTGAAACTGTTTGGGTTTGTGTTCTTTTTTAAAGTAAGTTTCAAAGTAAAGCTGTAAGTATATACAAGATTAACTTTCCCCCAAGTAAGAATTACAGGGGAACCAGTCAAGACCCTCTGCTTTTCAGTATTTACAGCACAGAAACAGGAATTACACAAGCTATGTGTGCAAACATCATCTTTGCAAAATTAGTTAATTCTGGATAGAAAACCAAAAAGCTACAAATCCCCGGAAAAACCAAGCAGACTATGTTTTTCATAGACACCTCACGTCTGAACAAAATACAGCTTGTACATATTCATAACTCTCTGTGGTGCTGCATTAGAATAAAAGCTGGGGAGATGCAATAAATGCTCCTCTACAGGTTTTGACTCACTCCTTTCCCACTTTCCTCCCCTTCCCCATCTCTGCTACATGCTGCTCTGCAATTCATTTTTATTTAAAAACTCTGTGTGGCAGGTACCTACAATTCCTGCTCTCTGTGACTCCTGGGCACAAGATAAAATTGCTATTTTCTCTTCTCCCAGGAAACATAAAAGATACCACCAGCATGAAATTTGAGACACTTGTCGTAACCATCAATCCCCCAAAACAAGCTAGGTATGATAATATTTTCAGAGAAGTAGGATGGAGAAGTTAAACTCAGGTTTCTATGAAGTTGTCAACATTTGCCTGTTTTAACAGAGAAAACTCTTCATCTTACTGGATAGACGTCCAAGCTTTTACACTTTCATTTATTTTGGTAGACTTGAAAACCAGCACATTTTGCTGATATTACGCCCAATTAAGCCTGCAGCATTTTTGCTCAAAGTAAACGTTTTTTTATCTTGACATTTTAAAAATAAGGGCTTACTTTGAAGACACACAGGACATGCAAAGGCAAACTAATGGTGACATCAGTAATTATTAAAACATATAAATGTAACATTATACATATTATATAAGCACCTGAAATCAGTAGGGGAAACACAGACAGTGTTTCTTGCAATTATGTGAAGACAACTGTTGATATTTTTTGGACTAAGGAGATGGTCCACTTGGTCATTTCTTGAGAGGAGGCACTGGGGAGCTGGGGGGCACTGGCAGGGAACAGCCTCTCTCCACTTCTGCCAGGGAACCCAGGACATGGCTCCACCAACAAAAACTAAGGACCGACACCAGGACCAAGGAATGAGGCAAAACAGGCCCTGAAGGAGAGCCCCCACAGGCACCCAATTTCATCAGCACCCACCCTTGAGCTCTGGCTCAGTGGTGCTGCATCCCACTGCCCGGGAGCTGCGGAGAAACCAGTGCTGGCTGCAGGTGTGACGGCCACCAACCCAGGCTCCCCATCCTGCAGCAGCCAGACCAGATGTGCTGTGCTCTGGATTTGTGCCTACTGCAATGTTTGCCACAGGAAGGGCACCGAGGCCTGGCCTTGCTCCCCACCCACGTCCCCAGGCCACCACCAGTCACATTTGCTTCTCGTTCTCTGGTGTTGGCCCAGGAGCTCCCAATGAGCAACACCACCCCTCAAAAGGCAAACACATCAAAAGCCAGGACCATGCAAAGGCAGGGCAGCAGCAAGAGGAAGTCTCATTCAATTCTTATCTCTTCCCTGAGGAAAGACTATATAGCACTAATCACAGTAATAAATTACCTGCAATCAGATTAGCTATTTGTTCATCACATTCCAGTTTTTCCTTCTTGAAAGGCCCTGTGGCATTGCACAACATCCACTCTCTCTGATAATATTTCTGAAATATTTTGGCATGTTTTCTTTTGGCAGACCTGCCCTTTGTCTATAATCTGTTGACCTTGTGTTTAATATGGAAGCATAAATAGTCATCTTCAAAAACCTCCTACTCCATGGTAATTTAGTTTTATCTTGACCAGATTAATCTCTGTGTATCTGCATCAGTGCTGCCTGTACAGCACAACACACAGGTTGAAAGGCATTTCCTCATTTTCCTTCACTAAATCTTTGTGAGCTACATTTGGTCTTTATAAGTCTGATTTCCTAACTATCAAATCTTCCATCATGCATTAGTGACATTATTCATTTTAATTCATACTGTGACTGTGGAAGACAATTAGAAGAATCCTTTTCCAAACTAGAAAAAGTGTGATCTGTTTACTGAGCCAAGCACTTCAGAAGCCCCAATTATTAACTTCCAGCATAATAACTGAGTTTATTTAAAACACTTAAATGCATAACAGGTGAGATCAAAAGGCTAAAACTGACACGACCAAAAATGACCAGGCCACTAAGTCTGTGAAATAGAGGCACTTATACTGGAGTATTTGAAACCCATATTTATGTGTATATACACACACACAACAGGGTGTGCATATGTGCATCTTCAAAATATATCTATTATTTTGGTTAAGACTTTTTAAACATCTGCTCTCAACAGTACAAACAAGGGCCCAACGTAACCACTGATCAAGAAAATACTGCAATTAGACAAGTTGTTCTTTTCTGGAGGCCAAAAGGTCAATATCGCTCTTGCTCAACTAAAGGCAACAATGGTTAACTCTGAATGACTTGTAAAAATGGAACTGTTTACAGTAAATACATTAATCAGGGAGTCTCAGAAAATTTCTGTGACTTCTGGTGTAACAAATCAACCTCAAGCTACAGTCCCAAGTACCTTTGTCCCCTCCCAATGGTTCATCTTTACTCCTGTGCCATGACACCTTCCTGCCAACACAAAGACTTGGTGGGCACAGAGCAGAGTGGATCAGGAAACTGATCCAGATGAAAACTGATGTAGCAAAAAGGAGTGGGAGTCTGTGAATGCTGCTAAGGCAGAACTTCTATCACTGGCTGCAACCACTCTTACACCACTCCAGGTGTCAGCTGAACAACAGACTGACTTTAAATATATCTATTACATGGGACAAGGGGGGAAGCTTGGGGGACAGGGGGTTGTGTGGGTTTTTTTAATCTATGTAAGTAGTCATTTCAGTGGGTTTCTTTAAGTTCACCTTAAGCCTTAATCTGTTGAACAACCACTCCCATTTTAATAGCATGCTTCATATGAGTACAGTTTAGTCACACAACCCAAGTTCTGTAGAGCTGCCAGACATGAAAAGGAGTCTGCCTGGCAGTGAATGTTAACTGCTGAGTCCCTATAAAAATAGAAAATCACATTATTTTTCAACTACTGTTACCTGTAAACCTCACAGGGAAGTATGGGAATAAGAAATAATGTGATACTAGCTGTCTATATAGTGGTAGAAACCCGTATTTACACACAAATTATATGAAAGTGCTTTTGATGTAAAGCTCTGAATATGCATATATGCATGTATTAACTATTCAAACCACACAACACTTCCATGAAACATTAAGCTTTTTTCATGCCTGTTTCATAGCCTCATAAACCCTTTGGCCATATCCTGAGAAATAGGCTGAGAAACCTTGAAGTATAAATTTTAGCCCCCTCAAAAAAAGGGAAAACTGTACAAGAGAGAGATGTGTGTGCAAGTGAATCATCTCAAATTTATGGTATACTGTATACGCCTCAAAAGTGCAAAACTGATCATGGAGCATTTACCTATAACCAACCCCATACACGTCCAGGGATAAACATGGAACGAGAAGATTTTGTGTTGCTCCTACAGACTTCCAGTCCCCACAGCTGCAGCTGCTGAGGGCAACCAGCACAGCCCACCACTGCTCAGCAGCCATGCAGCTCTTCCTAGACAGGTTTCTCATGGAAAGCCCTTGGCACTGCAGGGCCATGGTACTCTCTATTCCCAGCATTTACAGCACAATCGTAACACACAGAGGCTCCTTTCAGCTTTTTAAAACAAAGACGGAATATCTCACAGACTCCAATTTCTCCTTCAGCAGCAACAAGTAAGTTAGGCTGCATAAGTACAGTTATACAGACTCGAGCTTCCACAGGATAAGCTGGACCTATCCCACCAACAACCCACTTCAGGTACTGAGATCCAAAACTGGGTAAGAAAAACATCTTTTCTAAGACGAGACTGACCAACTGACTATGAAAATATTTTGGCTGTTTTAATCAAATCAGCCTTCACAAAAGTCCTCAATGGAACAGCTCAAACTGGTATCAAGCAACACACTGGCTGAAAACATAGCCCATGAATTTCTGTGCAGTTTAGCTCCCTGTGTCTGTAGAAACCTACACAATGAAACAATTAAAAACCAAAAAAAAAAGCAGCAAATAAGAAACAGAACATGCACAAAGACAAAACATGCTTCTAAAACGGTACAAAGAACTGAAGTACAAGATCTCTCAAAATCTTCCCAGTGAAAAGTATTCCACCATCAGTTCAGATGCCTCTTTTTTTTTCCTTTCCCTCTAGTTTTGGAGAAGAAAAAATAAAGGCAAAACTCACATGGGCAACACAGCAAGAGGAGAGGATGAATGAAAACTTAACTGTTTTGCCTTTATGCAAAGAAAACATCAGATCGCAGCACAGGGAGAAGCAAAGGCTGAGACCCTTGAATTCCTGTGATAAATCCAAAGCTTGTACATTAAAGCTCCCCTTTGTTGAAAACACTGTTAGACACAACAAAACAGAAATGTTAGGTAAGGGCAAGCTCTGCCTCTGACCTTTCCCTCTGTAACCGTCAGGCTTCATTAATTTTCACAAGGCCTGACAGCTCTAGCGTTAATACTCACACTTGCGGATCGAGCCACACAGCAGGTTCAGAGTCTGCTACCTTCTCCTCTGAAACTCATGCATTAGGATTTCTTCCATGCTGGCAATGGAAAACCAAGTCTAAGAAACATTAAACACAAAAAACTACGTTACAATAATGCCAAGGGTGAGTCATAAACCCATGAAAGCAAGGAAGCACTGAGCAAATCTCGCCTGAGCACCTGTAACTGAGATGAGCAGTGCCAAGGTGCTCCAGGACACAGGGCCCTGTCCCAGGACCACAGGCACAGGTGCTGCTCCACCTGGACAGGCACTGCAGAGCAGTCTGATGCTGCAGCATTGGTGGTGCCTAATACCAAGCGTTTCCACTCATTCTCTCTTCCACAAGTAGATGTAGTGACTTTTGCACAACACTGGGCCAAAACATTCCCGCGTGCAGCATGAACCCTGTGACAGGGCCAGGTGCACTGCAGAACCTACTCAACTACAGGTCTGATTTAACCACACTCCAACATTGGTGACAATTCCTTGCTTTTATGTTTTTATGTCTCAACCATAACATTATTCTAATGTAACTGTTTGTGATTAATATCTTCCTCCCGTCTGTTAAAATGAAAAATGTAGCACTACATAAGCAACAAGCTTTTGTTTTCCTTCAGTGTTCCACAGCTTCCTTAGCATTATTCTGACATAACTTGTCCTGGGCTTTGATCTCCAGCTTGTTTTGAACTTCACTGGGCTACTGTTACTGAAATACCTTTATTTTTTTTTGAAACTGGAAAGCTTCATTAAACTTTTAACAATTAATATATGATATTTCTCTGTTTTGAAACAGAATCTGAAGTTTTTGTTCAGTCTAACCTCAAAAGCAAAAAAAAAAAGCCTCCAGATTTTGCAGCTCACAGCACTGCCAACTTTAGGTGTAAAAAGTCCCCCCAAATTGACTTTAAAATTATGAAATCTGAAACACAAGCAGCACAGATTGCTTGCTAGTCCCTGGAAAGGCTTTCTTCTCAGGCTTTTAATTATGCAACCTAAAAGATAGAGCTTTCAAGAGGGGAAAAAAAAAAAAAATCACGTAACTTAAATTCAAAGGAGCTGGCAGCTGTTAAATTTAGCAAATTCTGACACAACACCCTACCTGGAAATTGCAACAGCCTTGTTTGTCCCTTTCCTTTTTTCAAGTGCTTCTTGCATTAGTGGTAGTTCCTGCTCCTGTCCTCTTTCCCAGGGCAAAACAATCCCATGGCTGTGTTGGTGCCATGTGCCCCCTCTAAGGGATCCTTTAACAGAAACGGTGCTCACTTTGAAAATTACAGGAGTTTTTGAGGCGAGAACATTTTTTGTCTGGCAGAGCTGAAGGGTGTTTCCCCAAACAGAATTACCCCATATTTACAGCTACAGCGACGCTTGCATCAACCCCCGGCAGTTCAGGGTCTATGGTGTGTGTGTACTGTAAATATAGAGAAATGCATTCTGTTTCGTCCAACAGAACTCTAGATTTTCTCTTGCAATCAAGATTTTAATGTACCAGGGCTGACATATTTTAGACCAATGTCAGCACATTTTGTGGTTTCAAATGGCTGCGACCTTGAACTCCAAATACTAAAGCTGAGAACAGGAACCTAAGCTTTGCCTTCATAGTACCAGTAGGGCTAAGTAGAAATGTCCTTCTTGGACTTAATTTAGACTTAATTGAAAAGGGACATTTTTGGTTATTATTACATTAGGCCAAAATATAAAAATGAACCCTAATACTATCTAAATCTAATAAGAGAAAGCCATCTCTCTTCCAAAATTTTCAAAGCATTTTCTATAAATGCATCACAGATCAATTTACATGGTACTTTTGTCAATAA
Organism: Corvus kubaryi; assembly: GCF_017639235.1. Lineage (NCBI taxonomy): Eukaryota > Metazoa > Chordata > Aves > Passeriformes > Corvidae > Corvus > Corvus kubaryi. The sequence goes on along the minus strand of NW_024581126.1, from coordinate 3,866,002 downwards.
GCAAAACAAAATCACAGGTTCCAATTGGCTTAACTCATATTGGAAAGCGCGAAAGCAAATGCTAGAAAATGCAATTACTGCAAACAAACTCCATTTTCTCCACTCAGGTGGGAATTTCGCAGAACATTTTATTGCCCTCAAATAATATTTCTAAAGGCATCAATACACAATTCTATTTTCTTTTCTGAGTCCCCCACACTATATAAACTAATCCTCCATAAAGAAATTCACCAGATTTTGAAATAATATATTGGTTGTTGATATTACCTTGTGCACACACATACTGTATCAATTTAAATTATTTTTCTCCATGAATCTTAAGAATATAAAAAGCAACTTCCACTGCTTGACACAAACAGATCTGGACCTATTTCCCATAACATACCCTTTGTCTCTGTAACCTACAATTCCAATTAAGCCTTTTTTCCCCCCCTAAAATAAATTAATAAAAGCCACCAAAAAGGAGGTCATATTGAGAACCAATTATATGGAAAGTAATTAAGCTAATCATAATTATCACAGACAATGTCTTCGTATTTTAATGTACATGTATTTTCACACTGCAAAAGGCCAGGGAAAGCTAAGGACAAGATTTTCCAGAAAAAGTGAAATCTTTATTTAAAAGATAAACAATGCTTGATATCAATTCTTAGTGAAGGAAATGAGAATTATGAATGCAGGACCCAGATATAGATTCTGCCCCAAATTCTTCTTCCTTGTTGACAGGGACATTTAAACAAGCAGCAGAACTTCCTTTTCTGCCCATACACCCCTATCAGGATCCTTCCAGTATCTACCCACCTATCTTAATATGAACAAATAAATACACCAGCCAGGGAAACATATGACCACCAAAACATCTTCCTGTTTCCCAAGTCTTTGAGCTTGTTCCCATTATTTGTTTTCTCATTTTCAGAAGAAAGTCTCTGAGACTTACAAATGCACAAAGCAGTAGGAAATCACCTTCCTCTGTCTCACAGTCTGGTAGAGCCCAGACAGTATTTCTGAAAAAAAACCCTCCAAACATCTATTTTTTCTGTATTCCAGGAAGGTATTTAGAGCATTTCTTATGAAGAGAAAAATCTCAAAATATACAAGAAACTTCTAAAAGTTATGTTCCTTCTATGATACATTATCTTCTACATCACTTCTTGATTTTATACATGGAACTGAAATCCTTCCTTTCAAATTATGATTTTTGAGTACATTGTTGGTAAGCTACAAAACATACTGAGGTTCATAATTTACCAACTATCAGTACTAGTGTAATGTGGATAAATACCTGTAATGATAAGGAGAAAGACAAAAAGCAGGGATAGCAAGAATAATCACAAGGCAAATAAACTCAAAGAGAAGAAATAAGATAAAATGTTTATTAAATATCCCAAAGGCTTTAAAAGCATGAACTACTGCCTAAAAGCAGGGCAACAGCTTTTTAATAACTCTGAGAATGTAACATTCTCCAGTGTGCTAAAGCAATTAGCTACTTTTGAGATTTTACCCTGTGATCAAGGCTTGTGCTTTTATTTGTAAACATTAAAGCATAAGAGCAACTTTGATATTCAAAGGTAGTTCTAAACATATTTTCATGTGGTAATGCTGGTGCTTGTTGGGAATTGTTTCTTCCTTTTCTAAGTTGGAAGAGCAGAAATCTAAAGCTTAAGCTAAACTCCACTTCTGGAGTCCAATATCCATGTGACAACATGGATAGCACTGTGTTCCAAAACCACCTCCATGGTCCTTTTCTGAAATGTTTATGGAGGGTAAAACACAGAGAGAAACCGCACAGAGAATGCAAACACAAATTACAGTCAACTAAAATATTCAGGCAGGTCTTTAGGAACCTCCAGTATTATTTTCTGAACCCCATGTTTAAATTTATTATTCTAAATAAACATTCCATTACAGTCTTTCAAGATGAACTTGGATACCAGGAATCTCCTGAGCCCCGTAAGGAAATTCCTTTTAATAACCCAACTCACAGAGAGGTTTCTTAGCTACTAAGAGAGACAACCAAATCACTCCAGCTGTATCATGTTATTACAAGGAACCGAATTCCTCTTATGCAGGTTTCTTTCCTGGCCATCTAGAATTCCCTGAGCAGAAGGGCACACAGCCCCAGATACCTTTCTTGTGAGTTTAAGCACAGGGACAAACACTGAACACCAAAAGGAAAGAGAGAAGGAAGCTTGAAGCCTGATAAAGGTTTAGAGTGGTAACTATGGACATTGGTGCCAGTGCTATTATCTGAGTTCCGTGTCTCATCCCTGCTAGTGGTTCTTGCCACCTCTGTTTCTGCTGGCTTTGCAGAATTTCAATTACCAGCTTATTGCTGGTTGTCATTTGCGTTACAGCATCCTAGGACCTCACAACAGATAGTTCAAGTTCAGACTGAAGTGTTAAGAATCCAAGTCTTTGAATTTCAGTGGAGAAAACTATGTGCTGGAATACTTCCTAACTGTCCTTCCAAAGGCAGGACAAAACAGAAGAATGAAGAACAGTGCATGTAATGTAAACTCCATTCTGCAATAGAGTTTGCATGCTTTTATTTGTGACAAAATTCAGGCAAAACTCTTGATCTTTCCTGCTCGTGTTACAAGGCCCTCTGCTGCTGCCATCTCTTGCTCTTCAATAAGGATAATTGTAAGCCACTAACCTAGGATTGAAATATTTTTAAATCAAGTTAAATGAATGTGTGAGACTTATGGTACTTATCGTTGTGCATTTGAACTGACAGTAACTTTTTCACAAGGTGCTTGAAAAATCTGTGTGATGCAGCATCTGTACTTTAGTGCAGAGAAGGACAGTGAGAATTCTGGTCCACTAATAATTATTTCTCTGTAATTAAATGTTATGGTTAATTGTTGGAGCATGCGATTTTTCATCTAGTGTGCTTTCTGCAGAGTAGGGCCTCTCTTGACTTATCCATTTTAGCCATCTTTTCTAGCCTTTTAAACAAAAAAATGGGATGAGAAACCTGCTATAATAAGGCATGATATGCAGACAAAGTTTTGCTGAATAGAGCAACAACTACAGTTAATCAAAGCCAGTCATTAAGACAAAGCACTCAGAGAGCAGCTATTTCAGTCCCTTAGACAAAGGTAACAATTTATTCCTTATTTATACTCCTTTCTGCTAAGGTTTTGCCCTCTCACCTCACAGGCAAACATCATTGTTTTCACAGCTGGCCTCACGGAAGCAGTTGTTTATGAATTGCTGTATTGCTTCCACTCAAACTGTACACACTCTGGTAACTCACTCCAATGCCAGACCCCTTCTAACACCAGAGGAGAGGCTTTTCCCTCCCCTGTCCCTGTGCAGCCTGGATGGCCAGCACTGCAGGGCATCCCCTCCTGCCTTTCCCACTACAGCTAATGGCACAGGATTGCAATTTACAGCAAGGAGATAGCAAATGGTGAGTGGCTTTCCATACAGTGTGGATTACTTTGCACAGAGTTTTATAAGGGGATATCAGTCCAGGACCTTTACTCTCAGGACCACAAGTATGGCTGCAGCTACATTATCTTATTCCCAGCAACCACTGAAACTTGCAGCAGGGACAAAGGAGAGCAGAAGGAACAAATTCCTTCCCCACCATGCTCAGGAGACATCTGCACAAAACCACAGCAAACTTCGTGTCTGCCTTGCAGCTTTTCTGTTCATCTCTTGAATGAAGGCAAATGCCAAGCGCTGCTGAGGGAGCAGGGAGCCTTCAGAGCAACATATGGGGGAGAGCAGCTCAGGGGAAAGTAAGGACATGTGGGTAATTTTTTATCATTTGCAGCTCTGTTTTAAACTAGAACCCTTTGTGTTGGCTGGTTACACCAAAAAAATGGTAACGGCAACATTCAAGAGAAAAGGAGCTACTGCACTCTGATACCCAGCCTGTCCTGTAATGTGAAAGCTTCTGGTTCATTAGAAAAGATGCACATAATTCTGAGGTCTTTATGGTTCACTCACCAAAAATTACAGAAATCCAAAGTACAGAGTGTTACTGAGCTCTCATTTCTTAATTATATTAACTTGAGAAGAGATGTGGCTCTGGAAAAAGCAGGTGAAAAAAAGCAGGTCCAGTACTTTATATCCCTGTCCTCTCATTTGTCTCCCTCTTCTTTATAGTCTCCATCCCGCCCCCGGTTTGATGTTATTTTGCTCTCCCCTGTGTTGGTTTTCCATCTTGCCTCTCTCCACACTGCTGTCCCCTGGTGTGCTGCTTTGTTCCTTCTCCACTAAAGGTACCATCAGGAGCCAGTGAGGGTTTGGTGACTGTCACCTCTCAGCTGGGGTGCAGGATGAGAAAAGAGAGCAGAGCAGCTCAGTGAAGTGAGGCACTGAAGTGACCTGAGCCTCAAAGCCATCACAAGTCCCGAGAAACTCCGTTCCCAGAGCTGTGGAAGGGCCGCCGCAATCCGGCCCTCCTGTGAGCCCAACGCTGAGCCCAGCCTGGTGTCACGGGGCAAGGCAGCAGCATGGGTCCTCCCACCCTTGTACCATGGCTGACCAGGAGAAGGTGCTGCCCGTGGGTCTTGTAGCCACCTCACAGAGCAGGTGCCATTATTCACTGTCATGCCCAGGATGACAGAGAAGGACGAACAAAACAAAAGCTCCTTTAGCTCTGGGAAAAGGGGTTCTCTTCTTCTTTTTCTCCCCACTACCAGAGTGCCCACAAATACAACACCCTCCTGAATTTAGGTCCTCCAAACCAATATACTCCCTAAATACAGGCAATTAAGATTTCAAGCTCTCCTAGCAGGCGTGACAGGGGTGGATGGGACAGGTGGAGCTGCACAGGTCTTTCTTTCACAGCCCTTTTGTGCCCAGACACATCCTTCCAATGCAGGATTTGCCCAAGCTCAAATACTCAGCTTCAGCTCGGTGCAACAAGAAGGTTAATTAACAAGCTATGCAGGCTGGTTATAGCCAGCAATAAGCAGCTCTCTATTTTTCTTTAAGAAAAAGAGAAGTCAGTAATTCTTGGAACATTTATTAACCCCCTAGTATAGGCAATTACTGTAAGATAAAGGTCTGCCAGTCTTGCATTACCATAAATTGCTGCACGTTGCTTTTCTATAGCACAGTAATGTCCACAACCAGTGTGAATAAATGCTAACATTTGAGTTTTAAGCTTGATTCAACCCCCTCGATCAAACACTTTAGCAGATCTTCACTCTCAGTGGCTGTTTGGCCACAAGAAAAATAATCATTTTATACAAGCCCAAAAAATCCAGGATGGTATTTCACAGTGTTTTGTAGCTCAGTTTAATCTCACATATTTCCTAATATGCAGAACTGAAAAGAGGAAGGCGGGTGGGAAGTACAAAACCCAAAGATCATTCCTGCTGTCTACTAGGTTTTGTAGTCACATACAACATAAAAAAATGGTGGCAATAAAAAAAAAAAGAAAGAGGCTTTGTAATAGACAGAACACTGCCAACCAGCTTTAAATTGAATTACACAGCCTGCTAATCTTTATGATGAAATAAAATTTCTTTGAACACTACACATTATACTAAAATCCACCGTGCTTTCTCCCCAGCCCCAACCCCTCTCCGCTCAAAGCAACTCCTCCACCCTGAAACCATTGTTCTTTCTAGCCTGGAATGTGATGCTCTACTAACAGAAAGACTGACTTTAATTAGCTATTGTTAATATGGTGTGCACGGTGTGAAAATTTAGGAGAGAAGTATTTTTGCATTTTGTATTTTTGATGCAACATTAAATTTGCAAGTGAAGAAATAAACTGATGGTGTACAAAGAATCCATCCTTCGACTGCTCTCCACTGAAATCATTCTCATTATGATATGTGGCTGTGGCAGCAATACTGGAGGAAGAATCTGATGAAAACATCTATAAAAGTTTCTACTTGAGTGGCGTTCGTTGTTTCATGCCTGGTCAATACAACAACCATAAATCTCTTTTCTCTTTCAAAGTGGATTCGCGGGAAAGGAGGAATTGAAAGGAAGGATTTGGGGTTTTTTATAAATTTGGGTTTGCTATAGCTTGTTATAAGAAACCTGATCATCCCCTCCCCTTTCAGAAACAACATTAGCAGCCCAGGGAAGCAGATCCAAGAAATGACCAAGCAATTATTGTGATTGAAAATCCATTCAAGAATTGTGCAATACTTTGCAGTGCTCACTGGCTCCTTTCTTTCATTGAAAATTACCAAATGAAGGTATTAGTTTAAACTTACAAAGAGCCGCTCACTCCACAACATTATTCTCTCTGAAAGCCCATTTTACCTGAGCCAACTTTTCTAATGGCTGTCAAATAACACCTTTATATTTGGTTTGACCGAGCATGGCCATTTGTAAAGAGAATTTTACACTTTAGAAGCAAACACAGCTTAAAAACCCTCCATTTTTCTATAGACCATTAGGAGATAGCAAAAATAGATTTTTGTGAAGTCTCTTTATGAAGAATTGCCAGGAATAACAAGAGCAGAACAAGAAAGAACTGATCAGATATGAATGAACTTACACAGCTCCTCAGGCATGAATTCCATTCTAGTCAGTGGAAATTTTACTGCCTCAACATTCATTTTATCCAATTGTTTCTATTTTACCTACTAAGTTATACTTCTGGGGTTCTGTTTCCCACAAAGCAACTAATATCTGGCCCAGAGCAGAGGATAAATAAGAAAAAGCAGCTATTATAACCATGGCACAAAAGGAGAATCTTGTACTTTTTCCTAATTTTGTTTTCACGTTGCACTATAGGTTGCTACATCAATAAAAATTATTCAGCCTATTACCAAAAATTAACATGGTTGTATTTTCCCACTATCTTATAAATATAATAAAATGAAACATTCGAACTATTTTTGTATTCCTCTGAGAAGAAAAATCAAAGATAAAATTAGTAATAGTATATCATAAAAAGGTATATGCAAATAAAAGCTGAGCACTGATGATTAATTCAGTCAAACCATATGGGAATTGAAAACTAAGTACAAATGGGAATTTAACCATGACGTTAAACACAGTTTGAGTCAGAACAAAAGCAAAGGAAATATTTTTAAGTAGTAATACGGCAATAAAACCTAAATAATCTAGGAAGAAGTTTTTTAAAACTTTATGGTAAAGAGAGTGAGATACATAACCCAGAGAACTACTAAATAAATAAAAAACCCACAGAACTCTGAAGATTCTAGATTTCATGTTATTAAATCTGGGGGTTTTTTGAATGAAACTGCATCAACGTGCTCTAAATTCATAATATTCAGCATCTAGAACTACTGAGCATGCAGACACACCAAATCTGGGTGTGCCGTGCACCTTCAGGTCTCTGGCACTCTCCAGCTCAGACAAGGCAGCCTATCTACACAAACCCTTGATGGTATCAGAGGGACAGAGCATGCCATCTCCAGCAGAAGAGTCACCTGTCCTCAGCACCAGCTCAACCTCTTATCAAGGTATCTCCATCCCATCCCACCGTCTGAAGCCTCAGGAAGGTTCTCACCAGAGCCATCACAGAAGACAGAGTTGTTTCCAAATTAGACTAAAGGATTTTCCTGGGAGTTGCTTCCCCCTCTCCCAGAACAGCTGTGCAAAACTCACACATACTTACAGGATTAAAGCTACCTCAGCATTTTCTTTCACTTGCAATGAATGCAATTTTTTTTCAAGTGCTAAGAGTTTTGTTTATCAAAATGGTATTTTATGTTTAGTCAATTATTCATTCTAGCTATAACAAGTAGAGCAATATAGAGTTCAAAATATGCTCCAGATGGTAAAAACACAAATCAGAAATAAATCAATTTATAAAAAAGGAAGAGATTTGTTTTTATTACCATAATTTTACTTTAAAATATTCACAAGCTTCCTTCTGGTTCTAAATTACCCCAGCATACTTTGAGCTAATATCCCTCTGAATCTGAAGAAATTTAGAACTTACTAGTTTGGTTTTTTTAATAAAAATAGTGTGATGTCAGATGCCAAAATAATTCACATCAGAAATATACTTTTACAGAGCAAAAGCCCTCAAGAATAAACACTTCATCACACTGAAACTGTTCTCAATGTACATTAGTAAAAGGAACACACTTACTCTAAACCCTAAATGAGCCATGCCTGGAGAGGAGATGAAGCCAGATAACTAAGCCAGACCAGAGAGATTGAGAAAGGATAAAAGTGGAATGTGACCCTGCATTTTTAAACAGTGATAAGAAAAGAGCTTGATCTTACTATTATACTATTCTGGAACAGTTCATTTTTTTTCAAATTGAATTATGCTATCTTCAATATGAAACACATTCTGGCAGGTGTCTGGCTTAACAGTTTTGAATAAGATTTCAAATTTCCACAGCACTAATGCATAAATTTAAGTGTAGACTGGAACCAAGTGTCTGTCCATAGTTCTGAGAGCAACACCACATTTCCATTTTGCCATCTATTCCATGTAACAATTCCAGCAGCAATTCCAAGGTGATGCTGCTATTTCCAATAACTAATATTCACACAAAAATGAACTTTAAAATAATTGACAATACTTTGCTGAGGACCACATCCGCATATGCAGAGTGTAACAAGAAAACCTCTGCATTAAAATTACATAATCATTCTTTTTAAGTAACATGATCAGGAACTACAGCACAGAAAAAAAAAAAAAAAAGCTGGTTTTTTTTTAGCTCTAGCAACAATGTTTATACTAAAGGCAAACATATGTTACAGGTAAAGAAATATTTGTTCCAGTACAAACGCATACATATTTTGCCACTAAACCATTCACAAAGTTTCTACAGTCATTACCCCAAAGAAAATAAAAGGAAATAAACTTTCAAAACAAAAGCGTGACTTAAAAAACATGAAACAGTCAAGTTGCTAAATCCTAGAACAACTCAGGAAAAACCTAGCTAAATTCAACTTTCAGCTCCACAGACAACAACCAGCAGTAAGTTCACTTACTGAATTTATCCAAGTCTACCACTGCAAGATTTTGCCTTGCCGATGCAGTAATATTCTTTATAATAGAAACCTTACATGGGGGGAAAAACAAACAAACCAGAACCAAAAAATGAACACAGGACAATATAACCACTGAACAAAAAAGTACAAAATAGGCTATCTGAGGAAAATTTTTATCTGAATTCAAATTATTCACACAAGTAAGGATATGCACAATCAGGCCCATAGTAACTGAGCAAAACAAACAAATCAACTCATTAAAGATCTATCTGCCTGAATTTATCTTTGCTTTCTCTTCAATTCCTTTGAGTTATTCAATCTCTTTCCATCACCCAGAAAAGGAAATATTGCACTATGAAGACAGAGCTATAATTAGATATTCTTCTATTTCATTTCACATATATGACTGAATGAGAATGGACGGAAAAAATATGAACAGAGATAATAATAGTAAGTTGAAACATCCAGTAGAAAATATATTGGGCACAGAATAACATCTCAATTCTTCCTCAGCACATAATGCTGTGTTTACTGCAAAATTATTTAAGTTACTATAAGAGACTTTTAATGAAAACTATTATAAATTTAAAATAACTGTTTAAAGCATTTAACAGTCCCTAAGGTCAAGTGATTACAGCAGTTACAAGACCCAAGGGACATGTTCACACCAAAACAAAGTGAATAAATTACCTCAGCCAGTGTATGTAATCACTAAGTGACCACAGAGGTTATTCAGTGTATAAGCCCAGATGACTTCCATGCAAAACCAATAATGAAAATGTAACAGCCAAAGAGAAAAAGCATTTAACTAGCAAAAGTTGCAGGAAGGGCTGAGAACTTGGAAGAATGGGAAAGAGTGTGCAGAAAGCAAGTTCCATGACTTAGCTGTTGAGACAAGGAAGAAGGATGAGTGTAAATTAAATGGACAGACAAGATGCCAAACATTTTTCCCAGGTGAAAGACCCAAATTGTTGCAAAGCGATTCAAGGCTCAAAAAATATAAAACTGCAGAGCTGACAGCAGTGCTCTCATCCCTGTATAACTGTGGCATATGTAATGCCCTGTGAAGTACAAGCAAGGCAGGAGCTCAGAATAATAATCTTTTAACCTTCCCCTTAGTTTTACTGCCAGAAAAAAATTATGGACAGTTATTGTGTCTTAGTTACCCCATGATATAATTCTAATGGAGGCAAGACCCTGTTTTTTACCACAGAGTAGGTAAGATAAGCTGCAGAATGAAACCCAGCTTTGATCTGGCTTCTCTCCCTCATGGCATAAATGATACAGATGCCTTGTCTTCATTACAGCTTCACAACACAATTGCCAGTGGAGAAAACCACATCCAAGAAAGGCAGGAAAACATTTTTCTATACGGACAACCTTGTATTTGATGGCAGTTCTCAGTGTATAGCTTTGGAATAAGGTTCCTACCAACTATGGTGAAAAAAGATGCCTCCCACCACACTGAGGCAGCAAAAGGAATCCTGCTTGATCCTGCCTGCCACTGGTATGTATTTTTTTAACTACTGCACATCATCACCTCACATCTTTGAATGTATAAAATCTTCACAACACACACAGTAAATAATAAAAGAGTAAATGGTAAAACACAACACATTTTGCAGACAGGAGTCTGAAAAAAGTGGCAAAAGGACATGCCTGACTTCAGTGTTGTGATTCCTGGTGAGGATGCACTGAAGCAAGTATTCACCAACATCCCCACAGATGAATCAATTTTCTGTCTTGCCCTGTGCCAGGAAGCTAATAACTGGTATTATCATATATATATATATATATATATATGAGAAAATGCAAGTGGACTCTGTGCATGTAAAAAAATTTTTCTCTGTATCTGAAATATGAAAGCCTGAGGCCAAAGCCAGTAGGCCCTTACACAGTCAAAGATTCCAGTTTCAGTGAAAATGACTGCAAAATCTGCTTTCTCAGATAAATACTATACTGTCTTCTACAAGAACTATGCATACATGCTAAGAAAGCCCCCTGGTAAACTACTGAGACTGGAACACAACCTACTCAAAGGGTTGTAATTCTTCTGTTGGGAATGTTAAGCCAAGGACCTATGTGTTAAAATAACATCATCATGAAACACCTGTTAGATACAAGGAATGTCAAGTGGCTGCCAACAAGATCCCCCACAGAAGGGTGAAAGCATCCTGGCAGATTATTTGGTTTGGCTTTCTGCAGCACTGAGTGTTTTCAAATGCCAAGCACTGGACACAGGCTCTGGCTGAATCAAAACAGCATTTGTGAAATTACTCAAGGGCCAAAGAGGAATTCAGGTGGCCAGACACTGCTCTTAGCAATGCACTCAGGGTAGCCTGTGGAGGTCTGTGCTCTCCAAAAGGCAATTCCTCTTCTGGGGCTGCCTGGCATCTGCAACAACTGAACCCCGCTGAGCAGCAGTGCTCCCCAGCTTCTGTGAGGAACGAAGCTCAGTGTGACCCATCCCTCACTGCAGGGAAGCTGAGATTCCCAGAGCCTTCCCCTTGGCTACTCCTCACCTGCTTGTCCTCCTCCTGTACAACACCAACATTTGCACGGGATCCCACAGAACACTCAAAAGCTGAGGAAGATGATTCCTACTGTGTCTCTTCCCTCACCCCATAACATATCTACCTACTTCTCCTACTTCTTCTAACTTCCCATTCCTGCAATTACATGCCCAGAAAAAGGATAGTTTTGACCTTATCAAATCTAGTATCACTTTCTAGAAATAAGAACAATAAAACTAAGTTACTGTGATATGATTAGAAAGCCCCCCTCCCACATGCACAGCAATAAAAAGAATGAAAAACACTAATTAAAATAGGGTTGTGGAAATCAAAGGAGGTCAGGTAAAAAGAAGAGTATGAAGAAAATGCAAAGAAGGATGACAAGAGAGACAATGTAGAAGTTCTTCTATTTAAAATTCCTTTTGTAAATCCAAATGTTCCTTACATATCTCTTGAAGGGTCAGCCAAGGAACTCCAATGCAATAAAATGATTCTGTTAAAGGCACATAGAGATGCTGCCATCACACAGCACACAAGAGAGAGAGCAGTAAATCCTGATGACAAAGCTATGCTTTGAAATATTTTTTATATAATGCTGTAAATTCATTCTAATGCTTTTTGAAAATCAGCTGCTCAAGTCACCTTCAGCTCTGGGTATTTCTAGACCAAGAGGTGACATGACAGTGCCCAACCAGCCTACCAGTGGCATTTTAACAGGAGCATCCTGCACAAGTTCCCCTCCTTCATTTTGGTTTTCTGCTGTTGCTATTTAATTGCCCTCAGTTCTAGCACTATGCTGTCAGGGCACTGCTGTCAAATACAGCAGAATATGAAAGGTATTCTACCAAAGAGATGCTGGCTGCCCGTGATCAAAGTTAAAATGCCAGTACTCCAACTCAAAGGGGCAAGCACGTGAATATCACCCCCAAAAAAATTCTCCTCTTCCAAACAGTATTATTGATTCTGCCACGCTGTATTGTGGGAAGGAGGACTTTCATCATTTCCAAGTATGTTGTAACTGCTAGCACTGCCTTAAGTTATAGTAAACCCAAAATACAGTGAGCAGCAGTTTTGGCTGTGGATATAAAACCCCTCATCCTCAACTAATGGGACACTGTATCCTTTGTATGAGGTGCCACCACCTCCTCTGCACTCCCATAGGGCTACACCGTTCTTGTTGTGCAATGACAGAAGGTAATGCAGAAATACAGCAAAGTCTCTAAATTTGTCTTAATTAACAGAATTATACTGAGGCTCGAAACAGCACATCACATGAGGACAAGTGAAGTAAGGGTGGGGGAGACTTTCAAGTGCCCTAATTCAATTAGGAGGCAGTGACTGACACTTGGACTGGAGAGGTTAATTGGGGTCACCAAAACGCAGTAATTCCTTACCTAACCAGTCATTAAACTTCTTAACCTCTGAGGGCAGTCCCAGCTCGGTGAAATCGCCCGTGTGAAGAAGGATGTCCCCATAAGGCATCTGGATGCCATCTGTTCTGGAGTGTGTGTCTGAGACGCAGACAAATCGCGTGTGGCCCGCTGGTTTTGGAGTGTCATATGGGATAGGGTCGACCCTAAAGCAGACACAAAGATCTCGTAACAGTTACAAGGTTAAAACCCTCACATCTATTATTTCAGATATCAACACACATCTCTCTCCAGAAAAGCGTGCACACACACACAGACACACACACATCCATTGACACACTCCATGCTCTGCCACAACACTGCCAAAAATCCAGGAGGGACCACAGTGCTGCTTAAAAACTTACCTGGTAAGAAAGGAAGATTAAAATGTACACAAGATATGGCCATTTTCTGATACTAAAATTTAGTTAAACATTGGAAAAATGAATTTAGGAGACTTTGAATTCAGATGTTTTACATTGTGCGCCATATACATGAACAGGTACAGGGGCCATGAAATAACAGGTCCCACAGGTGGGCCAGGAACTGGCTCTCACCTGAGCTGAGCAGCTTAGCAGCTGATTTTGTTCAAGGGCATAGGTACTCCCACAGATTCCAGCACAGAGTATTTGTTTGCACACAATACATTCAGGAGTGCTTTGATGAAGGCTAGAAACCGCAGAACTGAGCCTAGTGACAGCTTCCTAAACTCATACAAAGTCCTGAGCTCATCTTCCCAAAATCTGTCAAGTCAGGAACTGATGTGCTATCACACTAAGCAACCACATATAAAGCATTTTTTTTCTCTAGCCAACAATGTTAATATTTTAGTTCAATTGGTTATTTGCAAGCTATATTTGGTAATTTGATCTTATCAACTACATGTGACTCATCACGGAAGTTTGGTCATTTGCTTTTGGAGATTTTTTTTTATTATTTAAGCAGAATAGAGAAAAATAATAGGTAAGATAAATGCTTTATGCATACTTAGTGGTTAGAAGCTTTAATTTGCAATAGAATATCTTAAATACAAAAGGCAACCTATTGCCTACTTTGGAATAGCAATTATTTCTCTGCAGAGTTACCATAATTTGATTTGCTCAACATTTGAATAGCACAGCATCTGGATTAGTGCCACAGAAAATCCCATCCCAATTCCACAAAACTTCAACTCATTCCATTGATGTGCCACTTTGATCATGGCTAGAGCTTAGCTTCAGCTAGAAATTTTGAGGTATTTAGGAGTTATGTCAGAATAATAGTCCACTTAATGTCTCAAATTATCAGACTAGTGAAACCAAGCTCTAACTACTTTAAAGCATCCAAAATAATGCTGTTCTAAGACTTATTTGGACAAACCGGCACAACAGGCATTCAAAAATCAGTGCCTGAAAGTAAAAATAAAATTAAACAGGTCTTCTTAGTGTTGCTCTCCACACTAAAAAGAAAAACCAGTACACATCACTGTGAATTTGTTTGCCCTAAATCCCCACATTTCTAATGAGATGCATGATCAGTAACAGAAAATAAACACAAACCTTAAGAAAATACTAACTTTTGAAGTATTACATAAGTTTACTGAACTGTAAACTAAATTAGCATTTCGTTTTTAATATACACTGAACTGTGTGAAAACTTCTACCAGTGCCTTGAACTTCAGCTCCCTACATAGGGGAGAAAGACCAGAAGCATGCCCCAGGGTGCAAATCAGTTCTCTGCTCTGGGGAGTTTTAGAGTGTTTCCAGAAATCAAACTCCGTATGGATATGTCCTGGTCTCTGGTAGAAAAATGTCCCTGTGAATGTACTTACTAATAAGATTTTACTGAGTTAGAATTTAACTTTGTTAGAATTTGATAATTATATTATATTAATTATTTATTATATTTGTTAGAATATTAACAGCTAAAATATTAGTGGGGGAAGCAGTAGGGGGACTGCATTTTCTGAGGTACCATAACTAGGTCCTTCCAATCAAGCCGTGTGTACCATAAAAGTACCATACCTCATTGACGTGGGCCACTGCATTAATTTGCAAAAGGCTCTCCAACATGATGTTCACTTTGAAAACAGCTTCTATTGCCAGCTGGACTGGAGGGAAGAGACAGTTTGGTAGATAGTTGCTGTTGTACCTCCTATTCCACCCAAAGCACCAGGTACAATGACCTGAGCCATGCAACTGGTTGCCACTTCAGAAACCCATGACAAAAGTCTAACTCCAACAATCAATGGATTTCTCTTCTCAGCAAGGGTCTGAAATTCATAAGGTTATTATTCCAGAGAAAAAATAATTTACCCATTGAAATTGCACTGGCAAGCTGGGCAGAACTGCAATCAGAGGCTGTAGTGCTTTCCTACATGGTGTCTTCCTTCCAAAATATGGAACTCTCCAAATCAACATTGCCCTACTTCGAAGCGTGTTTACTCCAGTCAACACAAACATGAACACCAGCTTTCACCACCACCACGTAACTTGTTCAGATGCCCTCTGCTTGAGCTATGACCAGCGCTGCCAGCCTTGGGGAGTCCAGTTTTGTTTGTAGACAGCAGCTATGCTTTTGCTGTTCTCTGCAGTTCGCAGCCAAACAAACCCTGTTCTGCTTGAGGCAACCCCTATTAGTGTATGACACCGAAATCTGGTTCAGGATTTTTCTATTCATGCAATGACTTACTTAGAAAATTCTATAATCAAAATTCATTAAGTCCCTGACTCTTCTTTCTCTTCTTTACAAACACTATGATGTTGCCAAGTAACATTTTTTTTACATCTTAGCTTCCTTCTCTTATTCAGTAGTGCTTGCTTACTAAGTATTTGAAAGTGAGATACTGAAGGTTATTGTGTTCAGTCCATCAATTTATCTTACTCAAAATAGTGCTTCAATAGAAACTTAATAAAAGTGGTGTTATTGCCAGTCCTAAAGGCTCAAGTTTTCTTTTCATCCACAGCTACAGCATGGCAAACAGTAATAGGAGAGTTTCCTTTTCCACTGCATCCCCAGAGGATTGGGCTCTGAAGGTGAGGCACTGCCCTTTCTCAGCTTCTGGTGACACACTGCCCACCAGCAGGTTCTGGGCTGAGAACATCACCCATTCTTCCTGTGCTCTGATCACCTCACAAACCAGCAGCTGGGCATTACACCCTGGCATTTCTAAAACCTCTGTGATAGTGACGCATCTGAGCCTTACTGCAGTTCAAGAGCAGATAAAATAATTATTTCAGCCCTGTCCACCACCATTCTGCTGAATCAAAGCATGTACCTAAGAAATTCAACTCATTCTTTACCTTTGCTCCAAACACAGTGCATCCAGCTAACCTTGACACTCTCCATCACCACCAACACTTTATTTTTTTCAGTCTTCTTGATCTGGCAGACTGAAATGCTTCACAAATTATTTGAATACTGCATTTGGAACAGCGTGCTCATGGAAAGATGCAGTATTTCAGAATAATTTAAATGTTCATATATTAGGATTAATACAGTAAGCAGGAAATAGAAAACAACATAAGATGTGTTACATCTTAGAAAATCAGGCACTTGGCTGTTTTTTCAAAAGTTTATGTAAGACTCAGAACGAAATCCTGTAAGGCATTTGAGCAATGACTGCTTTGTGAGATCATGACAGTAATGTAAGATCTGTCACATTTAATGCATTTATGACAAGGGTTCAGGAATCAGAAGGGACAATGTAACCTTCATACACTTCTATAAGAACCTTGTTTATCAGATAAATACTTGGCTTTACTAAACTGCCCTTACCACCAGTGGTTCTCATTTAGAGTAAGAGTCCCTCAGGTACAAACCTCAAATTTACAGTTCCTCACACACTGCTGCAGCTGCATGAAACAACAGCATTATCCAGGCTCTGATTTGGCTCGCTCAGGTACCACTCAGCAGTCCCTTCCTCCAAACCCACAGTTACCACGGCACTTCCAAGACAGTGGGTAACTCAGGGGGTGAGAGCTGCCCCTTGCCCTGCCAGCTGTGCACACAGCAGCCCAGTGCTGCTCCCAGGGACTGCTCCGTCTTGGGGTTGTACTCTGTCCTCACCCATCAGACAGCAAATTTCACCATGGCTTTAAAAGCAGGAGATTACATAAGCAAGAATGAGCAACACAGATGATACTGAGGGGGTTTGAACAGCAAGGTAGTGGGGTAGTTGAATTCAGGAACTCACAGAAAAGGAGCAGCTTGGGCCTTTCACATGCACAGAGGCAAAGGACTTGATTTAGGATGTCATGCTATGGAACAGACATGTTAACTGTGTATTTCAGCCCAAGCCTACACCAGTTACTCATAACGATGTCTTATAAATCAGCAGCGTTAGAAAGCTCCTCTGAGACAGGCAGGGCAGTGCAGCCCTCCTACAGACACAGCTGCAGGCACAGCCACACTGGGACCCTGCTTCAAAAAAATTCAGAAAATATAAAAGCACCATTTTTCTGAGAGGAGTAAGTTTTGGTTGTAAAGGATAATTCTGCATGGGTGAGTTCAAAGGCTGAAAACAAAGGTCTTGAGTTGGGTTAGATGGTCCCTGGGAACGCCGGTGGTTGGAGAGCCAAACCCCACAGCATGTTCACTGCCCTGCTCTCTCGGGTTTTGAGATATGTAGACTCCAAATCCCCTCTTAGAGAGGGATTCCCAAGAAACCAATTCATCCATGAAGATGGAATAAAAATCTTAAACATTAAGCCAGGAAAAATTTCCAGTTCCTAACATCCTAAATCACTCAGATGAATGCAGCACCTATGCTGGACAAAACATTAACAGATGCTGAAAATCCCTCCTCCAGCCCCACTCCCCACAACTCAAATCAGCATTATTCCTGCTTACAACCCACCACTCTGCAAGCTGGTTCTGCTGGCATTGCTACAGGTGAACAAGTCAGCAGGCAGCACAGAAAACCACATAATTTTACTCTTCCCAGGCTCTCCAGATGCATGAATAGTCCCATGACATACAGGCCCATCTCCTCCCTAGACTGTGTCACATCATATGCTGGCTTTTCATCTCAATAATTACTCCACTGGGTATATCCATGACTGAATTTGTGGGTTTATTTTTTATGACATCTAAATTAGTATTCATTATACATCCATTTAAGCACAGACTTCAAGTCTGTGTGCCACATAAAATCCATGTGTGTTGTTGCACTTACTCTGCTTTGGGAGTCACTTGGAGACATCCTATCTAGTAACTACTCCATATTTAAAACATATCTATAGAACTAGCTTTTAAAAAGCATCCTTCTCATACTTCCTGTGAATAGTCATCGTATTTATTTACAGTTTAGCTTCCTCTTGTAAAATTTCATACTCTTCTTGTTACTCCTATTTTCAAAATTTGCAAACCAAATACTTCTTCAAAGAGTCAATTAGCTTGGTATATTTATTTTAGGATTAAAATACAAATATTTTCTGCAAAAACACTTTTAAAAGCTTGTTTCTTAGGGCTGTTAGTTCCCTGTCCTCAGCTAAGGCAATGAAAGACAATTTTTTTGAAATGAGAAAACAAAAGCAATATATTTTCTATATCTTCAGGTTTTTCTTTCTTTGAATTCATACCTCTGTCTCTTTACACGCTCCCTCTGGCATGGAAAATTCAGGAGAAAAGAATGGGATTTCCTGTGAAAACTGCTTGCTACAGTGCTTAATGTATTTGTTTCTGTATCCAAGTCTCACAGCTTTGTTACGTTATGATATTTGTTACTGCTCTTAGAGCCAGTCCCAAGTCCTGGAATAGGGCAATCGTGTGAAACCTGAGGCTTAATTAATTTTGTCAAAATTTATCAATATGTCTTTCAGCTGAAGAAAAAAAGCATGAAATGCACCTGCATGCCCGGCAGCACCCAAGAAATGTAATGAAAGTAAAAGAAGTGTAATTGTTCTTATTTAATAAAACAAACAAACAAACCAAACCTCAGGACTATTAGGCCAACTTCGTAAGTCTTGACTGAGTTTTTAATGCCACAGACTAGAAGGACTATATCAGACTGTAAATGTGTCTACATTTTGAACCAAAAGTTTAGTATCTTAATTTACTAATCTTCAAAACATGAACATAAATGCAGTGTCATTTAAGTTCCCCTGTCAGAAAAACATTTACATGCCCATACACACAGAGCTGATTTTGTGATACAACACATGCTGAAGACACAAAGCCAAATACTAATTTCCTCTCAATAAACAAAATTAATGCCAAAATATAGTATTACTTTAGTTGGCCACTGTCAGCCATTGTTTAAATTGTTTAAATTATACATATTAATGCTTTTGTTAACTTGACTCTGTCTTCCAGTATAGTCAAACACCAAGCCAACATCTGGTTTCTTCTCTGACTAAAAACAAAGGGATGCAAATACCTTTCAACACTCTCACTGGCAGATTTTATTTGTACAAGCACACATACGTAAGAACAGACTACCCCAAATCGGCTAGAAAGTCCCACCTCTTCTGGAAACCTCCCTGTACATGTGTCACCCAACAAAGCCTTAGAGGGTTCTGGAAACTGTAAAACAGAGGTCTGATATTTATTACAGAAATGGCATTAATTGTGTCTTGGTGCAATGTGGAAAAAAAATAAATTACATTTACAACCCCACAGGAGGATTCAATGCACTGCTCAGCAGCTTACTGCTAACGCTTCCAACAATTATAGCTGCAGGGAAATGATGGATCTTTTTATTACAGGTTCTGGAGCTGTTTTACTTCCAGTGAGATTTATGAGATTAAACAGAAAGGACCTATATTACCCAGTGTCATCATTTGGGCAAATTTAAGAAAACTCTCCTTTATAAGGAATTTATAATAATACATCTTCTCAGCCTGATTTAAACCTCAACTAATTAAGAGTCCAAACTCTGCTAATCCCAGATTCTGGTCAGTAATAAAACCAGAAAGAGCTAAAATCCAGATTTTCCATGGTGTTCTTTGAGGGGCAAATAGTCAGCTGGTCTTTTCTGAAGTACCTAACCTCTGCCTTTGATATTAATGGGAATTCAGAAATGAAATTGCTTGAGCACTTTTGAAAATCCTATTAATCATCACTTTGCAGAAAAAAATTCTTCTTAGTCAAAAAAAATACCTTCTAAAATTTAGCTATCAGTGGCTTTCCAAAGCTTAGAGAAGCAAAACAGAACTGAAAAAAAGTATCAATACCAGTATCAGCATCACTCGAATGCCCAGACAAAAGTTTCCTTTAAATAAAATAGTAAACTACCATTCTTATGCTGATATGGTTCCAATTAAAATTCATTAAGAACTGCTTTTCCCCCATTCTTTGCTGCTGTTGTTGGGGGACTGCTATAAATTATGTCTTCCTCCCACCCTGACAGAACTTATTTACTGGCAAAACTGCACATCCTAGGAGGGAAAGTTAAGCTCTCTACACTGAAAGATTTTTATTTCCCTACAAATAATATACAAGTTAAACAAACGACAATAAAATAGAAGCTATACAAACACCAACTCATGAAATATACTCAGAAAGTACAATCTGGCATGCCAAGTTTAGATCCAATTTTAATTTAAGGACAATGAGGTTTGAAAAATACACATTTTGATATCTTTAGCAAGAGTGAGGCTAAATTAAAGTGTGGTATCCCTCCAGTCATTTCCACTGCAGGAATCATAAAATGGGCTTGATTTACTTATAGGACAGAAACCACAGAGAAGGCTTTAGCCTTTGTTTCACCAGTAAAACAGTTTTTCCAAAATGTAATGGAAAAAAATGCACCCCAAAACAAGCAGAAGCAGTTCTCCAGGATAGATTACATTTAAGTGGTTTTGCTCTAACTTGACGTGCCATCTTCCTCAGAAATTAGGACAATTCTGATCAGAGGGATCAAAGTCACAAGGTTCTGTCAAAACAGAATTGTACAAGCATGTACTGCAGCATGTATTCCATTTATGATGCCCATTTATATTAAGAATCAAATCTGGAATGTCATAACATGTACAGAATTCATAAGCATAATTTGTAATTTTTTTATTAGAGATGATAAATTCATCAAATAGACAATAACTCTTACATAATATGGAAGCTGGGCAACTGGACCTGAAGGTGCATAAAATTTTGAGAACTCATTCTGTTTAGAATTTGCTATTAAATCTAAAATCTATCTTCATGTTTCAGAAACAAATACTCAATGTTTAGACACCCACTAGATTAAGCCCAGAGTGTTTGCAAAGACTCACTTGAGGCTGGTCCTGTTTCTTTTCCCCCCAACACGTATTTGGTCTAAGGTATAGTGGCTACTTGAAATTTCGCTGACTTTCAGATCAAGGAATACAAATGCTCTTCTTTAAGCCCCAGCTTAAGTATACAGTGCAAGTCAGAAACTCTGCCTTTAGTCTTCTCAGTCATTTTGCTTTCTGACCTGCAGGTATCACCCTCTCCAAGGGAGGAGACACAATTCAATCTCCATGCAAGCAAAGGGCTAGCCCTCTCCTAAACAGACTGCTAATCACGAGCCTCTATGCTGCTCTCCCTTATGGTTTGACTTCCACAGAGGTGATGGAACCGAGTCAAAAAAAGCCTCTTCACAGGAGAAACAATTCACGCTGGGCAAACACCACCAGTTCCCATTTTTGAGTTACTAAAGGCATAGAATGCCATCAGCATGCCTGTGGAATTGCCACTGATGTTAGTAGGAGATCAGCGAACAAACAGACTGGAACATATAACTCAAAAAGAAATTTCTAGCAGTCATGCAGCATGACATACTATTTTAAAGAAGTAAATTGGCAGACATCGTATGTTAACTGCAAAATGAATTTGAGTATGTGAACCAGTACAAAAACCTGTCTCTGTTAGGATGTACAGTCTCTCCTGCATCTGAGTTCTAACAAACTTCTCGAAGGTATTACTCATAAAATGCTTCCCATCAAAATCCAAGCATCTAACGCTGTGTTCCTGCTAAATAAAACCCTTCACAATAGCCATGCTGTCTTAAAAGGCCCTCTACCACTCGGCCTCATATATACGAACTACTTCAGCCCTTGTCAAAGGTTTCTTTTCATTTGTTACCTCCTAAGGTTTAAGAAGCTTTGTACAGGGAAGATGATAATATACAGACACCATTTAGCTCTCCTTCTAAAGTTAAGTCCTAGAGTCTACTAGGAACAGAGAGGAGATTATTGACTGCCTTCTGCCAACACCAAAATACAGGTCTCTACTCAGCATCCAGGTTAACAAAAAACTCAGCACCACATTAAAATGGTTAATTGGAATTAGGTAAGCTTTCATGTTCTGTAGTCACACAGCTGGCCTAATAATTGCGTATTCCTAGAAATTCCATCACAACAAATTTTGACACCAGTTGTCTAAAGCTCAACTTGAACTCTAGATCTAGACTAGTGAGAGATATGAATCAGTCCCAGGGTGTATAGAAAAATATACATTTATCTCATATAATTTTCTTTGTTGCACAGGAGGAAAGAAAAAAACCCCAACCAAACAAAACAAAAACAGAAAAAAAAACCCACCTAACTGCCAAAAAACAATTTCTGCTCTTAAGATACACTCCCAACCTTTCACAGAAACTTTGCTGGAGACACAGAAACGTAGAAGACAACTTTGGGCTTAAAATTCTGCTGGAGAGAATTTAGCACTTTAATCTTTCTATCCTTTATCTTTCCAGTGCAATTGTCTTCATTACAGCTAAGAGCGTCTCCCTGACACACATCTACCATGAAATCCAGTCCCAGACAGAACTGGATTCAATGAACAGAACGCCACAATTCCTCGGTGACTGGATTGGAGAGGGCTGCAGTGCGCTGTACCGTAGATACTGAAAGCAGGTTCTTTTATTTGTAAAACACTGTGCCAAATGCATTCCCAGCTAAGAAGATTCTACTAGATAGCTCTCTCCATCTTTTCTCCCTCTCCAGTATTAAATAACTTATGACAAGGAAACCTCAGGTCAAATAGTACACATTCCACAATATTTCAAACATTAGTTCAAGTGAGAAAAATCTTGGTAGATAAAGCTGTAGCAGGTGGGGCAGAAAAAAAATCTCCTGTCTGCACTAGCAGAAAGCTGCATGAAGGCAACTCCAGCTGGAGATACTCCTTGGAAATGCACAATTCATTCTGATTTGCTTTCTCCTCCTTTCTATTTTTTTTCAAATCTCTCTTATCATTCAGCATTCTCATTCATTTTCCATGAGTACTTATATATGACAGAGGCTGCTGAACTCAGGACCACCATCTTCTTCTAGAAAATACAAAATATCTCACAGATAAAAACCAGCACTGACTATTTCAGTTGCACCACCACTTTAACTTGACTGTGGCATTTATTTGACACACATCACATTTATACAATATTACGAGAAGCAGTGCTGCAAATACGATCAGGAGGTTTTATCAAAAATGTAGTTAATAGGCAGCATGTTTGTGGGCAGCCACAGTGCTACAGGTTACCTAAGAACATTTGTGTTTTGCTTATACTTCTATAATAAAAATTAATGACTTCAAAGTCTTCAGTGGGAATATCTAGGACATTCATATTTATCAGAACCGTTAGTGGCTTCTGCAGTAAGCAATTATTCTTATTGCATTAAACCGTTTATTTCCAAAGATGTATCCCCAAAAATCAAATAAATCCAAAAATGAATTATAGTCAAGACAGAAATTTACCTCAGGGATACTTTTAGAAAACTCAATTTAAAAATGCATTTACTTTTGCCTTTGTGCCAGTAACAAAGGCGGGGGAAAAGAGGGAAGAACAACAGAATCATTTTGCTTTCAGTGTTATCTACAAGACAATTCCAAAGCCAAACAAGCTGAAACCTCTCAATATACAGCTTCTATATGTGAATGGTAGTAAGGCATTGTCACCTATGACCTGGAGGTTGTTGCTAATTGTACAGACCTACTGAATAATACTTAATATGCAACAGAATATTGTTTTCAATATTGCCCTTGAAAGCTTTGAAAACTCGCTGCTTCCAAATCCATATGTTGCACACTACCAAAATTTTAGTTGGCATGACAGATGTAGGAGCACACTGCAGAAAGTAATTTCTATGTCAAATACAAAAGGCAAATAGTTGCTGTTTGAAATTTAGAGAGAAAACATCACAACCAGAAGCCCCAGGAAGGAGGAAAACAAGCTGCAAGCTGCACCACATAACATTTTACGATACAAAATGAGATGTGGGCAATGTAATTTCACTTACGGGATTCATTTTATAAGCAATGCAAATGCAATCTCACTGATTACGCTCCAAAACAAAAGAGGGAATTTCATTGCTTCAGCCAGTGCAATTAGACATGCAAAAATCACAAAACTCCTATCTGCAGCAGAACAAATAGAAACCATCATTTCACATTTAGATGGGAATAACCAAGGTGGGTGAAATGCATTCTGTTGTGGTGGGTGTTGGGGAGGCATAAACTGAATTGTGCAGCATTTAAGCTCACACAGTCTGTGGTACATACCGACTCATGCTCAGAGATTAATTCCACCAAATTTGTCATAAATGAGTGAGAAGGTACCTCAGAAACACCACGACATGAGGTAAAATAACCCCCAAACAACAATAAAACTAACCAAAAAAAAAACCAGTTGTCCCCCCCCAACAAAACAGAACACCACCAAAAAAACACCCCAAAACTGCAGACCGATTTTTAATACAAGAGTCTGTTTCAGCTTTTATTTATCTTCTGGTTCCTTGAAGCTTGAGAATAGGAGGTTACTCTGAAGTAAGTCAGGCTGTGTGAATTAAGAGTACCATTGCTTTCCCTATATGGCTCCCTGGGGAGTCTATTTATTAGGCACAGGCCTGTTTTCTGATTTAGCTTAAGCACTTTTCCTAGAGAATATGACTGTCCACACCAAGAGGAATTTTCGAGTAGCAGCTGCAGAACAGCCTTTTTCTGTAGGAACTATCTTGAATCAGTTCCCCTAAATGGATACACAGTACTGATTTTCATCTTCATACTCCTCTTAGTACTTAAAAGGAGAAAAAAAATAAATGTTTTTAATAGATATTCCCATAATAAAAACTTCAGAAAAGCTTCAGCTTCTTGAAAATTAGCAATAAAACTGAAACTGATGAAACCAAAATACACATATAGATGGAATATCAGGGCACTCAGCTATACTAACTTGGGTGTGCTGCTTTTTGTTTAACAATCAAAACCACTTTTGCTTTGACTAAGAATACATGCAAAATTGCACCCACCTACCCACCCACAGTAATATTTCTCAGCATGTAAATGAAATGCAAGCTCTTCTCCCTTTACCCATTATGGAGCAGGAAAAGATACCTTCCAGGGACAAACTACAACAGAATTCCACAGCTCTGCAAGGCTATGGGGAAGTGCAAAGGAAAAAAAAAAAAAATGTTTCTATGAGTTTGCAGCAAAAAAAATCATTACTAAACATTCTGTAAAAGATATAAGGATTAGGGTAGTTTGTAAGGAAGCAGGCTAATTCACTAGGTTGCTTAAAGAGACAAAAAAGAAAAAAGTGTGCAACTGTTAAAGCCTGGGAACAGCTGTCTTAGCCATTTCTTTCTTTACATCTGGATCCACTGGGCTGTTATTTTTCTTTACATTTCTGCATTCTGGCGTTGCCAGTGAAATTTCCAGTTGCACAGCACCAGGGCTGCTTGTGCTGGTGCTTACTGAAGTCAATAAAGTCAAAGTTCACAGTGACCATAATAGGACAGGAATGTGAGCTAAGTGAAACTACTTTGTTCACATCAATACTGTTACAGTCACCTATATTATATGAAATTAGCAGTTAAGATTCTCAGTTCTTTGACTGAAGTGACTAATTTCCTGCAACCTTTCTCCTCCTTCCTCCCTCCAAACGTTTTGGCAATCAAGAACAGACTTACAGACTGTTTCATAACGAATACAGCCCTTAAGGGCGAAACTGGCAAGATACTCCAGTCTGCTCCAGAAATCCCCTCTGCAATTCATTATTCCATCTAGCTCTGCTCTACTGGTTTACTCCAGCCTATAAAATCTTAAGCTCCTTTATCTTCTGCAGACTGTGAAGACTTGAGACTAACTATACTCCTAAAGGGCAAAATCATCTCTTTCTAGAATTAAAAAGCTCTGGTCTATCTATCTTCTGGAAAATCAACTGCTCTAAATCTTTCCTCTCAAAGGGCTTTGTCTGCATGATGCTGTAGAAACTGAATGGTGACATGCTCAGAGGCTTTCCAGTAGCGACTACTTTTGCCTAAGAAACCATCTCTAGCACTTGCTTTTTTCCACTGGTATTACCTACAGTAACAAGAACCACATCTATTCCTCTCCTTGTCAAATAACTTGATAGATTTTTTAAATAATGATCACCTTCAACTGATGAACAGAATACCATGCAGTTCCAAAAGCGATGCTCATCTCGCCCACACAAATGACATTTTCTTGTCTGAAACATCACGATCTCCCCAAAGACCATTTCTCACCAAAGTAATACTTTGCTGTTACTATGACTTGATAGCTGCATACCCTTCACAGTGTGTCACCAAGAGAGCAGCAAATACAACTTAGCTTAACAAGCACAGGTGCGTATTTTTTGCAAAACAGCAAAATCACTTTACTTAGATCGCTGACATTCACTGTGTCACAATACCTGTCCTTATAAGCCACTCTGTGCACATACACCCTCCCCCAAAACATGATCCAGTAAGCTGCTCTGCCCTTGACCTTTGCTAAGTAACCAGGCCTAGAGAATAGCCTGAATTACAGACTTGCATTTGAACTATGTCTCAGTTTGAGGCAACCTGCCAGGTGTATGCACCAACAGCCCCAAGACATCAGTAAGCAGCGGTTTGCCTTGCTGTGCTCAACCCAGACAAGCCAACTGTCTGAAGGGAATCTAACCTCACAGGAATTTAACAAGGTCTCTGACCTGTGGCACGTGTCACTCACTCTTTCAGCTCCCAGCCGGATGGCAAAAATGGAATTCCAGTCCAAGCGTGATGGGAACACGCTTATATATGGAGGGACAAGTACAGTGTGGTACAAAGGGAATTCAGCCCTGGGATGTTACATCTGGCCTGCCACCAGTTTAACAGATGTCAGAGCTGCACTCTGAGGCTACTACAGCATACAGCCACTTTTACAGTTCAAAGTAAGTATGGGAAGTGCTGCTGACTCACAAACTATGCTGTCATTTTTCACACTGCTAAGCAAAACAGACAAAAGTATTAACCATGAAGACCTGTTGTGTCCTGGATTTTCCCTGATCATTCTCAGCATGTGATTCTCTCTTTTATGAGTGTCCCACCAAACTCTGACTCACGGGAGATAACATATCAGGAAGCCTATCAAGGCCATTGTCTTTACCATCCAGTCCATTCACAGATCTGGTAAAGGCCACTATTATTTCCTCTCCCACTAACCCAGAACCTGTATCTGGAGCCTACAAACAGGTGGCTGCTCACACCCTCCCAACCATCCATTAGCAGCCATGTGCTCAGCCAAACCTCCTCCCAGCCCCATTCACAGAGCAGCTGCTCTAACAACTGCCTTGAGCCAGTACTGCGAGTCAAGACTTCAGACATCACAGCCTAGAAAGGAGGACTCACACAACAGCCATGCAGACCTAGGCCTAGATCTCTGTTCTCCTGTGTTCCACCTGCCCCTTCTCATGGTGTGGCTGCTGACTTGGACTAGTCCTGGAAGCTGCAAGGCCCCTCCACGAGGGGATTCAGCTCACCAGATGGGCACTGAGTATGAGCACAAGTGAAGCAACAGGAGCACTGGGCCATGGCTGCCTCCTTCCTGCAGAAGCTACACACCGGATCAACACAGCCATTTTTTCAAGTGTTAAGTAGGGTGGGTTTTTTCCTATTAAGGCAAAAATAAGAACCCCCTTGGTCTAATGAGAGTTTTCTCTATTTGCAGACACAGTTTGATCTTGCATTGCATGTTCGACTTCCAGATGACTCCTTCTGTTAGAGGTGGTATTAGGCTTGGATGGGAAACAGACTTCTAAACAGGCAAATTAAAGGCAAACAAAATGAATGAAGAAACAAAAAAGGGAAAGCAAACATCTTTAATATATTTAGATAATAAGAGCCCTGGCTGCAGTTTCTTAATTGTGCTACAGGGTGTATTTGACAACCTTTGCACCTTCCGGTGACAGCATCTCAGGCCTAACCATCCACATTTCTTTGTTACTTCTTTTTTTTTTTTATCTTCCTTGAACAAAACTGTATCCTCACATGGTCTCATGTAGGTACTTAAACAGTAAAAACACCAAGTGACCACACTATACACAAAAAAC
This sequence comes from Corvus kubaryi, assembly GCF_017639235.1. Taxonomy (NCBI): domain Eukaryota; kingdom Metazoa; phylum Chordata; class Aves; order Passeriformes; family Corvidae; genus Corvus; species Corvus kubaryi. The sequence goes on along the minus strand of NW_024581126.1, from coordinate 3,837,920 downwards.
CAAACTATGCTCTACCCGGTTTTACAGACTGCTTTTTCTTTGTTTTCCTACAACCATTTCATTTTTTCCTGAGGGACAGGCTGACATGAATGCCACATTAACTGCCAACCCCATGAGAAGAACATTTCAATCACCCATTATAACTAAGAATCAGACCTCTAAAGTCCCCTGGCCAGGCTGTTTCATGCCCTTCCAGTAACCCTGCAGCATGGCTATCACTGCCACTTTTTATCTTATCGCCTGTTCAAACATTGTCTGCGAGGGGCAGACAACGAGCCAGACCTAAACAATGATGTTAAATGAAGACTTCCTCCCAACACAGTCTTGAACTTCTGATGAAACTGATCACTCCTCAGCAAGATAACAAACCATGTTGGGGGTTTAACAGCTTTAAAATCCAAGTCAAGAGAATGTAAATAGGAAGCAGGCTCCCAAGAAACAGCAAAGCTCTCACTGCATGCAAAATTCACCCTGGGCATCAGGTATCCACCAGCTATATGTACACATACATACACAGACACATGTAAAAACAAATAACAAATATACACCATCGGGATGTTTTGATTCCTTTGTCTTTTAAACACGGGGGGGGGGGGAAGCTCAGTCAAATTCTTTTCTGTTAAAAAAAAATAAAATTAGAGGAGGCTTTTTATCTCATTAGATTTTAAAACACATCTGAAGTGGCAGCAACTTTTCCAGAGCAAAGAACTCAGTATTTTCTAATTCCATTAAAATTCAGACAACTCTGCACTAGAATTTGATGCTTGTTAAGAGAGAGTAAGTTTTTCAATGGTTTTATAAGAGTAAAAATCCAATACATATGAAACAAAACAAAAAACTTAAACCTAGGAAGTAGCAAGACTTTTGGCTCCATACTTTTTCTTTATCAGGATACTTCCTATCAAGAAGATAAGCTTTACCATCACAATCTGTGTCATTCTTCGGCAGATCTGTTAACATGATTAACATTAGAAGCACACTAGCTGCACTGAAGTGCACATTTGGCCTCTATTCAGATTAACTGCCCTTTCTTCCAGGGAGCCACAGGTAGAAGTTCTAAATGGGGATTTAGGGTTTTCAAGGATGGAAGACATCCTGTCCTGTCCAAGGCCCCACTCATTCCATCTGCAGTGGGACCATGCCCACAGCTCCACCAAGGCTGCAGCCTGGGGAAGCTCCACAGTCACTGCAGGGTCCCACCCCTGAAGAGAAGGGAGCACGCAAGATTTGTAGCTCGTGGTTGAAAGGAACAACAAAGGTCATAGAAAGATTTATTAGTAATTAAACACTAGGCATGGAAGTTGGTATGTTAGTCCCTGACCTCCTTGTAGAAGCACATGGCAGTGGGTTTTGAATAAAGGGGTAGAGTGGAGCGAGGAAGGTGGGAGAGGGAGAAGCAAGGAGGGAGGGAGAAGGAGGAAGGGAATCACTCAGTCCTGGCCCCGTCATTGATCCTGCAGTGTCCAGGGCCCTGCAACACATGAGCAGAACAAGCACACACTCTGGGTTTATTCTTATAGATTATATAGATTATAGATTTATATTGATTTCTCCAGCCTGGAGATAAGTTTTTCACTTTCTATGCAAATTAGTTATCACGCACAGTCTGTTCTTCCAGACCTTTCTGGCTGGAGGACTTTGGGGGTGCTTGGTGGTCTTGTTCCCACCCTACAGCCCACGGCCATTCTCAGTCTCATTCCTGCATTTCTGTTGTACTTATCTCCAGGAACTAGGACAAGGACGTTTGTCCCAGGAAAGTGCTGCCTACCACCACACAGCCCCCTTCTCCAGCCACATCCTGTTCCTTCTCACAGTATGTTATTACCAGCCATCCTTGGCTGTTATTACCAGAAACCCTTAGTTTGCTCCACAGCCATCTGACTATGGGTATTTGAGATGCACATCAGCCCCTTCTGGGCTTCTACAGACCCTGTCCTACAGTGCAAAATGGGGCGGTACTTTTGCATTCCTGCACCAGCCAGTGCCTTGCATCATCACCACTGTGACAACACCAGTCGACAGCTGGCAGCTCAGCACTCTTCACACTTCAAAGCACTACTCTGGCCCTGCAGAAAGTCAAATTCCCACTGATCCCCACAGGTGCACTCAGGCCCTTCAGGATGTAGAAATTATCTCATATTATTCTTGTAACCTTGAACAATGTTGGGAAATTGTTTATGTCTTGTTTGGAAATTACACAAAAGTCTCAGGTGGGTTCATTCTACACTTGCACTTCACCTACACAGTGAACTCTAAGCCATCTGACACCACAAGACACATAAACCAGCCATTTCATAGCTGTGTCTCATGAAGTACCTTTGCAAACAAACTGCTCTCAGCCACACGTTAAACACAGGGCCATTACTAATCTGTGCAGGGATACAGATCGATAACCTCACCTTTCAGCAAGTGCCAACCTCTGCAGCTCCCAGTCCCCTCTTGCTGTGCCTGGTTCCTGCTTCAGGCTGTTGTGCCAGTACAACTGTACAGGGACAGACAGTGAACAGGACTGGAGAGCTGAACTGGGCATCATACTCCAGGGATTACTCTGAATTCCCAATTATGCTACACATATGACACAGACACTTGGGCGAACAGAGCAGCACTGCAAAGGAGCGAGGGCTGCTCCAGTTAGCAGCACCACCACCCCAAACAAGCAGGGCCAAAGAGCTCTCGTAAAACCATTGCTTCACACGCTCCTTGGCATTATGAATTCAACAACAGTGGATTGAACCAGCCACATGGGATGTTACAACAGAAGTTAGTTTGAGCAGCCTAAAGCAGCCCCAAGTTGCAGGTCTTTGCGACACCACTGTGCAAATCAGATTGCTGGCCCAGTCAGGAGTTTAACACCACATCTGAAGGCAGTGGCAAGCCTTGACTAGGTGTGCAAGTGAAAGCTTTCTTTCATCAATGATTAAGCCATACAAAACAGACAAAAATACCACAGGAAAAGAAATATTAAATATTTTACCCTTTTTAGCAATATAGTTCAGTTCAGGAGAATATTTCATGGCATCTTACTGTTTCTGCGAGGACAGTGAAGGCAATCTCAAAAATCTTGATCCCATAGAAACTTGTCACAAAACTTCCTTGCACAGATGCTGCATTTCACCACGTCAAAACATTTCCCCAGGAACAATTACAAACTGGCCTTTCAAATGCATATGATGGGGCGTGTGGCCCAGTGAAAGCACACATTATTGAAGTTCTACCCTCTTTATCATTTTCATAAACATTTAAGTCACATGCTGCAGAGCAGCCTCACTGAAAGCTCCTTCAAGTTTCATTCCAAGAGAGTCGGGATCAGCCACCTTCTCACTAAGTGAAGGAAGCAGAAGAATGAGAAAGCAAGTAAAGCTGTCAATACAGGGAATTGTCTGTATGCCATTCCTCTATAAAAACACGGGCACTGTGGAACATTAAAAGTCCTTTTCAGACACCATGTCACTACTAACAGCTAATATAACAGGAAATTTTAAGTCAAATACTGTATTAGCCAAAACTACAACAATAAACAGCAAAGTTGCCATGCCTTGCATAAAAATGAAACCCTAGGGAAACCTAGAGCAGTTTGTTGATACCATGTGCAGTCTAGGCTACATGCATAATGTAACAGTGCAACTGCTAACAGCAGGCTCAGTGAAGATAATTTACGCTTGTTTTTATGGACGTGAGGAACTGATCTTTGAAGTTGTCCCTAATGAGATTCTGCTTGGCCCTAACAGCATCCTGAGAGAACGTGCTGGTTTTCTCCCCTGCATCCGGTGCATATTTATGATGCAAAATCCAGACCTATTTAAATTGCACATGTGGACTGGTGTGCCCCCGTGCCATCGCAAAGTCAGATTCTCACAGTGGGGGAAGTACCTACCAAAACGCCTCAATTTAGTTTCAAGTATTTTCTGTAATTACCCATTCCACCTTTACTAAATACCAAAAGATACATGGGGGTTAATGAATGTGGTTCCTTTTTCCTTTGTACAGTTGACCTCCTAACTTGATTAGAGCTGCCAGGTCAATTGGCAGCCGTATCACACACTGAGGAAGACACATCCAAACCACAGTCATAAGGCTCCCCAGAGAAAATACAAGTGTAGCTCTGCAATGGATTTCAAAAACACAGGCAGCAGCATAAGTAAGGCAAATAGGAAAAGATTTTTGCTGTGCCCTGTGTAGCTTTAAGACTACACCCACCTGTTCTTAAAAGCCCTTTCAGTTAAGAGATCTGCAAGAACCATTGAACCAACATCACTAAAATCTCAAGTTGTAACTAATGCAGTAGCCACAACACCTCCTACAACTACAACATGCTGTGGTACAGCTATCAAAACCTGGCAGTGGGGGAAACACAATGTTCACAGGGAACAGACCTTAACCCTGTCACGCTCACAGAACACGGGGCACCACATCCATAATGACACAACCCTTCTACAGTACTGGACCAAAAATGACTGCAAAAGCTGGATAAACATTTAAGAACATTTGTTTAAATGCTGCCTGACGTACCTTTGGTAGGTGAGTCCCCGGAGCAGTGCTGCTAGCAAGTGTCATTGCCCACTTTGGGCCAGGGCACTGACACACACTTGGCAACAAATCAAATAAGGACAGCCTAGATTTTACTCTCTCTTCTATACTTCTCCCAGATATAGCCATCCATATACCATGGTTCTTGATTATCACTGCTGCAGGTCAAAGTATTCAAGTAAACTAAGGACAAACTGAGGCAGTTCAAGAAACTTTTTCATGCTCCATTCAACTGTTTCTTCTGCAGGAGAACAACTTTTGGGAGGGTGCTAAAACCAGAAGGTTGGCCACTCCAGCAGCTCCCCATGTAGCTGAAACATATTACTTTAGTTATACCATCAAAGAATGAACATTTTAACTCTTAATTTTCTGTCTTTTCCTGTTTGGAAGATAGAGAGGGGGGGAAAAAAACCCCCATAAATTCTTTGAACATACCTGTCAGCACTGTCCATGCTGTATGACTGCAGAGCATGTTGTTTAAGATTAGATGACTCAGAGGACAAATAGCAGGATGCCTGATTTTTCATTTAGAGCTCATTATCTAATAACACACTAAACAAATAGAAATTCTACCCCACTGACAGCTGTTTGGTGCCTTAAAAAAACAAAACAAAACACCCCCATAAAACAACAAAATACCAGAAAGAATTGTGCTTTAATTCCTATAAACAACAAGCATGGCCACGCTTCCGTGCAAACAACTACAAGGCACAAGTCTGGAAGTTCAAAATCTAAAAAACCTTTTTGTTAGGTAAATAGTAAGACACATGCAAACACAAAAGACAGATTCCAACACTGCCACCACAGCAATACTGCGATATGTATCACACTGCTGCGCTTCACGCTAGGGCAGGAACGTCTTTAAACACATATGCAGCAGTAAAACCGTAACAAAGTAAATACGGCTGCGGGTGCAAGGCGTGCTGTGTCCCAGCACACCTCAAGCCAACATCTTCAGTCCGGTTATTTCTGGGGATTTGAGATCATTTATACATTTCTCAACTTCCATTTATTCTGTGTTGGTCATCTCCAGTACATTCCTCCTGCATTTTATTGTATAATTGTCTGGACCTGGCGCTGTCTCTTTACAGACAGATATACAGAAAATTGCCACATCTTATTCCAAATCTTCTATAGGACCCCATTTAATTGGAACTAATTAATAAAAAAACTCTACCAACCTCCTGGCTCTATGTGTTTCATAAAACAGTGTTTTAACTCTTCACTGAATGAGATGATTCACAAGAGGTCTTTCTCATTCTGTAGAACAGCATCTTAAAAAGCTTCTGATAGGAACACTGACTGAAAATAGTGACAGTATGAAATGATGGCATGAACTGACTATCAAGGAAGCCAGGTCATCCAAAATTAAGTTTCAACTTCAATTGATATTTCTCTTGACAATCTAGACTGGATGCAAGGATTCTTTTCAGGAAAATATGCTCTGTAATAATGATATCTAAAATGAATGAGCCAGAACACAAAACAAAATCCCCCTAAATACAGACCATTTTAATTCCTTGAGACCAGGGATTTCCTTTCTATTCTCACTCAAAGAAAATGAAGTCTCCATTCTACATTTATACATTTTTAAACCAACCTGTCTTCTTGCAGGCATAGAACTCATGGTGATAGATAACTAACAACAAATGAAAACCCCACACGTTAAAGGTCTCTGTTTTGCTGCCAAGATGATGTATCAGGTTCTGAGAGGAGTAGTGTGTGTGATCCTTCCATTAACACAGCAGCGCCCTCAGAAAGCAGCCATGCAGAGTAGCTGAGCAGAACACCACCAAAGGTCACAGTGGAGATAAAATAAGGAGGGGAAAAAAATCATATACCACCCCAAGGATTACCATCAGCATTTTAATTCTCAGAGGGTGTTTGAAACTCCTATTACAGCATTTGATCTGTGCAGTCTCATTATACATTTCTAGGAGAAAAACTGTCTTAAGAACTTTATGCAAACAATTAAAATAACCTCCAAAAGAAGTTACAATATGAATCATAACTCTCTCAAAAACCCAAAGAGGGTACGTAAGTGGAAACTTTCAAGGTAGAGAATAGCAATGAGAGCAGAACAAAATTAATTCTTCTTGCAAACATGCCTTCCTGTCAAAGCTGCAAACATCCCTGTTTAACAAACAAGATGATGGAAAATCAAACTAATGTCAAGAGAGATATAATCAAAATGAAACAATTATATATAAAAACTTTCAAGTAATTGAAAGATTACACCTGGGCTATATATAATTTTTTTCATGTATAATCGTGTATTTATTTAGTTTTAATTTATTCACTCCCTTCCAAGAGGAAAAGTGAATGCCTGGATGACTTTAAACTTACAAAATAAACACATCACACAGAAGAAATTTCCCCCTTCCTTAATATCTGTCAATTATCATAATCTTATATGTACATTGCTAACAACCAGAGAAAGGAAGTCTTTGAAAGGATCATTGCTTAAAACCGAGGGAGCCACTTAACCTGGCATTTTTAAGTGACAGGTCCTGTCCCATTGGAAGCAACAATGATGTCACTAATCCCTGCATTTTATAAGTATAGGACAAGGCTCCTATGTATTAAATATGCTGGACTACATGAAATTCTAATTCTGAACATAATTTTCCCCAAAACTACTACTTCACCCTTCACAGGAAAGCAAATAACCCATTGTTAATGCTCACTGCTGGCCAGAAGCGAATGTGCCTTAAGAAACAAAGAAGCCTAGAGTAATTAAAAAGTAATGACTTTTTTCTTTGTGCTCCCTATATAAAAGGAACAGGAGGGAAGATATACTGGACTAGCACCTTTTCCTTCCCATAAACTGATGCAATAGCTAAACATTTAGGAGTAATGTGCTGACCTTCCTGCTCACAGTCACTACACTCAATTCCTTTTACCAGAGAAATTGTAAACGTGGTAAATAGCAAGTTTCCTGGCTTACAAATACATCAGATCAAGTCCCTCTATCACACTCCTTTCTCCTTCCCTCCCCCATCCTCTCTCCATCTGCTGCCCTCCTGGGAAGGGAGCGCTACACTTAATGGCTCTGTGCTTTTAAGTCTAATGTGCTGGATATAAGCTAATGCCCAGTACAGTAAGTGGAGACTTTGCTGCAAGGAAGCCTCTGGTGCTGTTTTTTCCCTGTCCAGCAGAATCTCTGCAGCCCTAATGTCAGGCAGGATGAAAGGAACAGAGGGGCTGGGAATATGAAATCCACAACCTGTGACAAAAACAAGTCCTGCAAGACAAAGCCCAGTAATTTAAATAAACTTTTGGTAAAAACAGGAGACAGTTAGATTTTGTTACTCCCCTCAACATAACAATTTAAATTTAGAAAATACGCCCATTATAAAATAGGACATATAAAAATAGGGGCAAGCATCTCCCTATCAGTGGAGAGTACACAGGTGAACTCTGTTGATAGCAGAAATAAAATGGGTCTTATCCATCAGTTATGAAGTGGACACGTGTATTTGGGGACTACGAGCTGACCTGCTCTCCAGCCATCCTCTCTGCCCCACTCCAAAGGCTTCAGCAGCAGCAGCAGCACTGCTCATCCACCAGCACTTAGTGACAGCCAAGAGCAGCAGATCCTGCAGGATACATACAGCTCGTGTGCTGGGAGAAATCTCCAGGTTTATCGAGGTTATGACCAAGCTTTATGGTCAACTCTTCAGGAGATAAATAAAATGACTGCAATGCCAGGTATCTAAACTTTATTGTTTGGAATCCAGACTTGCCCGTTTTCTGCTCCAACCACTTGGTACTGCTCCAGGAATGTTACTGGGTGCAAGATTATCCTACCCTAACTTTTTCTTTGAAAAAGGCAGCAAAATCAAAACCATTAAATGAAGTCTAGTCACATTTACTACAGGACAGAATTGGTTTGACTTCAGTGTTTTAAATGCACACGTTTGCTGTTTTATTTTATGTGATCTTAATTTGCTGGGTTTTTTAAAAATTTCTTTAGCAGTTAATATATTGGTTTATATTGTGGTGGATTTGGCAGTGCTAGATTAATAGCTGGAGTTGATAATCCAACTTAAACAAGTCCATAATTCAGCCACAGCTTCCTCATAATTAAAAACAACCACACAGTAACACAAAACTTGCCCTCTACAATACACAATCTAAAAATTGCAACCTTAATGGCCCACATCAAAACCGAAAGTAAATGGGTAAGACTTGAACTTCCAAATCCCATCAAACAAGCTGTTTGCATCTTCTGAAATATCTGCTGTGAAGTATGTGTGTGAATATACACACACAGCCTTAGCTCCTTCCTCTCTTTTGCGCTGCTCTGCACATTCACGGTGCAGAGAAGACCTGAGAGCCGTATCAGGCCCTCTGCAAGCAGAAACAACCTCGATGAAGTCCATAAAACTACAGCTGCATGTGCCAAGTATGATTCAAACCACTGGAAACAAGAAGTCATTGCTCCAAGGACCAAAACTCACAACTTGCTGGAAAATCCACTCTAGGGACTCGGGAAAACCTGGTGTGAGTTATGAAGTGAATGATTTTCCCATGCAAGACCGAGGGCACTTCCTACCCAGCACTGGCACTCCCCTCTCCCTGCCGGCACGTATCACTGGAGGGGATGCAGGTAACCCCAGCAGCAGACTGGGCTGTGCCTTCCCAGCAGTAACTTTACAAGGCCACTGTTCAGAGATGCAACTTTTAAAGGCATCTCCCTGCCTTACTGTACTTCTGCTATGCCTAGAAGCATTTATTTTCTCAAGTTACATCATGGCATTGTACAGAATTCAAAATGAAACTGTTCCAGTGTTCCTTTAGGGAGGAGACACACTAGCCCTCCATTTCTGAATTTTTCCATGGATATATGTTAGGCCACTGACTCTGAAATTACTGACTTCCACCTCTGGCAGCTCAAGATCAGAAATGTAAACTCAAGAAATTAACATGCCAACATTGAGTACAAAAATCAATGTCCATGACCAACACTTGATCACTTCTGAAATAGTCTTGCATCAAACATAAGCTAGCTGCATATAAAAATTTAACACATAACATAGACATCTAAACTCACATTGTTTATAGGGCTTTCCTTTTGCTTATTTGTCCAACAAAAAATTCTAGCAAGGGTTTGTAAAAGAAAAGAATAAGATGTGTGATAGGTAGCTGCAGCACTTTCCTTGGAATAGCCATGTGTTACAGGGAAAAGGAACAGGCTCCCTCATCACTGCTGTCAGGGGAGACCGGCCTCATCCTGCCACTAGGAGAAAACCATGAGCCAAAAATTCTCCAATGGATAGCAGTGTGGGACCTGCAAATTTAGTTATTAACTCTCTGTTTGGAAATCTATGCTCTAGAAGTTGTTTCACAGGACAGATTGTATTCTCACCCTTCAAGCACTAAATAAAAGCAAGAATCTGCTGCTTCCACAACAATATCCCTACCGCCCTGATATTTTAAAAAAAGAAATTAACAAGTTTCCAGTGACAGTACAACATCCTGATTGCAACATATATCCATCTTTTTTGTCTAACTACTTCACAGCAAAGAGCTTCCTTGGTGAGCAGCCTCCCTCCAGCACAAGGTACTGTGGCAGGAGCCACTGCTGCAAAAAGCATTCCTGGTCAGATCCCATCACACATCTCCCACAAGGTAAGAATACACCGTGTGTTGCACATAAACATGAAAATGCAGGTCAACTGTGTCTCAGTATGACTGACCACTAAATGAACCATACAGGTAACACTATGGTGTAGAATCAGACCATGTAATGAAAATTTTCTTTTATAGTCCTCAGCTACTGAGATGGGGCCTTACAGATAGAGTGTTTGTCACCCAAAGACTCCTCTGCATGATTAATACAGCTCAAAAGAACACCAACACACATGAACACAAAAACCTTTTTCTTTTTCTCCCTCTCAGGGCTTACCAACAGCAGCCAGACTGACTCTACAAGATGTTTTAACAGCACATTTTCACAATGAAAATCTTCATGTAGTCTTATTTCCGCAAGAAAGGTGAACAAATATCCCCCTCCTTCTATCCTTGCCCACTGGTGGACCAGTAAGCATAGTGCCAGCTCCCTGTGCTGGCCACCTCTGTGACCCTCTACTGGTGAGGCTACACCAAGAGAGAGATCACTGCAAGTAGCTCATTAGAAAAAAAAAAACCCAACAAACCAAAAAAACCCCCCACAACCAACCAAAAACCCCACACGACTACATGGACATTTCTAACCTGGACTGTTCCAGCGTCACAATCCATACAGCAGCCTCCAAAAGGCTCTGCCAGCGCTCCTGGGGAGGTGGCAGAGCGTGTGGCACAGGGGCAGGAAGGAGCAGCTGGGGAGCAGCAGGTTCAGCGCTGAAGCCTTTCTTTATCTCAGGGATCTTCCCCCCTTCCAGCCCTGTGAGCAACCTCCAGGCACAGCTTTTCTCATTCAGACAACACGTGGGAGCTGCAGAAGGCTGATACCTCACACTGAGGGACTGATGGATTGATTTTGATAGGCAGAGACTGCTCTGGCAGCCTGATCCCACCAACACAAGAGGTAAAGGGTTTATCACCAATTGAAACCAGACCTGGCTTCCATCTCAGGGCAGGGCAATGTGGAAAGACAGTAATAATAGGGCAATGGTGGCAAAAAATTATTTTAAACCTATCCTACATTTACAATAATAATAATATTGGCACTTTTACAGCATTAGCCTTCCAGGGACGTCAGACCATTTTTTTAAAGGTAGCTTGGTATTATTCCTTTTTACAATGACAAAAAGAAAGGTCAGAAATTTAATCAATTTTTCAAGAGTGCTTAGCATATTATGACTGCACTGTATAAACACAATACAAGGGGCCTAAATTTGAATTTTAATTACAAAACTGTAGTTCCTGAGCCTTACATCACCACTGTATGGACACTTTGAGTATGCTCCACCCTCCAGCATCCCAAAAGGCTCTAAGCGTAGCTTCTTTACAAAGTTATTGTCATTTTACATGTAAAATTTAAGTTAAGAACTTATGTGATGCTTAGATTTTTGCACAAATAACTTTGAACAATGTAAAATCAGTGAGGTGGTAGAGATCCTCACTCACACAGACATGCACAGGCGCCAGTTAAGAGAGTTTTCTTAATGACAATTAAAATTGGCATCCTTGCCACACGGCTTCCGTTGTTCTGTGGCAGAAAGACCACAAAACACCACCAGCTCCTGGCCCTCTTCTGGAGTGGGGGACTGTTTATTTCGGGACAGTTGTAAGGGTTTTCACCTCCACTGTCTCCCTGCCCGTATTCAGCTGGAATCCCCACCAGGCACTGCAGGGAGAGCTCAGCAGCCTCGGGGCAGCTGCTGAAAGGCTCCTGCTCTTGGCTAAAGAAAAACAGGTTTGTTTTCCTTCACACACCGGGCTGGGAACTGCTGCAGTCAGTGAGGGACCAGCCAGGGAAAGGAGACTAAACCTGCACCAAGGTAAGCTGATTGTGAGCCGTGACCCCAGGAAAGAAATCCCTGTGTCAGAAAGTAACGCTCGAGTTTTAAGCACACTCATTCAAAGTATTCCTGTTTTCACAGCCGGAGCGTTAATGTCACTTGATTGTTTCAGAGAGTACTGGTTTATTTATTTATTTGGAAAAATAAGTAGTGAAAAGAAACCTGGGTGGTCATGGACTGTGTATGCTTTTGTAAAAAAAAAAAAAAAAAAAAAAAAAAGAAGTGTTATTAATGGCCAGAGCAACAATTTCCAGCAAAACCACAACTCTGTCACATCAGCATCAGCTGAAACATCCTGCCCAGTCACACGAGGCACAGCTGACTGGTGTAAGACTGAATCTCTTATTATCTCAACCAGTAATATTACATATACCAACTCCACTTTTCTGTAAATGTCAAATGAGTTCATATACTGCTAATGACAACTCTTTTCCCCTCCCCCTAAATATTACACACCTTACATGAAACAAAAATCGAGAATATTGCAAATCAAATGCATGATTTCCCACGAATCTCAGTGGGGGTTTATAAAGCCCATTAAATGCAGGATGGTTTCCCCAAGAAAAAAAAGAAAGCAAGATCCTCCTCCCTCTCAAGGTTAGTAGTCTAATAAGATCTCTGGGTTTTAACAAGGTAAGGCTTCATCACAGTTGAAAGTTTTTTCTTCTGTGATCAAATAGCTGTGTTTTTATTTTACTATTATTATTATATATACACATTTACACACAGACATTTACGTACTTTGTTCAAGCATACATATATTTCTACCAATATAAAGCTCTGCTTATACTCTTTGTTTTAAAACAAGAATATTCACATGGGGGATTGCTCTAGTACAGAAAAGGCAGTAAAATTATATAGTTACAGATTGAAAAATGTATCTCCAGGTATGAATAAACTTATTTAGAAGACTTTTGCTCTGGCACAGAAGCCTCTATCTTTCTACTCCCCTACTACTGAATTTAAACCATAACAGAGTTTTAACATGCATTCAAACTACCCTAAAAACAAGCCACCAAGCCATGTTGGTGAGACCAGAGGAAACCTAATGAACTCCTCTAACAGGCTCAGCCTGCAGCAGCTCAGGCTACAGCTGTTTTCATCTTCACAAAACTCCCTCATCCTCACCAGATAGGCCTGTCCAAAGGGGCATTTTCCATAACAGATACACAAGGTTTATTACACTCTTCCCTTTTTTTTCCCCTCTGCAAGTAAATGGGGTGTTGTTCCTAAACAGGAAGATTCTTCTGTCTGGTTGAAACGTAAATAAGTAGTTTTTCGTTTGAATTTGTCCCCAGGCTGCATCCTACTGCTGCTCACTGGTATTGTTGGTACCACTGCTAGCAGCCTCATACAGAATATCTCAAAAGTCTAAACAGGTTTAAAAGCTGGTTTGGTTTTAAAAAACAAACAAACAAACACACCCCACCCCGCCCCCCCCCCGCCGCAAAAAAAAGCCCCTCAAACACACACTTATACACCTAAGGAGCAAGAAGCACTTCCCTCTTTAAGTCACAATTCTTGAAAAAAAAAAAAAATTGAAAGTATGAAAACTTTCAGAAGAATAATAATCAACATGAAGCACAGGGGAGCATATTATAGTTGTTATTTATTATTTTGCAGCTGTCCTTGAAAGCAGGGAACTAAGGTGATGCAGTTAATTAAAACTAAGTGAAAGTAAACATTAATTGGACAAAGCACTCAAATACAAACGCTTTATAACATTCAGAAAGCAAGTGAAACCTGTGGGTGGGAACATTGCTTCAAGATGACAAAATAATATTTAAAATTACATCCCTTTATGCAAAACAACTGTGCAGCAAAAATTGTCTTTAGAATACCTGTTCAGACATTAATTAGACAAGAAATAAAATAAAAAGGCTGGACAAACTGATTCAAAAGTTATACTGGCAAAACTGCTGTTGCTGCCAGCCCAAGCAAAAGGAGCTGTAATAAATACACTGCTGTTTACCTGACAGTACACTTAAACAAATTGACTAAGGAGTGCTGGTATAAAAATATGTATAAAGATAACTGTATCGCAGCTGATGGAACTACACGACACTGTCACATGAAAGGCACAAAATGAAAGTGGGAGAAAAAGCCCATGAACAAGCAGAGTACTGGCAGTAGTGCCTTACTCACCAGATTTATGCTGGTGATATTGCATGGACTCTCCTTTACTCTGTGTGAAATCAGAGTTAGGCCCAAAGGATATGAGAACTTGTAAATGGTTCAGTGCAGGCCAAGAACCCAGTTCTCACCTTTGCACATGAAGATGCATATCCATAAAGAAATTACTTCTAAAACCAGTATTTTCTTTAGCAAAGAACACTGTCCTTAAGCTGCACCCAGCTACTGATTTATGGCATGCAGCAGGGTCCCGCAGCAATAATTGCCCTGCTATTCACACACACGTCACAAAATTCAGCTCCCATGTTGCTTTACTCATTTCTCTTCATCCCATGATTTTTAAAATAAATTTTTCACTAGGGAATAAAGCCTCTTCAAATTCCCTCTTAGGAAAAAAAAAAAAAAAAAGGCAAACCACAAAACAGAAAAAGAAACCAGCAAACCAGACACATGCATTACTTTAGAAGACAGCAACAAAGAAAAGCAGACTGTAAAACCAAATCAAATCAATCCTGGCGGCAGCAGCAACGTGGCACTAACAGAGATATAACAGGGTAAAGAGATCATGGTTTCTTTGTTAATACTGCTTTTACCAATTTTCTGTTCAGATTTCTCACTTGATGACAACCTCTTTCAGAAAAACACACAAAACTTCCATTACAATACACTGAAAAGACAAATACAGACTCCATCTGAAGCTACCACATAATCCAGTCTCCCCTTTCCAGAAACAATGTCACTGCTCTTACATCACACAAACCCTCAGCATACCCATATCTTCACTTCCTTGCTTTCCTCTACCCACCTGGTAGGATCCTGTCTTTTCTTTCTCAACAGGTTTTCTAAAACCCATCATTTGCTATCCAGACTACACCTGAACTCGCCTCCTGCACTTGAGCATTGCTGTCTCTGCTTCCTCTGTGAATCTGAGACTAATTAATTTCCAATTTTTCTAAATGTTGATCTCCCTTTCATGTGCCACAGCCTCTGCTAAAACAAAATTTCTAATTTTAAGAAAGTTGCAGAATTTAAGTTAAAAATTATTTAAAATACTGTCACTGTACTGTACTTTGATGTTTCAGTTTTTATCTCAACTACACAATTTTTTGAAAGAAGAAAAGTATCTTTCAAGACATCCATCAAGTTAGTATCATTTAAGAGATACACTGTCCCTTAGAGGAGTGCCTATATAAATGTTTGTGAGATTTTTAAACAAAGCATGAACAATTTTTACAGCATTGAACACCACACTTAGTCCTAAATTCAGCTCCCATTGAAGTCAGTGTCAATAGGAAGGGGTTATTTAAAACTGCTTTCTGATTTTCTTTTGTTTGCTTTGAATTCATTCTCTAAATAAGATTTGTACTTAATGTCAGTCAGAAGCACAGCCTGGAGTGCAAAACATGCAACAGAAATTTGCTGACGGAAGGTCTGAAAAGTGCATCAAGACATGGAAATGTTTCTAAAATCAAAGTTACATCATCGTGGTAGTAATAAATCAAATCAAATGTAATTAATGGAAAGTTTTTCACCTTGAAAAGTCAGTCACATGCACGACAGACACTCTTCAGCATCCTTCCTAAAGTTGCCTTTAGGAACATTGTAACCACATGAAATCCTATTAGAAGGTGCTGAACTCCTACATTGTGACTCTTCCGGCAGGCTTCTACATAACAAAAATGCAATGAAGTACCATACAACTTTCCCCCCTTATTATGCAAAATCCTTATTAAATTCAATAGTGTGACATGGTTCAAAATCCTGCCTAACAATGGCTCTCAGGATGTCAAGAGATGTCGGCTTTGTTTTAGCTTCACGTGCTTTTCAGTCTATTAATGCTAAAAGAAAAAGAACCTTCACATAAATAACCGATAAAGATCAAACCCAACTATACAATGGGAAGGAAATTCAGAGTTGAAACTGGTAGTTAGCTCTTTGCTAAGCAAGCAGCCCATTGTGCCTAGGTTCTGCGGGCACAGCGACCCTGGGTGCCACAATACCAGGAATAACAAGGTGAGGGAAGGAACCTCCAGCTCCCCACTTCCCATGGTTTTGTTGGTTCGGGCCAGGGCTGTTGTTTAAAGAGAGTATTTGTAGTTCTTCGGAGAAACTAGAGGGCAGCCCCCGACTCCTTTGTGCGGCAGGTTGCGAATGGAATGTGGAATGCGGCACACGTTCCACTCGCAACCAGGAGGACAAAGGATTCACTGATCAGGGGGGACAATTAGTCCCAATTAGGCCTATTTCGCAGCTGAGTGTAAGCGCTGGGGGAAGGGAGCTTAAATTTTAAAGCAATGGGTCCCTCAGGCGAGTTAAAGGGAGATCAGTAAAGTGACAAGCTTGAGAACATGGGGTGAGTTCCACCGAGGTGGTGGCACCGAGCCCCAGCCACGGCCACCTCCAGGAGAGGATGAAGCAGCTTCTCAGTCCTCAGACACACTGAGTAAGAGACCCGATAACCATTTTGCCTTTTAGCTTCAATGACTAACTAACCAAATGTCTCAGCTTTCAACCCACTCCTTGAGCAGCAGTCCTCCGTCTCAGCACAGGCAGGCACACAGCAGGCACGCAGGCAGGCACACAGGTCGGGAATACTCACATATGCACATGTGGAGGCTGGAACCGGCTCTGATTGATGTTGTAGTGTGTAAACGCCTGCGTTGGGTTGGAGCTGTATTCATCCACCGTTATGGTAACTTTGCCTTGTGAAGGAATTCCATGAGCCATCCTTCCTCCTTATGGACATGAGCAGCTCACAACTTCCCAAGGCCAGGAGCAGGGTAGGGCATTGTGGTCCGGGCAGCTCCTGATTCCCAGCAGCTCCGCATCAACTCTGTGACCTCTGCCAGGAGAGAAAGACAGCACATGCTGCTATAAGCCATGAGATGTAAACATACACAGACCTATTACTCTACGCTGTCCTGATTTCCATTCAGATCTGAGATCTTTTCTGTATTCTTGATGTACCCATCACCTTCTCTAAGCATTACAATTCACTTTTTTTTTTTTTAATGACCTCATCATCCAACTCCATCATCATTAGACACATCCAAAGATGAATGCTTAAAGCAACACTTTATCTTCAGGGGATGGGGGAAGGGGGAATAAAATATCTCTGTTGAATGCTCCAGTTAAATACTCCCCATTTCATATCCTTTATTTTTAAAAAATCTTATATTAATTGCAACCACAAAAATTCACAAGTGGACCCAGTTTCCTGAAGGACAAATGACTTTCCACAAATATGCACACTTGTTTTCAAGGTGCTGTTGTAGCTTTAGAACACTGAGTAACAACTGAGAGATTTACAAGAAACTGATGTAAAGAACTGCTCAATTGCATAGCAAAAGGTACACCCAAATACCTCTGAATCAAAGTATTTATTTGTCCAAAGAAAGGCAAGTATCTAGGCAATGTTAACAAAATATCCATATTATAGCTCACTAGCATTGAAACTGGCTTGGATTCACTGTTACCAGACAGTAATGATTTATCTGACAGACTTAAGCATGATTTTACGCATAAATACTTCTGCATAAGATGAAAGAAATAGGCTCTTCCCTCTCTATGCTTCCCTATCTTTCACTTCTTCAGAGTGCTCTTAAACATATTTTGCTTTAGGACTGGATGCGTACTGTAATATTAGCATAACCCAATAGCCAGAAATCTCCCAAACACGCTCCATTGAGTTTCTTGCACAAAATCTGAGCTTCGATTTCTTCAGTCAATAAACTGAGGATACCTCAGCTGCCTTCCTTTCAGAGGGACTCTGTGAAAATTGATCAGCTGATGTTCGAAGAATACTTTCAAGATGAGCAACTTTTTAAAAGCCCCATTTATGAGGCACCTCCTCAGCTGGGACACGCTATGCTAGCTGCAAGGACTTACATGAAATCATGACACTCGGAATCCATCGATATTCCTCCCTTTAGTTGCCACATATAAGAGTGGACTTTTCATATCTGGAGTAGGTTTTACAAAAGTAAATCAGTGCTTACTGGGAAGACAAAGAGATGGGAAAGAGAAGAAAATGACTTGAGCCCTGAGCATCAGACTAAGAAGTATTTTTCCAGCGCAATTTTCCTGGACTTCTCTAGCTCCCAGATAAAAATGTGCTTGCCATGTGTAACATTAAACATTCGAAATCTTTGATTTGTATTCAAAATATATTTTTAATACAAAGACTAATTTCCAGTTTGGCATGAAGCATGATGAAAATGCTCTGCAAATGGCAGATGGCCTGCTATAGGCCATTTATTTTACTATTTTACCACCTCAGGCCTATGTAGGCTTCCATATGTTAGTTGGGTTAAGACATTCTGCAACCTGCATTCCAGTAACTGGATTCTATCCTTCATCTTCTGTAGCATTGGAAGGAAAAAAGTATACTTAAAAAAAAAAAAAAAAGAAGAAGATGAAATGTAAAGCACCAATTTAAAAACTCACTAGTTGGTTACAGCATTGTAACTGTGGTTATGGTCTGATCTTCCCCTGTAAGACCTAGCAGACCTCTCTTGTGAGAACAAGGTTTCAGCACCAAAAAAAAGCAACGGTGAGCTTTGCTGAAACAAGTCTTTGCTGTGTTAGATGCGATGTAAGATGCTGCAACAACTGCTCACATAATGTGGTGGTTATCACACCAAGTTTGCAGCTGTTTCCTGAATTTCCTTTACAATTATATTTTAGTGTTATTTTGCATAACAGTAAAACACAACACCTGCTTCAAACTGCAGTCCTGTTCCAAGCACTGCAATTCTTTTGAGATAGAAACTACGAAGAGTGCACAACACAGAGCAGCATAATTGCCCTGTACTGAAAAGTAAATACAAATGAAAACATCTTCCTGCCAAAGAAATGACTGTCATTAACGAAAATGCTGGCCATCAGAGCTCCTGAAAAAAAAAAACCTAAGAGTTTTTCTTTTACACTGCAAGAACTTTAGAGCCTGTATCTATTAAGAAGTAGTGTGAAAATTATATGTGTAATGTTATTTTTTTCTGCAATTAACAGCAACAACATAAAACAATGCATTAAGAAAACAACAAAAATATGCTTGGGATTTCAGGAAAACTAAATGACACTGTTTTCAGCGACCCAGCATAAGAAAGGTCAGAACATTAAATTTCATATTATAGTTCACTCATGGAAGAAAAATCTAATTTGTTCACGAGAATGAATTATACATAAAGATAATAAGCATTTTTTACAATGTTTATAACAGTCCATGTTACAGAAAGAAATTACAACTAACTGGCATAAAACAAATGACAAGAGAATACTTAAACAGCTGTATTAAATACTCTTAAGTTGACTCTCAGTAAGACTATAAGTGTGTAAGCTGCAATTGCTTCCCATTGTTCTAATCTTTAATCTTAAAAATAAATCTCTACTTAAATTAAGACAAAGCTGAACAAACCATCCTTTTAAAATGAAATTCAACAGCAAATGCCAGACTGGGGGTAAAAAAAAAAAAAAAGTATAATTTGAAGCTGGCTTCTGTGACAATTCTCTTACTTTCCATTTAGTACTCCATAGAGTACTACAGCTCAACTATCACAAGTATCTAATTATTACCTTCTTTACTGTGAACGTCTCTGAAGAAAATAGAAGAAGCTGAACATTTCAAAACTTTAAAACAAATGTATTTTAGTCCCAAGATTAAAAAAAGAAATTAAAGAAGACTTCTTCGAATCACTACCATTCTTCTTTCTCCAACTATGAGCACTACTTGAAGGTTACACACAGGAGATGGGTACAAAAAAATAAAAGTTGCATTCTTTTCCCATCTATCAAGTAAAACAACGTGTAATATCCTCCACACCTTTCGAGGCAGTTTTAAGTAAGAATGACTATATTAAAAACCTAACTGATGATTTTTCAGCATGTTGGGTTTTCCCCGATACAGGCTGTTATCCTTTTCCAGCGTGGATTTGTACCGGCAGCAAGCCAGGAGATGTGCCATTGTAGACATCTGCTCGTGTTACAGGTATAAACCGGCACTTTTTCGGAACAGGGCTGACCCAAACTTAGGTGCAGCTAATTGTAAATCTGTACACTGCTGCCCTGACAAAAAACTGCCGCGGAATCTGTACAGGTAAGTGATTTTAAATGTAACGTTACATCGCACTCACACGAGCTCTGCGTACGGACATGCACACGCAGGCACGCGAGAAACCCATTTCCCCAAATAAAATATTTACGCCTTCCTCATCTGAATTTCAAAAATTTGCCTCTGGCTGGGCTCCGGCTGTAGCAGAAAACGCTGAAAGGCAGGAGCTGGGAAGGGTTAACCCCGTGTCAACACCTTCTGTTGATACATCCACTATCCCGGCGCTGTTACAGCGACACGGCACGCTGCACCCGCCCGGCTCCTCAGCCCCCGGAGCCCCCGGCACTCACGGTGCACTCCCCGCGGGGATTCGGCAGCGGCCCCACAGTCCCCGAGATGCTGCGCTGCAGTTTGCGGACAACTCCGGGCTCCAGCTACCCATCGAGTCCGGCGGAGGCAGCGGGGGGCCGGACCCCGACACTCCCCCGTCCCGTTTCCCCGCCGCCGACCCCCGGTACCTGGGCTCCCGGCCGCTCCCCACCTCCGCCCGCCGCCGGCTCCCGGGCCGCCCCGGCCGCGGCCCCGCGGGGCGCCGAGCTCGCCCCCCGGTGATTGATGGCTCCGGGTGGCCAATGGCTCCGGCGCGGCCCCGTCCCGGCGTGTGCCGCAGCCCCCGCCCCGCGCCCCCTGCCCTGCCCTGCCCCCGCCCCGCGGCACCGGGGGGCATTTCTGCCCTGTCTGCGCCGTACGTGCCGCGCCGCACAAAGTTCACACCGCCCCCGTCCCCGTAGTTGCCACGGACCGAAATGGCTGTGGGGGGG